>NW_028317802.1:16529062-16836875 GCF_062004578.1 Staurois parvus
TTAATTCCTCATATGATTCTGTATCTGACAATTTCTTTCTTTCAGGAGTTATGTGTGCAAGGCTAAAGATAAAAATCTCTGCTTTTGTTCTGAGTCTGCTATGAGCTAGGCATGGCTGGCAAATCTATCCTGTAAATGCAGGTCAGGGTAATCCAAGTGGCTATTTTCTGTATCTGTGATAATCTGACCACTCAGAAAAATCAGAAAAACTGAAATAAGCAAAATCTGAAAAAGTAGCCAAATGAACTGAGGCAACTGAAAAATCATGAGAAATTGTGCAAAATAAATAAACGGTAAACCAAAGAACATGTAGTGAAAATAAAAAATGCTACAGGAACAAAAAAACCCATTAAACTGGTCTTAAAATCATTGGTGATGGCAGGATCACTATACAATATCCCTAGACATAAAATGTACTTGGCCATTTAACGTTGCACTGGTAGAGGAATTTATCTCTGTAAGACTTGTAAATACTGTTGGTCACTATCTGGAGAAACCAACATTTCAGATAGGTTCAAAAACCTGTAATGACTGCTACTGTTCTTTCGTGATTATGAGCTAGCTCCATCATGGATATATTTTGTATGACAGTGTCATCTATCAGCAGTCACAAAACTTGAAAAATATTTAAAGTATGTTTGGAAGACCAATTCCCCTGAGCGTGATTAGTGCTGGGACATCTGGCTGTCCTCTAAGGTACATTGGCATCCTTGATAAGTAAACCTGGTTGAGTTCCTACTTACAAAAGTCAATAAACATCACTTGCTCAAGCGTTTGTAGTGAGTTATGGATGTAACTTCTAACTCTGAAAATGTCAGTAAATGCACTAATAAATAAAAAGATGTTGAGATATAATTACTTTCATGCAGTAATGGTCAGTTGTGATTTTATTATTTACAGTGCTACATGCAATACTTTACTGTATAAAGTTCACATATAATTTTACAGGTTTTTCATGAATTATAAAACTCAATGGGCTAATAAATGCTACAGTGTGTATTATGAATATTTAGGCATGCATTAAAAGTTTGAAGCTTCTGACTCCTTTGTGCAGCAATATGGGATCAATGTTATAGGCATGCACATGCTGTCTTGAACAAATTGTCACATTGCCTATGTTCTTAACATCCATCCTCCTTTCCCACCCAAAAGTATACTCACCCTCTCTGCTCTCCATTGCTCTAGGAATCAAATGCTGTCTAAGCACCATAATGTGCTGTATAATTTCAGAATTTACAAGGGTGGACAAAGTTGTACTCTGTTAGAAAACAGTATACAAGCCTAAGGATTGGCTGCTCAGGTCAGAGCATTGCATCATTGAGGAAGGTTAAATGCTCCCTCCACAACTAAAAGTGATATATATTTCCAATGGCTGCAAGAGAACAATGGAGCAAGAGATGATGAATGTAAGCATAGGTGGATTAGAGTGGGCTAGTAAAGAATAGCTTTGAGAATGGAGTATATGCACAAAATTCCTTTGCTGAAGTACAGTGTAACAATGTGTGCCGCACTTCCCTCTTCATTGGTTTTGGTCATTAAAGTTACTGAACTGGTGTACTTCAATTTTAATGCTGTCTTTTCTGAAGCCCACCAGAGTTAGTTGTTAGCCCCACTTAAGACTGGAGCCTAATCCAGAAATCTAGCTTGCCTACCTTATTCCACTGTTCTGTCATGGGAGGAGTATGGAGACTACCATTGAAAAATACTTGTTGACCAGTTTGCTGGCCCACCAGCTTTAAAGATGAAGCATCACCATAACTTAATAATCCATAAATAGTATATGTTTACTAACAGCCAGGAGATCACACAGCCCCACCAGCGTTGACTGATCCTTAGTGAGTGCAAAGTGAGTTCCTGGGGTGCTGTGTGATCAAGCTGCAATCTGTTTATAAACATCCACTGCATTTAGCACCAAGAATGCTAGGACGCTGTTAGGGGATACTTGTTGATAATTGAATGCTGGAGCACAGTGGATCTCTGTCCAGCCTGGGCAAGAGTTGGTGCTCTAGGTGAGGGATAGCTTGGCTCAGCCAACTCATCTACCTCTGACACACAAGTGCCATCATTTCTTATTGGGGTTTAGGAAGCACCGGAGCAGGCAAGCAGGATTCTGAGATCCTGAGGTCTCAGCTAGAAAGGTGAAGCAATTGGTGACAGTAAGTCTTAAAGGTGTTACAATGCTACCTTCACAGAAAAACACAGTATGCAGTGTGCACTACATGTAACAAATAAATAAACATGATAAAATATGGAGAGTTATAAGAGAGAATGTTTGTAGTCACCTGTAGTGGACATACAACACATGTTTCTCTAGATAAACCCCTCAGAATTAGAGGTAGAGTTACTCTGAATAGTCCACTATTATAGCATGGGATAAACTTTTTCAGTGATACATTATTTAGAATTTATTTTGGAAAATGAGAATCTGGGATAGGGTGAGGTGGCTACTGTGCTGTAGCTCCCCCACAGGAATGCTGTGGGAGAGGACAAACAGAAATAAAGAATAAAAATGTGTTTTTATTGCACAACCCTGCCACATTTCATAACCAGACCAAGTTCTATGTGCACTTTGTCCCATGGGGAATTCAAAAAGGATTTTTTAAGGTGATATTTCCTTTTTCAACACTATTTTTATTAAATAATAACAGTGCTACAAAATCTTATGAATATTTTGTTAAAGAATGATGGACATGCATATTTACTGCCACAACATTTTGCATTAGTGATCTCTAGGGACCTAAAAGTTCTGAATGATAATAATAATATTTCATTACGTTCATTCATTAATATATTAAAAAAAATCTAGTTTTCTCAATGACTTTGAATTTATTGGCAAAGCAATACAACCAAGACAAATAAAACATATATAAAGTTTGCAGCAGAATACATTTAAAACCTAAAGAATATGTAACTGATGTGAAAGCAATTTAAAATTCCTAATTAACTCCCATTTAATTAATGTATTTTTTGTGCCAATGTCAGCTTCGTAACAGACAAGCAATGAGAACAGAATACATCTTAATGCTTTTTATAAGCTCAATATGAAATTAAAAATTTTACTTTTATAGGTGAAGCATATACAGTGGGTGAAGGTGTGATCACAGATAAGACTGACAACACAAGTTTTTAAAAATGTATTACAAGCACATGAGATGAAAGATTAGTTACATTTTTATAGCTGACATTTATGATAAACAACCTCCTGACAACAAATCAATATAAGAAAACCATAGCAGCCAACAGTTTATTGCATGCTGGGAGTTTCCATCTACAACCTTTAAGAGTATACAACTGAGACAGTGACTTTGAACTTAACTAAACTCTGCCCACCTGAACGATTTTGAGGTGTTATCCTTTCTTTTTGTTGGAAATTATGAGGTGATAGAGGTCTCATGTCACCCCCCCCCCCCCCAATCCCACAGCCAACTTATAGATACCATATAAATGGTTCGAGGCATGAAGCACCTTACCGCAACTTTAGCTGGCAAATTGATCTCAAGCATCAGGATTGTTATACATGATATAGGAGGGTCTTTTGAGACATATGGGAGCTAGCTTCTAAATCTTCCAGATGCATTGTACTGTATATAGGCAGAATGCATACAAAGTTATGATATATTGTTGCCAGACACCTGAGGTGCTCCTTGCCACTAACCCTACTTTACCTGATTCCTGCTGCAGATGTAGTAGAGACAGAGGCTCTTTATTTAATGTATTAAGGTAGTGTCCTAACCTTCAGCTTTTTTGGCCTTATCTTAAATCTATGCTTGAGAAGGTCCTTGATGCTTCCTTGCCTGACGACCGTATCCACTATCTTTTGGGGTTACCTTTTTAAGGCATTTCTAAACAGTCTAAGAAGTTAGCGAGTTATATTTTAACAGCAGCTAGAAGAGTCGACTCTAAGTGCTGACTCTCCACCCCCACCCCAATCCCACAGCCAACTTATAGATACCATATAAATGGTTTGAGGCATGAAGCACCTTACCGCAACTTTAGCTGACAAATTGATCTCAAGCATCCCATACTTTGTGGAATTTGTCCAATCAGAATATGGCTTTCTATCTCTTCCTATGCCTATGATTCATGTAACTGTTTTAACCTACCCTTATATAACCCAGCTTCATATGGTCAAACCTTGTGTGTTCTTAAATATACCTTTTTTTACCTATCTATTCTATCTATTTTAGATAATTATGCTGTTGTTTATGTTCTATCCTGCACCTTGAGGGTTGCTCTGGACATTTTTAGCTTACTTTATATGCTGTCCAAGCACATTGAACATCTTGTGACAATTGTAAGCTTTACTACTTATGAATCTTCTTCATGTTGTTAATGTTGATTGTTAAGTTCAAACTATTGATTATTTCCTACTATACAGAAAAAAAGAACATGCATTTACAGTTCCTTACTACATTTTCGATCTAAAAGCGTTTTGTATGACAGAGTCAAATTACAGATACCTGCCACACACATGGTTAGTAACACCATGTACCTAATCAAACAACTGTTGTAGCACTTCTTTATCACAAATAAACTGCATTTCAGAGGAAAATACTACATCTCTGAAATGCATGCCCATTTCCTCACGTTTTATCAATTTAAAGTTCAAGTACTGAAAAATACATGTTGATCAGTCATAAATGCACTAAATGCAAAATGCATAAATGCATTTTTTTGGACTGAGTGTTGTCAGCCCTGCTCAGTTTTCTCTTGCTGAACTTCTCCTACTCACTCATCTGTACAATACAAAGGCTAATAAATCTATAGTACCAAGATACAGACTGGGAGGGGTCTTTTGAAATCATCATTCACAGCTTAATTCAGTTTTTCAGGCTGAATAAGAGAAAATAAATCAATTCCCCCATCTAAGCTAACAGCATGAATGGAGGAGTCTCCACTGATGGCTACTGACTATGGGAGAATGCGGCATCTACAACTGCCTAGCACTAGTGGTGCTGCCAAAGTTGATGATTGCATCCCATAGGATCATTGTATCATTGTGCAGTCACTGTTCAACCAACAATTTTCCACTCAGCTGAGTGGATTTTTAACCTGACTTTTGTCAAGCTACGTGCTGCTTTCATGGCCTTCCATGGCTCAAATTTCAGTCAATTTAGGAGTAGTCAACAGAAATTAGAGCCATCTATGGGGGTCTTTACTCTCTCTGAGACAACACAGAAAGGGAGCACTGGGTACAGAAAAAGCTCTAAAAATCTGACATACAGTAATCAACAAGTAATTTTTTGTCCTTAAAATCTAGTTATAAGAAAACAACTTTGATGGTATATTTAACAGACCAAAAGGGAGAAAATAAAGGGTTAGGATTTAATTAACAGAACGGCAATGGTCTGCAAGACTTCATTCTCTACAGGAGCACTGTTTTGCAGCATTGGCCACACAGCACTGTTTTGCAGCATTGGCCGCTCAGCACCCAACTCCAATCTACATTTCACTTGGCCATTGGGACCAGGTACAGCACAGATAGCAGGCTTTGGAGCCCTTTCCATTTGTATCATCATGAAACATGGTGTGACATTATAATAGACACTACTGGAAATATTCAAATATTACATTCAGCAACATGCAGAAGAAGCTAAAGAATGTTTGACTATACCTAATGTTTTGGGCACTCTTGGGTTGTTCAAAAACAGCATGGAAGCATAAGCTGGAATTCCCATCAAAGTAGGTTGTAATGGCAACTAATCTTCTGATGTATTTTCTTACAGTTAGGTAAAATGGCAGTCATAGTAGATGTAAATTAATGCCCCCCTGTGGAGTCTGTTACAAGAGTAATAGCCAGTGTAAATTGCATTAAACCTTTAATCAGTAAGCCAGGAACTGTAATTTTATTTCAATAAAGAACATTTTGCTACAGTAATGCAAAAGCACCATCCACAGACCTGTCAATGAGATGAAAACACAGTATACTCATACTGAATGACAAGCAGTGGTGAACAAGCCCACTGTGTAGCATTAAGCAAGCCAAAGTATATTTAGGTATATGAAAAGTATTCATAATTTAATTTTCATTCTAAGTACCATGTACTTTTTCTGAGAAGCCGATGCACATCTCCAGCAGAATACTCACTAACAACTCTCCTTGTCAGTTACTATGGCAACACAACATAAATTTATGTAATTTTTACTGCATACTGTTTAAAGCTACTGGACTATCCCAATCTCTGCTATAAGCACATTAGTGTGCTATAATCATGTTACAAAGTATAGGAATATGTCAATACATCTTTCATGGCATGTTAAGTCATTTTTAAAAAAAAAAAAATCTCTCAGTATACTTTTTAATTAAAATAAATTACCATTTTGTTTTGTTAAAAACACTAGCACTGCGAGGTTCTTAAAACAACTGTGCTCTTTTGGTTACAATAAAAAACAGTCTATTTAATTGTCCAAGACAGACAACATCTGCATTATTGACTGAACTGAAGGCATTGCCTGACATTGATTTGCAAATAACTGGAGCACAATTTGTTCAGTCTTCAGATAAGAATAGAAAAGAGGCAGATGACATCAGTGGTACAGCACTGCACACACTGCCTGTGCTAGGCCTTACAGGGTTTGTTAAGCTGTTTGATTAATGAATTACTATGATAAAATGTGCCTGATTATACCCACAAGGTGAAAACACTCCAGTATCAGCTGCCCCATGCCCACACTGCAACAGAAATTATTAGGATGCACTGCATTGTAGTTCAGAGTTAAGCCAGCCATGGATGGATCAAAATGTGGCCAGTTCTACAGGAACTGGACAAATTTTGACCCATGTATAGGCAGGCTGTTTGTACTGAAGTCAATCAATCAAGTTCAGTACAACCAGCCTGTTTTTCCTTTTTTTGTTTGTGTGTGGTCACTACCAGTGATTATAGCCACAATCAATTATCATTGTATTCTATTGGCTGGGAAACCTTCCACTGTCAGGCTCTGTGGGAGGGATTCCACCATCAACAATGAATGTGCTGATGGGGAAATCAAGCAATTTTCTTTCCAAAAACCCATGGTTGAAAGAAAGAAAATTGGTTAATGTATTGCCTGCTTTAGTGTAGTTTACTCCATTTTATCATTGCAATTGTTATTAGCGACAACTACAGTTTCCAACAGTAACATGCAATACTGGTAGTGAATTATGATCAAGAAATATGTAGTCAGCCCTGTGTATTAAGACAGCTTATTTGGGATAAAGACTGTTCACTCTCTGGGACTAAGCAGTTCACAAGAAGGTCTAGTTGAGCAGTTCTTCAAAGTGGAATGTGTAGCAAATGACTGTATGTCTGGGTTCTTCAGGGGTGCCACAGTATGCTGGTTGAGAAACGCTGTGAAGGCAGAGACATGCTGAATGGCAGAGTGGTAGCTCGATTAGAACAGTAATGGACAGACCCGTGGATGGAGGAAGGCTGCTTCTTGACTCCAAACCTGCTTCACCTCCTATTACTATGCAGCAAATGAAACTCAGCCAAGTGGAGAATATGTCTACATCAGCCAGGTACAGTAAATTACAGTTTTTGAAAAGCCTATATGTATGTAAATGTGTGTATGTATGAGTGTATGTACACTGCTCAAAAAAAAAAATTAAAGGAACACTTTGAAAATGCATCAAATCTCATGTGTTAGGAATGTAAGGATGCCTTATCGTTTGATGGAAATGAAAATTATCAACCTACAGAGGACTGAATTCAAAGACACCCCAAAAATCAAAGTGAAAAAATTATGCAGCAGGCTAGCCTATTTTGCTGAAAATGAATTGCAGCAACTCAAAATGGTACTCAGTATGTATGCATGCCTGACAATGTCGGGGCATGCTCCTAATGAGACAAGGGGTATTTCCTCCCAGATCTGGACCAGGACATTACTGAGCTCCTGAACAGTTTGAGGTGCAACCTGACAGTGTTGGATGGACCAAAACATGATATTCCAGAGGTGTTCTATTGGATTTAGATCAGGCAAGCGTAGGGGCCATTCAATGGTATTAATTCCTTCATCCTCCAAGAACTGCCACATGAGGCCCGGGCATTGTCGTGCACCAGGAGGAAACCAGGACCCACTGGACCAGCATAGGGCCTGACAATGGGTTCAAGGATTTCATCCCGATACCTGATGGCAGTCAGGGTTCCATTGTTTACCCTGTAGAGGTCTGTGCATCCATCCATGGATATGCCTCCTCAGACCATTAATGATCCACCACCAAAATGGTCATGCTGAATGATGTTACAGGCAGCATAACATATTCCACAGCTTCTCTCTCCTTTCACATCTGTCACATGTGCTCAGGGTGAACCTGCTCTCATCTGTGAAAAGCACAAGGCACCAGTGGTGTACCTGCCAATTCTGGTGTTCAATGGAAAATGCCAATCAAACTTTATGGTGCTGGGCAGTGAGCACAGAGCCCACTAGAGGATGTCGGGCACTTAGGCCACCCTCATGAAGTCTGTTTCTGATTGTTTGGTCAGAGACATTCACACCAGTGGCCTACTGGAGGTAATTTTGTAGGGCTCTGGCAGTGCTCACCCTGTTCCTCCTTGCAAAAAGGAGCAGATACTGGTCCTGCTGATGGGTTAAGGACCATCTATGGCCCTGTCCAGCTCTCCTAGAGTAACTGCCTGTCTCCTGGAATCTCCTCCATGCTCTTGAGACTGTGCTGGGAGACACAGCAAACCTTCAGGCAATGACACATATTGATTTGCCATCCTGGAGGAGCTGGACTGCCTGTGCAACCTCTGTAGGGATCAGGTATTGCCACATGCTACCAGTAATGACACTGACCCTAGCCAAATGCAAAACTAATGAAAAACAGTCAGAAAAGATGAGCAGGGAAAACAATGTCAGTGGCCTTCACCTGTAAAAGAATTCCTATTTTGGGGATTGTCTCATTGTCGACCATCGAGTGCAACGTTTGTTAATTTCATTAACACGAAAGCAGCTGAAACTGATTAATAACACCCTCTGGTACTTAACAGACCAGATCAATATCCCGGGAGTTTAATTGACTTGATGCTATACTCTGATTAAAAAGTTTTGTTCTAATTCTTTTTGAGCAGTGTATGTATGAATGTTTATATATGTTAGGCCTCGTTTACATGGGCGTAGTTAACTGTGCTCTACGAGGGGTGTGTTTGCCTACATGGAGATACACAGGTGTTCTGTGCATCCCCATGCAGGCAGTCCCATTCATGTTGATTGCAATGCAGTGTCTGCACAACACAGCTGCTGCTCCAAATTTGACATCCGTGTGGGTCCCCAAACACAGACAGTGTGCATTCAGGGACTAGCACCCAAACAGATGTCAAATTGGGAGCAGCAGCAGTGTCTTTCCCATTTGACATTATTGTCATTTCCTGCATGGGGATGCACAGAACACCTGTGCACCTCCATAAGAGTACACATGATCCTCACAGGAATTTACAGTTAAGTATGCCCTTGTGAATGGGACCTTACTCCTAACCCTTACACCCCTGACCCCTACCCTGGGTATAATCAAAAATGCTTTTCAAAACTAGCAGGACTGCCTTTTTACACTGGGGTGACTCAAGACTGAAAATACTATTAAACAGTGCTGTGAAAAAAGGTTGAGAAACACTGGTATAGATTCCTACTACAAGCACATGTTAGCTGTCCATTTATGAGTGAAGAAAAATGGTATTTGATTATTAGAAGCAGAGTAAAATTGATTGCAGAAGGCAGAGAATTGAAGAAATCACCGATCAATCTGTTTTGGCGAGCCACATTTCTAGTTTCATGAACTGTATGTACAGGCTCCAAAAAGGTACAACGATTGAAGACACAAATGAAGCATTTACCTACATGGATTCCCCAAGATTGCAGATAAACATAGAGAGCAGAAATGCAGACAGGCCAAAGTAATCAAAACAAGAAGGGCAGTCAAGGTCAGTTAAACTGAAAATGGTGGCATTAATATAGCAAAAATAGGAGCATTACCAAATCATAAATCAAGAAAATCAAATTATTTTGATAAAGAAGGCAGCAGGAAACAGGGCTGCAGGCATTGTAGAACATGGGGTCATCTTCACAAGCAGGTGTCGGGGCTCATTACAGTTAATGAGGTATTATTTTCTTTTAGAACTATTGTGTTGGTTAAGCCTAATGTTCTTAGTGGGGACTGTGGTTCAAATCAGAAGTCCAGCATTGCTCAAATGCACAATTCAAGAGTTAACTACAAGTCACAGGGTCCCATTGCTAAGCTCTGAAGGGCCTTCCTGTTTATCACCTTCTATTTCTGGTCATTTCTGCAACACTTTCTACCATTAAAACTAGAACCATTACCAGGTATGTTTCACCCATATTTGTATCCTATTTTTATTGGGGATCTCTTGCAGTCTATGCACCCTGTCCATCGACACGCTTTCTCTATGAGAGTATTTGAAAAGGCTTAATTTAAAAAAGGCCAGCTCTAAATGGCTGGTCAGTGGAACAACCCTTAACTAGAGCTCTGTTTATATTGTGGTTGAATCAAACAAAGAACATCATTGTCATAGCCTTTCTCATTTCAACCATTATAATAATTTTTACCATCAAAGAGCAGCATCTTTATACATTTCTCTGCCTTCATGTTTAACATTTTCAATTTTGCCAATTTTATTCCAGCAGCCAAAATTTTCATGCGTAATCCTTTCTTCTCATCATTTCTCAATTGCTATAAATCTTCTTATCATCAGCCTCCCTCATACACATTTCTTTGCACTTCAGTCCACTTTAATTCGTTTGAATTGCTGCTGCCAGATTACTTTACCTCAACTGCCAATATTCCTCTTGTAGGCAGCTAGTCTGTTACAGACATGTTTAAACTGCAGAAGGGTTCTGTCTATTTCCCTATGCTTCTCAGTGGAAATAAACACAAGGGAAATATCAGTTGTTAAAAAAAAAAAAACAACCTTGCCCATGTACATAACTATCACAGCCAGATTACAACTGTAAACTGTAACCTTAGAGAAGAACATGAGTAAAGACACATGATACTCTTACAGTGCAAGTTACTGGTGACCAAAATGCGACTGTGTTAATTCACTGTATAAATATTATTGATATATATATATATATATATATACATATATATATATACACACACACACACACACACACACACATATATACTGTATATATCGTAGTTGTTATTGACAGCATTAATGAAATCAATTAAAACCATTCCATCAATATACTTGTGGTCTCTCAGCTTAGAGATCATGCCAGATGCTAACAGCATCATAGGACTTTCCCTCTTCAAAACAATAACTTACTAAACTGTAGTTTTGCTAACATGATTGTTTGAAACATTCAGTCTTGAGATTTGAAATTTGAGTTTTTGGTTTAGATTTTTATATTCGTGCACACCAAACATTATATTTTTATTTTTAATTCCCTAATAAAACTAGCCTAATCACAGTTCAAATAAAGAGATTTCCCATTTGTAATTTTTTATTTGTTGATGTTTTACCCTAGCAAGACCCAGTATTGACCATAAATAACCTGATCCTGCCTGTTTTGACATTCAGTATAAAGTGTGCTATTTTCTGATGCAATATTTTTATTATGAAATTTCAAGTATAAAAACAGAACAACAATATAAGCCCAATTCTGCAGTGAACAAAGTGGCAGTTGTGAAGGCTCACTGAGAGAAGTACATAATCAAAATGCAGAAATCCAGATTTAAAGAACAATGAATAACATTTTGAAAAATGATTCCAGCAAAATAGCAGACATGTAAAAAGAGGTTTTGGTCATAGTCATAAAGCCATCTGCTATCTGGGCATAATCAGGGGGAGGAAACCACCAACACAGATGAAGCATGCTACCAGGTTAAGCACTTACGTAACAGTTAAGAGACAAAAGAGCACGCAAAGAGAAGAGGAAGAGGAGAGACCTAGGATGATCAATATACCAAGAAAATTAAAGTGAAGAAGTGGAAGAAGCAGTAGTTAGTCTTCCAGCTGGATATGCATATACAGTACGAGGCACAAGGCCACCAAGTTTTTTCAAAATGCTTAGTCCTATTGTCCAGTACACTCACAATCATCTTGTATATCATGATCCACAAATTTTTGTGATTAGTGTGGGTAAAGGACACAGATGGCTTCCTTCGAGCTCCCACTATTGTGCATTTAGTGATGGAGATAAAAGAGGCTAGAAATCTCACCAAACCAATGCTATACACATTAGATGTTGGGCAGGGTCATCAAAGGAGAAGTTACAAACAATAATAAACCATCTGCAAACAGTGCACAATTATGTGTCCAAGGCCCACATTGAACTCCTTTACTATTTGGATCATCTTAAAGTACTATAGCCAACGACTTGATCGCGATGGCAAATATGAGCGGAGGCAGTGGTCAGCCCTGTCGAATTCCCCTAAAAATAGAGATGGGTTCCAAAAAAATTACCCTGCTATTTTGTAAGTCAGTGGAAAGTAAGAGGCCTTCCTGCATCAGTTCCCCATCTCACCTAGATTGTAAAAGGGAGACAATATCCACAGCATATCTTATATGGTCGGGTCCCTATCTCCCAGGTATAAGCCCTACCTGGTCCTTATGTAGAGCTTAATAAAAGAGGAAAACCTATTAACCATCACTTTAGTCAGCAGTTTAAGATCATTATTGATCAAGGAGATAGGGCGATAGTTCTCTACAAAACTAGGATCTTTCTGAGGCTGGGGCACCACCATTATGTAGGCAAAATTCAAAGCCAGGTTCCATAGGCTCTCCTTTCCCTAGAGCATCAAAGAACCACTTCAAGTGGGGGACTAGTAGGTTTTTAAACTTACAAAAATATCCGCCTGTTTCATTGTTTGAGGCCTCTGGTCTTACGCTTAATTATTCTAAAACAATTGCCTTAAATATCTCGTTACCTGACTCGGAGGTTCATCACCCCCAGGATAATTTTGATTTCCAGTGGGCCCCTTATTCTCTCCCCTATTTGGGGATCCACCTCACGAAATCTATTTCATCCTTATATAAGACCAATTATCTCCCGCTCTTCAAACGACTCAAATCTGACTTACTAGAATGGCAGGATCTTCCACTTTCCTGGTTTGGTAGAATCAACTCTATTAAAATGACCTTTTTACCGAGACTATTGTACTACTTTAGGACATTACCGATCATGGTTCCCAAACGGGTACTGTTACTATTACAAGCTGCAGTCTCTAGATTCATCTGGAGGGGAAAACGTCCTAGGGTTAACAAGTCAACTCTATTTTCCCTAAAGAAGCATGGCGGTTTTGGACATTCTAATCTCCTGGCCTATTTCCAGGTGACACAGATAGCACAGTTATCTTGCAGTATGGCCATGGGTTACGTCACCCAGTGGGTTGGCATTGAGGCCTTATCTTGCCATCCTTACGCTATTGGTGCACTTATGTTGCTCCCCAGTCGATTGCATCCTCCTATTCTGTGTCCTACATTGTCTTATTCATTAATGGTGTGGGGTAGATGGCGGGCTTGCAAACCTTTCTTCTCCCCACATACCCCACTAGCTCCAGCTTTTTGCAATCCCGAGTTTATTCCTGGCTTAACACTGTCTGTGTTCCAAAGGTGGATGAATAAGGGTTTGCTGCGTATCGGAGAGTACCTGGATGGATTTCATCCTCGTTCTCTCCAGTGTTTTTTGACAAAGTATCAGATGACTCCTAGGGAATTGTTTCGCTACTATCAACTTATCTCATATATCTCTAGCAAATGCAAATTAATCGTAGAACCTTGCACACTCACTCCTTTAGAGGTCTCCTGTGGGGCAACCGGGATGATGAGGGGTCGTTTGTCCATTATCCCTTCCCTTGTTGATCCACTCACTAAATTATCTTATATGACTCAATGGGAAAGGGATTTGAATAGCTCACTAGACCTGGATACTTGGCGGAATGCAGCCCATACTTTATCAAAGATTTCGATTAATACTGCTCTTATCGAAACCAATTATAAAATGGTACTTCGCTGGTATCTGGTTCCTACGCGCCTTGCTAAAATGTACCCTTCAGTATCACCTAGTTGCTTCCGGCACTGCAGACAAGAGGGCACTATGTTCCATATCTGGTGGAAATGTTTGGTAGTGAATAGGTTTTGGATCTGAATGTTTAATTTCATCTATTCGGTAACAGGAATTAATATTCATAGATCATAGATAGATATTCATAAGCAGTGGCATTATTTCATTTGCTACCCGCTGACATTCCCAAAAAATTGACTAAATTAATTCTTTACCTCTTACTGGCGGCACGCATTACCATAGCTAGAAGTTGGAGACAATCACTGATTCCGCTAGACGGGGTTAAACAAAAACTTAATTGGATAATGGGAAACAATAAACTTACAAGCATTGTCAATAATGATGTTTCTAGATTTGAGGTGACGTGGGAACCATGGATCAGATATATCTCTATTACTTAATAGTACTGCGGCTGACCATCTATCTCTCCCCCCTCCCCGTTTTTTTTTTCTCTCTCCCCTTCTCCCCCTTCTTTTCTGTCTTAACCTAGATCTTTTCTTTTGATTTCTCTATTCTTAATCCTTTTTCTTCCTGAATTGGTTTTCATACTGTTGGTAAATTTCTATGGCAATGCCTTTGTTCAATGACTGATGGAACGTTTGCTACCTGGTGGGTATGGTGTTCTCTGTATATAATGTCATTGACTAATATTTTTTTCATGTGCCTATATGTTCTATGAATATGTTTATGCACACCATTTCACCATATAGGTGGAAATTGTTTCTGTTTCTGTGTATACCACTATATACCAATTTTTCAATGAGAATATTGAAGTATAAACTTACAAAAATAAAGGTCGGAAACTCCTCAGGACCAGGTGCTGAACCAAGAAATTCCCCTAAAATTTTAAAATATTCTCCTTCAGAATCAGGCACAATGTCCGCAAACAGTTGCCTTATGGGCCACCCAGGTCATGACAGGGGAGACTTCAGTACTAACATTGTGGAGAAAATAATCTAAAATGGCTATTTTTATATCCTCACACCAACAGGGATCACTCATGTGGGATTCAGTCAGAGGTATAAAGCTTTAAGAAAAGGGAAACTAAGACCATTGAGTGGTCTGACCAAGCCGAGTCATGTATAGAGGCATGTTTGAGGGAAGGAATCCCTGTAGTGGAAAGAAAAATGTGGTCTATCCTGGAACAGGTGCAATGAAGGGCTGAATAATGTAGTGGTCAGGAGCTTTCTGTTAGGTGCCAGTAACTGTTCTGGGAACGTGAAAGGGCCATGTTCTCAGCACAGGTTTGTTTGTATTTTGATGCACAAATATGCGGCCTCTCGGCATCAAGGCTCACCTGACGAGAGGCCTCATATTTGTGTACTCTCAGCGCGAAGAGGCTAAACACCTAAATAAGTCCTTAGTGTGTTAGAGTGGAAAGATGTAGTGCATAATGAAATACTGAAACTAAATAAGATTATTTTAATAGCTCAAAACACATACTGCTTTAAGGACATCTTCTAGGGTAACAAAATTTCAAGTAATAAAGTTAAAACCAACATAGCCAAACAGGAAAGTTTTAGATGTGATAAGGCATAAAAAATAACGTTCTGAAAGGCCAAGAGTATGTAAACTGGTTTTAGGAAATACAAGAAAGTCATACAAACTACAACAAAGAAATCAAGTTACTGAAGACTAAAGCTGAAAAACAGTATGGTAATGATATTAAATTAAATCACAAAATGTATATGAGAACAATGAAAAATAAATATGGCATAAAATTACACAGGGAATATAATACAAAACAGACACCACAACCCACTGCCTTTATGAAGGAAGTGGAATCTATTTTAAATGATTGAAAAAAACTGCTCACAAGCATGCAGTATTAATTGCTTATCATTTACAGTTTTACTATGGTTTTTCAAGCTTGAATGATAAACAATTATTGCTACAATGTTTGTGAGTAGTTTATAATTCTTTTTGAATTAATTAAGGCAGATTCTTATTGTCAACATGATCTGGTGTCTGTTCTGAAGTGAAGGTGTCTCAAATCTATGCCAAGAGCTATGAGGTGCGTCTTTATGGAGGATCAGTAAAAAACCTTTTGTGGACCTGCTCTCTTTTTGTAATGATCCATCTTTATTACCACAAGTGTCTTGGGAATATATACACTCACTGGCCACTTTATTAGGTACACCTGTACAATTGCTTAGTAACACAAATTGTTAATCAGCCAATCACATGGCCACAACTCAATGCATTTAGGCATCTAGACGTGGTGAAGATGACTTGCTGAAGTTCAAACCAAGCATCAGAATGGGTAAGAAAGGGGAGTTAAGTGACTTTGAATGTGGCATGGTTGTTAGTGCCAGATGGGGTGGTCTGAGTATTTCAAACTGCTGATTTACAGGGATTTTCACGCACAACCATCTCTAAGCTTTACAGAGAATGGTCCAGAAAAGAGAAAATATCCAGTGAGTGGCAGTTGTGTGGATGAAAATGCCTTGTTGATGTCAGAGGTCAGAGAAGAACAGGCATAATGGGTTGAGATGATTGAAAGGCAACAGCAATTCATGTCAATATTGACTAAAATCTCTGAGGAATGTTTTCAACACCTTGTTGAATGTACATTGGATATAAAAAGTCTACACACCCCTGTTAAAATGTCAGGTTTCTGTGATGTAAAAAAATGAGACAAAGATAATTAATTTTAAAGCTTTTTCCACCTTTAATGTAACCTATAAACCGCAGATAAAAGTCAGTTGAACAACAAACTGAAATCTTTTAGGTGGAGGGGTTGCATAAGTGTGCACACCCTTAAACTAATCCTTGCAAAAACACTCCAAATCTGGCAGATACTCCTGTTCACTCCTGTTCACAGCCCTCTTCAGATCACCCCACATTTTTTTGATTGGATTCAGGTCTGGGCTCTGGCTGGGCCCTTCCAAAACTTTAATCTTCTTCTGGTGAAGCCACTCCTTTGATGATTTGGATGTATGCTTTGGGTTGTTGTTGTTATGCTGAAAGATGAAGTTCCTCTTCATGTTCAGCTTTCTAGCAGAAGCCTGAAGGTTTTGTGCCAATATTGACTGGTATTTGGAACTGTTCATAATTCCCTTTACCTTGACTAAGGCCCCAGTTGCAGCTGAAGAAAAACAGCCCCAAAGCATGATGCTGCCACCACCATGCTTCACTGTGGGTATGGTGTTCTTTTGGTCATGTGCAGTGTTGTTTGTGCGCCAAACATATATTTTGGAATTATGGCCAAAAAGTTCAACCTTAGTTTCATCTGACCATAGCACATTTTTCCACATTCTTTTGGGATACTTCAGATGTGTTTTGCTAAATTTAGCAGGGCTTGGATGTTTTTCTTCATAAGAAAAGGCTTCCATCTTGCCACTCTACCCCATAGCGCAGACATATGAATAATACAGAAGATTGTTGTCACATATACCACACAGCCAATACTTGCTAGATATTCCTGCAGCTCCTTTAATGTTGCTATAGGTCTCTTGGCAGCCTCCCAGACCAGTTTTCTTCTCATCTTTTCATCAATTGTGGAGGGACGCCCAGTTCTTGGTAATGTCACTGTTGCGCCATATTTTCTCCACTTGATGATGACTGTCTTCACTGTGTTCCATGGTATATCTAATGCCTTGGAAATTAATTTGTACCCTTCTCCTAACTGATACCTTTTAACATTGAGATCATTCTGGAAGCTCTCTGCGGACCTTGGCTTTTGCTGTATAATGCGACTAAGAAAATGTCAGGAAAGACCTACTAGAACACCTGAACTTTATTTGGGGTTAATTAGAAGCACTTTAAATGATGGCAGGGGTGTACTGACTCCTATTTAACATGATTTTGAATGTGATTGCTTAATTCTGAACACAGCTACATCCCCAGTTATAAGAGGGTGTGCTCACTTATGCAACCACATTATTTTTGTTGTGTATGTTTACTTCCCCTCCTAAAAGATTTTGCTTTGTTTTTCAGTTGAGTTGTACAGTTTATAGGACACATTAAAAGGTGGAAAAAGTTCTGAAATGATTTATCTTTGTCTCTTTTTTTACATCACAGAAACCTGACAATTTAACAGGGGCATGTAGACTTTATATATCCACTGTGTGCCACAAAGAATAAAGACAGTTCTGAAGAAAAAAGGGGGTTTAACCCAGTAATAGCAAGATGTACCTAATAAAGTGGCTGGTGAGTGTACAATTCCATAGGAAATATCGCAGTAAAACAAAAATGTTGAGATTTTAACTGGCCCACTTCAGTGGCCCTTTTAGTGGGCTTTCATGGTGGGGAGGCAGCATAGCTTCTTTATCATGTGACCTTACATGATCAGCAGCCTGTCCCGCTGGCTTCCTGTAGGCCAGAATGGAGAGCTATATATGTCTGTCAGCTGGGCATTAAAGCCCACTATTTCTGACACCATATATGCTTTAAAAGATCACCTAAATGGTAAGCATATGCTTTTAATCTGTGTTTATTAGTATGAAATTCACAGTTCCGGCAAAATTGTGCCTGAATTCATTTGGCTATATTGTTTTAAACCAGCATGCTTTGCATGGCCTTTAAACCATGGCCAGTAGGCTTAGAAGGGTCAATGATGGGATGTATGTAATGTTACCTTACTCTAAAGGCGGTGCTCACAGCAAGCTGCTGTAAGGAGAGGAGAAAGAGAGAGCTGGCAAACTGAATATATAGAAATTAGGTTTAGTTAGTAAACTGTGCTTTACATCTGTAAATTGTAGTATGATCTTGTTAACCCCACTTCCTCCTTCCAGGTTTGCAGTTTTTCATTTAAACCAAAAGTTCTTGTATGGACTATTTGTGCTAGTAATAAGCTTGATTGCTAGCTCTTTGGGCAATGGCGCCCTTTTCCACCTTTTTTTAAAATTATTATTATTGTGAGTTTTTGTCTCTATTTTTAGTTTGTTGTTGATTTGAGGGCAATACTTTACTTTTTTTCCTGCAAGGCTTTTGCTTGAAAAAGTGTGTTTTTGTTTCAAGTGACTGGTTGTGGTTTTCATATACTTTGGGTGTATTTTTTATGCAGGACCTTTTTAAATTTGGGGGGCTCAAAGCACAGCACTTATTTGGTGTGATCATCTGCTCTTGAAGCTGCCTTCAGGCCATGGCATCCTTTAACCTCCCCAGCGGTATTCCCGAGTGTAGCTCGGGGTAAAATTTCAGTACCACAAGCGGTAACCCCGAGCTACACTCGGGCTTACCATGTGGCGTTGCTCAGGGATTCCCTGTAGCGCTTACCTTGTCCTTCGCTCCCGCGATGTGTCCCCTGCAGCGTCCCCGGCCATCTCCCCAGCCGATGCCGGCATCCGGGTTCCGTGTTCCTGTGATGTCGGGACGTACGAGCGCTGGAACCGGCGGCAAATTTGAAAGTTTTAAAAAAATATATTTTTTTTAAAAACGATTATTACATAGCAAAACATTGCTGTTTCAAAGCATTTCACTTACATTTTGTCCCTACTGTTTTGTCCTGTGCCCTACCTGCATTTTGACTGTTCTTTCTGCCTGGAAACTGGGAAAAGTCCATGGCGTCCAAAAAGCGTCCCTTTAGGTCAAAATCGGTTTTAGACCAGCTAGAGAACAGCGATAGTAAATCGGAACCACTTGCAGAATTGAGTGGTAATGAATTGTGGGGAAATTCGTCATCAGACACTGAAAACGATTCTGCGACTTTGCTCAACGATGTGCAAATTTGGCGCTATATTTCAAATTTCAGTGTTTTTGGTTTGATTATATTATTGAATTACATTTATTATTGTTATATTATTTTTTATGATTATTTATTACATTATAATTTATGATTTTGTGTTTCAAGTTTTATCATATCCGGAATGTTTACTAGACTCTTGTTTGGACAGATTTCAGTGAGTTATTCCTAAAAATGACAGGCCTACAATAAAAAAAGACGTATTTCATGCAAAATAATGGTACCGCTTTCAGCACCAAAAATCTGAAATAATCATACCGCCAGGGAGGTTAAATGAAAGAAAAAGGTACCAAAAAGCATGCACCTTCTCTTTTATTCACTGCACCCCATGCATTTATCCTTTGTGGTCTATCATTTTTTTTAATGAAAACATCTCCCTATGACTTGTGTCTCTACTGCTTTTTGGCCATTTTTTTTCTCAATAAAAATGTCCTGCTGCTGGCTGTTTTTCATTGTTTTATCATTTGAGGTCTCTTAATTCTTAAAGGGAGCTTGATAGAAATTGGCCAGTGGCAGGCCAGTTTTGCATCAGTAAGAACAAGAACAGGCTCAGCAAACTATTGCTCAGTGAACCATACTCCAGTCGAAGCAGACCTACTGTTGCTTAAAATTGTTGTTTAAAAATCATGTGTTGCTGCTAAAATTATTTTTAAAAAAAGGCATTTATAAACTTATATTAATCAATTTCAGTTGCTGCTGCTTTAATTAAGCCAAGCTAACTGTAAAGAAAAAAAAATTAATCCAACAGCCAAATGTGTGCTGCCAAAGTACACTGTTGCTGATGCTGTCCATGAAAATAGCATTGTTCATACACTGCACACACAGCTTTGAGGCATCCCTCAAACCTGAAATTTATTAAATTTCTGTGTTTTTCCATGTTGCTCTCAAAGCCGCATAAAAGGACTTCCTTCTCATTTTATGGTATTTTCAAACACAAAACTGCCATTGGTACATGTCCCCTATGACAGTGCCCAGCTTCCCATGCCTTTTTTTAAAATATAATCCTCTTTTATTAAGATTTTGCATATATAGAAAAAGTTACAAAAACATATATCTTAAAGAAAAAGGATTGTGGAGTCCCCAAATTTCAATTACATCTTAGTGCACCTAAGATACAAACAACAGATAACCAGTAATATATACATACTCTTTACCTAATTCCACCCCCATATAAACCCTGAGCATGAAAGTGTCCCATGCCTTTTTTGACAATAGCTTGTCTATAAGTCTTCAAAATTACCAGAATAAAAGGATCTTCTCCTATAGACTTCATAGAACCCCCATGCAAATCAAACCAGGGCAGGTTTGCACATCACTGGTGTAAAATAAAAGGTTACTTAAGACAGATAATATTGTGAGAAAATGCAGTCAATGCCTAATACAGGAAAGGGTGTGATTATGCTGCAACAACAAAACGATCAAGAGGGCACTCAGCCCATGTGCCATCCATTACCACTAGTAAAGAAATAAAGCACAGTTATATCAGCAACTAGTAATCAGTGTGTTTTGTATTTTCCCTGGGTCAGGTCTATAAGGATCACCTATAAGGATGGTAATTTTATTTAAAGGAACACCAAAGCCATATTCTTTATATTAAATATTAATAAACAGCATTAATTACTGATTCAAAATTCTGTATTAGTATTGTTGAAATATTTTATTCTTACTTTAAAAATGAGTGCATATACTCAGTCAATCCCAAATGCTGCAGCTGCTGCAGCTGCTGCAGCTGCTGTTATTTATTTCTGACTCTTCATAACAGGCAGCAGGAGATTGATACATGAGCTTCCTCCTGATTGGAAATCTACATCTCCCATGGTTCCCTGCAGTGTCCCCATTTACTGTACTGCTGTTCTGCTGAGCCAAAGTGAAGGAACACATTGCCAGGGACCCTTTAGATGTGCGTGTTCCAGTGAAAGATCTGGCCACTGTCTGGTGAAGACTTTAGCTATGGTACCTGCCCATCAATTGGTTAATTACACTCTAAGACCAGCTTCAGGTAATTGAGTGACTGATCAGCACAGCTAAAGTCTACAATACACAGTGACCAGCAAAAAGGAGCGTTCCCATCTAAAGGGATGCCAGGATGTGTTCTTTCGCTTAGGCACATCACATGTCATCACTTATACTTGTAGTCTCTTCTCTCAGTGCATCGAAATGGTTGGTTATAAAGGGAGATATTAAGAAACAAAATGCATTGTAGATATGGGTATAATGGAAATGAATGAAGATGGGAATTGTTGCAAATATTTTAAGGTATTATGAGACTAATTGTACACAACATTTTAAAGAAACATGATGAACCAATTGAGAATTAAAATTAAAATAAATAAATAAATATATACAGTATATATATATATATATATATATATATATACAGTATATATATATATTTTTTTTTTTTTAACATAAATACTTTATTTAAATGCATTTAAACATACATACAAAAAATGGAAAATGATCAACATTGTACATTGGATCACAGTCCAGGTGGTAGTTACCAAAGTGTATACGATATTGCATAATGTAAAGAAAGTATGACACATCCATTTAACATTACGTATAAACACACACATATGGTAGGAATTTAAGAATCCCTAAAAAATACTTCTCACCTAAATAAAGGGCACAAGGTCGATTTCTGTTGCTTTTTTGGATAAATTATTTAAAATTGAAAGGCAAATATTGTGAGAGAGGGGACAGTAGGAAAGGAAAGAATGACAGAGAAATGTCAATATTCCTATAGAGAAGGTAGAAATATGGACATGGACATAGGGGATGGGAGAATTGGTATAGGCAAGGAGAAAAAGAGGAGGAAAAGAAAGAAAAGGAAAAAAAAAAAGGGAAGGCAGGGGCATGAGGGAGGGGAGATAAAGGAGGATGGAGGGGGAGTCTGTGTGGTATTAAGTTTCAACATTCCTTGCATATTCCACTAGCGTTTATGTTCTTCTGTATTGGTAAAGTCAATGCAACAAAGTTTTAGGAAATGTTTCATCATTGCCCTTAAGGGAACTGGCAAGATCTTGTATGTGTTTCATGTAATTTATTGAATTGAACCATTATTGCATTGTTTTTTTACTTTAGTTACACTTTTAGAAAACATAAAAATGAAAACTGGAAAACTATAGAAAATTAAGCTTACTTCTTTTGTTTGAGTGATACAGTATCTGGGGGATAATAAACAAAAATATATTAAAAAGACTGATCTAATAACAACAAATCAATATGGTTTCATGAAAGGTAAGTCATACATAACTATTTGACACTCCCACACACTAGACGTACTGCAGCAGGGCAGCATGTGAAGGCTCAGTCACGTATATATACATGATTGAGCCTGCACCTGTTTAGAAGCACACAGCATTCACCTCCTGTGACCAATGTGTCCACCGGACACAGCAGGACACTATTACCAATAATCAGTAACCAGGTATCATATGATCACTATGCTATTGGTCATAGTGATCACATGATAACAATTTAAACAACTTGTCATGAATGGGTTCCATTCATGAACAACTTTCTTACTATTGTGATCTGTGATTGGGCCAAAGCAATCACATGATGCCTGTCTTCTTGTACCATGTGATTAGCTTAGCAAATCACAGATCACAATCAAAAGCAAGCTGTTCATGAATGGTTAACCCATTCATAACAGCTAAACCTACTAGTTATACAGTGATCTTCACTGTAGAAGCAATGACAGTGTAAAAAAAAATCCCTGCCTGATCACAAACACACACACCCATCGTAGTACTATGTTGTTACAGTGTTTCTATGGTGACATTGAGCTACTCTAATGACTTGGTGTCATTTTTTTTTTTTAACATACTGTCACCAGTCAGTATACCTGATCACCACCATACCAGTCATATAATGACGCTCGACTGTGCTGTGCTGATGGCAGCATGTAAAAAAATTGTGAAAATATATAATTTTATTTAATTTCTTCATTTTCCAAAAACTGGGAAAAAATTACAACTTCAAAAAACTTGCCATGTTGCCATGCCTTTTACTAAATACCCTGAACTGTCAACTTTCCAAAAAGTGGGCATTTTAGTGGTAATGAAGTACATCAAGATTGATCAATTTTCAAATATTCATACCATAGTTTGTAGACACTATAACTTTCACCTAAACCAATTAATATACATTTTTTTTTCCAAAGACGTAGCAGAATACATTTTGGCCAAAATGTATGAATAAATTTGATTTTATTATTTATGTTGTATAACAGAAAGTAAAAAATATAATTTTTTTCAAGATTATAACTAATAAGAAAAAGAGTAGTGATCAAATATCACCAAAAGAAAGTTCTGTTTGTGTGAAAAAGCTATATAAATTTAATTTAGGTACAGTGTTACATGACTGCGCAATTAGTTAAAGTATCGTAGTGCCAAATAGCAAAATACAGCCTGGTCATGAAGGAGGTAAAACCTTCCAGAGCTCAAGTGATTAATATGACCAATTTTTATAAGGACTAAAGTTCAAATATCAATGTTGGATATGCAGTGAATGTAGTATATCTAGCTGTTTCAAAAAAATTTGACACTTTTATATAAAAGTCAGCTACACAAGTTTAAGACGCAAGCACTAGTGAAGCTGTATACAGTACATAAGTAATTTGCTGGCTAGAGGACATAGGGAAAAGACTGATTGTCCATAGGATTGAAGTCTGAACCCTCATTCACATCTGAGCATGAGTATTTTTAGAAGATTTTTTTTAGCTTTATTTACTGTGCATTTGTGAACACATTTTTCAAGTGTTTTCAGATTTAGGAGTTTTTGTTTTAGCCAATGAAATTCGAGTTACTAGGTGGAGGAGAAGAAAAAAGAGATTAATGGACCTGAAAAATGCCTGAAAAGGCATGCACTGTGCATTTTTTCACTTGAAGTGTATTGGGGCCAAAACTACACAAATCTACCCTATAGAAATTCAAATACTGACAAGCATCAAGTGACACAATGCTCAAGTGTGAAGGAGCACCTGAATATAATAGGAATCTTGATATTGAGCTTCACAGAATGTGCTTCATATCACTCAGGTATGAATGGGGATTGAAAGGCACTCCACAAGGATTGGTTTGGGTGACGGTTTTATTTAGTCTTTTTAATCAATGATCCACAAAGCAACACACAGTAGGAGAGCCATTTTCTTGTATTCAAATATGATAGGAGTATTTAAATAATGAAGGATAATTAGGTAAGGATCTTATCAAAAGAGTCTTATGGGCAGTTAGATAACAAATGAAATTCAATGTTGATAAGGGTAAAGTTATGCACTGAAAACATTACAGTTAATGAAACCTTTATAATTACATAGCATTTATAATTACATAGCTTGAAAAAAGAAAAAAAAAAGGATCATGTTCACCCTTTTGTCATCTTTTCTGACTTCTATGCAGTGTGGACCAGGAAAATCAAAAAAGCAGCTGCTATCATAAAGTTTTTTGTTTGCCAACTTCATTCTTTAAGTTAAATATATTAGTACATAGTGAAGACACAGCACAAAAAACTTTCCCCAGTGCCAACCTTACCAATCCACAAAGAGTACCTGCCTAATCTGTTCTTGGCTTAAAAAAAAAGGCTCTTTTGCGAATATTCCTGAAAGCCATTGCCATGTCAAGGTGCCCATGTATCATATTAGTATATTACCAATATGAATGACAGCAAGCACTAACAAAGTAACATATAAAAGCATTAAACACTGTAATAATTTCACTAAAGTGTCTTCTTCCATTTTGATATGTTCTAATATTAACATTCAGAAAATTGTTGTCATGGGAACCAGACGGTTTGCCAGTATTGCACAGTATTTTTTTCCTCTATCATCGGAGTCCTACTGGCAAACGTTAAATTTTAATGATTGGCACATATCCAGGCAATCTTCAAACCTTTAGACAATAACTAAGATGTACTCCCTGATGTTTGTTTAATGTCCGCAAAACGTTAAGCTTATCAGGAATTCTTTTCAGATGTCCTGAATGCAAAACATTTTGAATATACATCATCATATCCCCAGGTAGATGTTACTCTCCATTGAAATGATGCCAAATGATGTTTAATTGTCCTTTGCAATGTCATGTGTTCTTTGAAATCCACTTAAAACAAAACAAGCAAACAGAGTGGGACTTTTTTTTTGTAAACTGGAATATAGAGTCGGGTATCTGGTTAATTTAGAAAAGCAGTAAAAAGGCTGATGGTTTAAAATTTGCCTTAATCTACTGCAACAAATTATTTTTAACTGACTAGACAACTTTAAAATTAAATATAAATTGTTACTAGTAGTCATTGCACTTTGCAAACAGTATTTCTTTGTACATTGACTTATCTGTTTTTCTATGTAATGCCTGCTGGAATGGGGTCCTTAGCAATAAGAAGGTAAATGGCATTGTCAATGGAGAAATATCAAAAGTGCAATGCCCAGGGACATGCAGAGTTGTGGTTTTAAACCACTCAGTAATTGCTGACCACCAATGCATTGATACACACTTCTCTACTGCCTTCAATGCACTTCTCCATTGTGTGCAACAAACCACTTCCTCACTGGTCTCAGTATCAGCAGTCAGTGATAAAATGAGTGCAAACTTTTTTTTTTTTAAAGAGAAATTTTTTAATTAGGTTTTTACAGGGCATACATAACAATGCTGAAGCAAATATGACACCAATGTAACATCGAAGTATCATCAAAATTGGTCAGTGGAGTATTGAGAGAAGGTCGTAGAGAAAATGATGAGAAAATAGCATGTGTGTAGAGAGAAAAGCTAATAGGCAAGAGAGTAGAATTGGAAGGTTGGGATGTACACAGGTGTCAGCCGTTATTCAGCATTAACAAACCAAAAAGGGGGGTGACAAGAGAAGAGACAATCATAGTTATAGAAACTGGGGCTAGATAAGGGGTTAAGGGGGAAATATAGCAGAAAAACTATGAGTGTGAGGGGAGAGGATAAAGAGTAGATGTAATAGTTGAAGTGGTTCAGTGATGAAAGATAGTGATAAGAGATGGTTGAAGGGTTGTATGAGCTGGAGTAAAAGAAAGTACTAGGAGACGGAGATATTGTCCAAGGACCTATTGAGGCCAAAAGAGAGATGGTAGAAAGAGAGAACAGAGAGGAGAGAGGAATAGGAATAGAGGGAAGTCAGTGGTCTTGGGGTCCACCAAAGGTAGAATGGAATGAAGGATATGTCACACTCCAGTTGCTTGATGTAGGCTTCTACAACCTTGTGAGAGCCTAGCGTATGGATGAACCTAAAGAAAGAGGTTAATCCAAGGGTCAAGATATAGATGAAGAAGAAGGTAGAGGAAAAGCGTTAAGAAATGGAGAGAGAGCAAGTAGGGTAGAAACAGTTCCATATAACAGCATAAACACACAATACTACCATGGCCCCGATGATTTGGGACTCATGGGAGATTACACTGGACGGCTTAATATGCTAGTGTTCTGGAGAAAGAATGTCTGCTCTGGTGCGGACATGGATCCAGTAATGTAAGATTTCCATTTACATAGTTAAAGGGACTCTTTTGAGGAGGTCGGGGATTAGATCAAGTCTGTCAAAACATAAAAGAAAGTTGAGCTCTTGTTTGATGTCTGATAAAGTAGGAGGGCAGTTGGAGGTCCATTTTCGGAGAATAGCCCGTCTTGCTATTAGTAGGCATGTAGATATCCAGGGTTTGTTATTTCTGAATGAGGATGTTTGAGAAGAGAAGAGACCGATGGCTGGTTGATCCATGTATCCAAAAAGAAGAGGTATCGGGTTAATGGGGAGTTGAAAAGTAGTGATGCTTGATATGAAGTTGACCACTTGCTTCCAGAAGGTGGAGATAATAGGGCAGAGCCAAAGTCTATGGTGTAGAGAAGGTTTTTGCTTTCCACAGAGAGGGCAAGTAGACAGAGCCGGGTCATTTCTTGAGTATTGACTGGGCATGTAGGCACGGTGTAGGATCTTGAGTTGCTGTTAACGCCAGAATTTGTTGTGGTTGAAGGCACATGTGGAGTTAAAGCCTGCTAGTAAGTGTTCAGCTGTAAAAGCATTGTCAAAATCTTTGACCCAAGATTTCGCAGCATTGAATGACTCTAAGGGTTTGGAGTACAATAGGTTCAGGGGTCTGTATATGGATGATATTTTATATTTTCGAGAGTTCGCCAAGACATCAAGGAATGTTGTACAAAATCTATTAGATTTGATGGGTGCAACGGAATTGACATAGTTCCTTACTTGAAGAATATAGAAGAAGTGGTGTGCTGGTAGGGTTTGTAGAATTTCATTGAAAGGTTTTGGGGAACCCGTAGAGGTGTCATAAAGGTGTTGTACCAGAGTTAAATTTTGATTTCAGCATCGTAAGCATCTTAGGATTGCGGGGGAGAGAAAGAGGGGTTATGATGAATAGGGAGAAAGCGAGACAGCCACAGTGAGACTCCCAGTTTACGCCTGACTTCCCTCCATGTAATCAGGGTGTCGCGGATGAGTGAATTATATGTAATATATGTATATGTGCAATAGGGCTGTGAGATCATGGGGATGTGCTAATGCAGATTCGATGTGGTAGTTGGAATATTTGGAGGAGTGAGTGAGCCAGTCTAAACCTACACGTAGCAGGCAGGAGAGATTGTAGACTCGCATTTGGGAGGTCAGAGCCTCCTTCACTTCGTGGTAAAAATAATCTGGCGAGCGCTATACGGGGATGTTTGGCTCTCCATAAAAATTTTGAAAGTGCCCGATTTAATTTAGTTATGGCGCTGTATTTGAGAAAGAGAGGTATGGTTTGGAGTGGATAGAGAAGTTTTGGGAAACTCACCATCTTAAAAAGATGTGATCTGCCCAAAAGTGAAAGCGGCAATTCCCTCCATATTTCCAGTTCCCCGATGATTTTAGCAATCGTTGGCGTATAATTAAGCGTGTATTGTGCCTAGATAGGTGATATGTTTATGAGCAATTTTAAAGATAGAGTTTTGAGTCCATAACGGAGGGCGAGATTGAAATAGTGGGAGGACCTCACTTTTAGAGTTTATTCGGAGTCCTGAGCATAGGCAGAAGGAGGAGAAAATATGCTGTATGTATGCCAAGTCTAAAGATGGGTAAGAGGTGAAAATTAGAATATCATCTGCGAAAAAAGCAAGTCTCAACTCCTGTTGACCAATTGTGATACCATGGAGTTCAGAGTGAAATAACAGAAAGTGTGCTAATGGTTCCAGGGCCAGGTTGAAAAGTAAACGGGGCAAAGGGCATCCCTGTCTAGTGCCCTTGTGCAACTGAATCGGGTTAGATATGAGGCTAGCCACTACCACTTGAGCTGTTGGGGATGAGTACATGGCTTGGATCAGATGCATAAAAGGGCCCTCAAATCCAAACTTCCGTAATGCTAAGAAAAGCCATTCAAAATTAACATTATCGAATGTCTTCTCGGCATCTAGTGAAACAATTGCTGAGTCTTGAGATGTGCCGCTAGAGGCCTGGTTCAGTACCGATATCACTTTACGAATATTCGATGCCGCCGATCGGCCCTGTACAAAACCCGCTTGTGAGGGATGGATGAGAGTGGGTAGTATTCTTGCAAGGCGTGAAGCAATAATTTTTGACAGGAGTTTTGCGTCTAGGTTCAGTAGGGAAATTGGCCGATGTGATCCAGGGTCCAATAGATCTTTGTCTTTTTTTGCAATCAAATTTATGTGGGCTAGAAATCCGGAGGGTAAATAGTCCCCTCCCCCCTGGATTGATTGAAATACCGATTGTAAGGTGGGAGAAAGGGTTTTGGCCATAAGTTTGCAAAATTCGGCTGTGTAGCCATCAGGCCCAGGGGCTTTACCATTCAGGAGTGCTTTAATGGCTAGAGAAATGTCTGATTGAGTAATGGGAGCATTTAGAGTTTGAAGTTGCATTTGGATCTAGTCGAGAAAACGAGATTTGATCCAGGAAGGAGGTGGCCTTAGCGGTGTCTATAGGGTCCGAGCCATAGAGATTTTTGCTAGAATTTTTCTAATATAGAAATAATGTCTGAAGGGTCACTTTTCACCTGTCCCTGTGTGTCTTTCAGAGCTGTAAAGAGTGTAGGCGTGATTGGTTTTTTACATAGTCTTGCTAGCAGCTTGCCCTGCTTATTGCCGTATTTATGGAATTGCAGATCGCTATTGGATTGTCGTGTAGCTTCTTGAGCTGCTGCCCATGTGTCAAAGCATTTTTTGGCCTCTGACCAAGCTTTCCTATGATCATGAGATCATAGGAAAGCTTGGTGGAAGTAATGCAATGATTCTGCCTTGCAACACTGCCTTGCCTGTCTCCAAAATAGATTGGGGTTATCTCGGTGCTCTGCGTTAGTATCACAGAACTCGCTCCAGGCAGCATTTAGTACCCGGAGCAGGTCCTGATTGTTTGCTAAATAGGAAGGGAAACGCCATGTAGATGAGTGTTGAAGAGGTTGTGTTAGCTGCACTGATATAGAGATCGGGGAGAGGTCGGAGAATGCTATGTCGTGTATGTTAGAAACCTGAATGTTTTTTAATAAGATGGGATTGACAAAGAAATCAATTCTGGACAGAGTATGATGAACGGGAGAAAAGAAGGTAAATTCTCTTCCTTCTGGATGGTTCAGATGCCATACGTCTGAGTTGTAATGCCTCTGTAAAGTTGTTCAATTGTGTGTGTTGGGGGGGTTGGGGGGGAGATAAGTAAATTGAGGTGAAAGATTTTAACTTATCTTCCTGTGTATTCATACACAGGTTGAAATCTCCTCCCAACACAAAAGTGGGAGGTGCAAGAAGTTCGCTATTCTCGAGGACAGATCTTGAAAGAAAGGCTTGGGTGAAGAGTTTGGGGCATATATGTTGACCAATGCTAGGGAGGAGGAGCCCATTTAACATGTACAGCAACATATCGTCCCTTGTCGTCTGTAGCTGGCGTTATAATGTCTGAAGAAAGACGCTTATGTATGAGAATGATTGTTCCCGCTTTACCTCTATGTGAGGGCGATCCCAATACCTGACCCACCCACAATTTTTTTAGGCGCAGAAAATCTATTTGTGTCAAGTGTGTTTCTTGCAGAAATGCAATGTCTGTTTTAAGTCATCTAAGATGGCGAAGAATGGCCATACGTTTGTGGGGTGATCTCAGGCCCTTGACGTTCCATGATACTATACGAGTCATGGAAATGTGGGTATGGAGGTGTTCAAAGGAGAATTAGAAGCTACTCTATGTGGTAACAACTCTCTTGGGTTTTCGTTATGTGTCCTGATCTCTCTGTGTGTTATAGAAGAAGGAGGCATTAGAGGGTCCCCGGGTAATCAGAGGGTAAAAAGAAGGGGGAAGAGAGAGGAAAGGAGGGGGGGAGAGATACACATATCAGGGTGACCCAACAGGGGTCCATCAAAAAATCAATATAAACAATAAACTGAATAGGCATTAAGGACTTCACATTATTCCGCATGTTAACTCCTATCTTTGCCTGCGTTACCGGAAGTGGTAGGGTGTGTATTCTGCACCGGGAAGCTGCATAGACCAATGCAATAATAATGGCAAGGAAGGATCCCGATAGTCGCATGGACCATCTATGAAGGAGGGGCAGCTCGCCCTAGCCTTAGCTGCAGTCAAAGATTGCACTGAAATGCAGTATCTATAATAACATGTGATAGCTAGAAAAGAACATGGTAACAGAACCCAATAAGTTTCTTAACTTTGGATCAAATTAAGATCATTGTAAGGCACAAGGGAGCATTAAAATGAGGTATGAAATAAGTGACGTGAAATAAATGAAGTAAGCATGTACCTAGGTGAGGTGAGTGTCAGTTCTCAGGGCGGTCTTTGTTTCGCTGAGGTAACGTTGACACATTGGCGCTTTGGTAGCTCTTTTCTTGGACTACGCTGGTCTCTCGGGGTGGAGTCTCGTGGTGAATGCTGTGATGGTTGAGGGCCCATGACATCAGAAAGATTATTTTGTAGGTACAGAAGGGCTTCCTCTGGGTGTACAAATGATTTAGGTTCTCCTGTAGGCGTAGTGAAGCGGAGTGTAGCTGGATACACTAGGGTGAATTTGATCCCTTTTTGGAATAGTGTAATGCAAATTTGTTGGAACGCTTTTCTTTTACGGGAGACTTCTTGAGAATAGTCAGCAAATAGTAATAGCTTGTGACTGTCTAGCTGTAGGGAACGTGAGTTGCGAAATGAATTGAGTATAGCTACCCGGTCAGCGTAGTTGAGATATCTGACAATTGTCAAACGCGGTGTGCGTCTGTCATTGGAGGGTGCACCTAAGCGATGTGCCCTTTCAACCTGGCATGGAGTCTTAATACCTAGGGCTGCAGGAATACATTTAGAACAGATATCGGTCAATGAGCCTGAATTGTAGGATTCTGGAAGGCCTATGACGCACAGAATATTTCTGCGTGAGCGGTTTTTAGATCATCTAGCTTGTCCAGTATGTTCTGTTGCGCTCGTTAGATTGTGTGGCCCCCGCCTGTATAGCTTGGACTTCATCCTCCAGGTCGGAGATGTGATGCTCTGCTTCGGTTATGCGTTTAACATTTTCTCCCAGGTCCCTTCTCAGTTGTTATATGCCCTGTGTTATGGCCCTGTCTACTGCCTGTAATGGTAGGTAGCAATATGGAGGCCACAGCCTGTGCAATTCTGTCATATTGTTCCATAGGACTACAGGTGTCAGCATACCCTGGTGGAGAGGTGTGTGATGGCTGTGTTTCCCCCCTACCTGCTCCTGGGTCTGCCTCAGGCTCTGTGTCCATATGTGATGATGTTCTGGCATCTGTGCTGCTGCTGCTGTTGTGAGCAGCACGTACGGTGGCCATCTTGGCTGCAAGAGGGGGAGAGCTGCTCCCAATGGACTGAGCCGCAGGATCAGGGCCGGGTGTCGCCGGTCACAGATACCGATCCATCCAGGATCGGGCGGGGGAGACTCAGGGGACACTCCTGTGCCGATCAGGTAAGTCCCCCGGTGCAGGGGGCTGACTTTATAGGCCGATGTTTCCAGAGCCGCGGCATCCCTTCCCTAGCTCATGCAGCACCGGAACCGGAAGTGACTGCCAACTTAATAGCATATACAGCATAACTCTTCGTGGATCACCACTATACCTATGCACTGCCACTGACCTCTAAACTGACTACCAATATAGCAATGCAATTGTCCATTAGTAAATACATTTCTGCACTGATTAACCGGTGATTAAGTGATGACTGGCCACTAGGTATGAGCACAGAGATTTTGATCAATTGGATTTTGACACAATCTTAAATAAATGTATTAGTGCAGCGCCTCCCTACTACCATTCCTAAACACCTCCTAAAAACCTTATCACAAACATAAGTGTATAACAAAACATAAACATTCAGAAAAAAAGTCCCATATACAAAAAATATATATAAATAAAGTCCCATATATAACAGGATCTTTCTTGATGATCCTCCACTCTATCACCACTTCACATCTTCATAAAACATAAACCAATGTTCCTATACCAACACCCAGATTGTGCTCTCATCTGGAGCTTTTTGACTCTACATTTTAAAATGTTTTAGTCATACATCGCTTGTGTCCTCTTAATGGGACCGATGGAATGAATATTCCCCAGGTGGTTCTCCTTCTCCCGCAGCAAACTTAGAAGCTTATATCTCCTTCTCGTCCTTTTTTCAACAGTCCGTTAAAAATAGTGCTTTATCATTTATAACACTTTTTTATAACACTTTATTATAAAATAGATAAAAATATCACTCACAGGTTTTTGGTGCTAGATCACACCAGATGTAAACCACATAACAACAATGAATGGAATTTGGATTTTGACACAAAATTACCAATTTTGCAGTAGAAGAATTGTCATCAAAGTGGAAACCCTCAATATTATTAACTGAGCTGCTTAGATGAAATATGTTTGAAAGAATAATGACTTTTCATTATTTAGAAGTTGTGATTGCAGAGGTGTATTTAGGGTAGTTTAGTTTATTTATTTAGTGTTCTTTGTGTTTTTCCTTGTTGTGTACATGATCATTTGTGTAACAATGCTATTTAACTTTTTTTACTGTAAAATAGTATGGTTATTGATATTTTGGCACAGGCATTGGTCCCAGGATAGTTTAAAGGAGCTTCTGTAACCCTCAAGAGCCATTCAAATCTCATTGCACCCTTAAACACTACAAAAAAACATTCATTCCACCTATCCCATTGAATCAAATAATTTTTCGCAGTATAACAAAATTTTACTAAAATCTCCTGTCTTTCACTAAAAACGTAGAGATAAGATCATTTTTGCTCATCTTTCTGACTACCGCTGTTCACTACTGCACTGATCAATGCCCATATGCATGTGCACTTCTCTATTTACCGCTGCAAATGTAACAACGCACCACATGCTAAAAAAAACTTTGCACTATTTACATTGTGCTATACATTACATTTCCCAAGCTGCTGAACTCTGCACATGTATTGTGCATTCATTAACCACTTCCAGTCCGGACACTTTTACACCCTTCCTTACCAGGGCAATTTTCAGCTTTCAGCGCTATCGCGCTTTGAATGACAATTGCGCGGTCATGCAACACTGTACCCATATGAATTTTTTACCATTTTTTTGAGACAGATAAAACTTTATTTTGGTGGTATTTATTCACCGCTGGGATATTAATTTTTTTTGCTATGTAAATGAAAATGTCCAAAAATTTTGAAAAATTGTTTTTCTTATAAAATTTTGCAAATAAATAATATTTCATCATAAATCTTGGCCAAAATGTATTCCATTATCTTTTTAGTAAAAAACAAATAAGCCAAATTAGTTTATAACCAAAAATTATAATTTTTAAACTTTTTTTTAATTTTAATTTTTTTTTATATTATTATTTATTTTATTATAATTTTTTTTACATACTGTCACCCTGGCAGTACAGTGTCACCATGGTGATACTGTACTACTTTTGGGGGGTGATGAAGATTTTTTTTTTTTTTTTTACACTGATTGCTTTTACACTCATATAGGATGTAAAAGCAATCATTTCTCTTTCTCTCTGTCTGCATTCTTGCAGCCATTGAGAACTACTGAGTGAGCTGTGATTGGTCACAACTTGTCACATGGTACAAGGCTGTTCTGAATAGCCTTATACCATGTGACCTCTGTGATCATTCACAGATTTCACACGTAGTAAGCAATGATGTCAGAAGTGACATCTTGCTTACTACTTTGCATGTGATCACTGATTGGCCAATCAGTGATCACATGATCGGGACCTCATACAGAGGTCCCGTCCGATGATCGGTGTTTCACTGTGTCCGGAGGACACAGCGGACACCGGATCACGGTGCTGTGCACTCCCGGGGAGTGCGCACAAGCAGGGTGCGGGGAGGCTGTTTATAAACGGCCACCCGACCCTGCAGTGCCACCGTCCCGCCATTTATATACAACGGCCGGTCGGGAAGTGTTTAAAACTAACAATTTGTTTAGAAGTTTGGTATTTCATTCCTTTCAACAAATGGGCACACTTTTATTATTGTTCTAAAATAAATCACAGACATAAGAGATATTTTTTTCAATTTTTATTCATAAGCCCCAGCATGAATTATGCTGTGAACAAGAAAAAACAGGCTTTTAACTTTCAAAAGTGCATACACAATTTTAAACAGCAGGCCTAGACATTACAAGCTGTTTCATGCTAACCTGATTTCAAATTGGACCAATGTACAAAGACAACAGTATCCTAGAAAGTACATAATAGTTCCAAAGAAGGCTGTTTTAATATAAAAAGGACTTGTTCTACCCATTCATTTTCACAAAATAACTACATTTCATCATTTTCTGTCTCAAAATAACAGCCACGAACCCATATGAAATAACAGATTTATGGCAATCCTTTTTATATATTTTGGAGATGTTCCATAGTCAGTCAGCTTTTGAGAGCAGACATATTATTTATCCTCAGAATTACTTGATGTTAAATTAACTCTTCAGACCTGTTAAACCATTTATGCTATCATCCCACCATATTGAAGAATTCTGTTCAGTCACATTATAGGCTTATTTGCTAAAGAACTTGAGAATGGTCACACAATAAACTGTGTGAATATTAACTTCAATTAGGCAGTCATGTGAAAAGCAAATTCTTCTTTACTTAGTTCTTTTTTAGTGAATCAGCCATAATTTCTACAGTTTGATGGTCAGCTGCCATTCAATGCTGCTAGTTTGAAGGAGTTTTCAAATGCCTGAAAGCAATCTTACTAATTAGAATTCTAAAGAGTTCTAGGGGCACAGTAGATGCTTAGAAACTGTTACTGGGATAGAAAATTTTTTAGATGTTCGATAAGTAAATTACTACTATGTGGACTATACTGTATATAAACATACCTTTTTTTCAAGGGTCTTTTGCCAGTTCATTGCCATCAAGGTTCCTTCTTTTTCTCTGGTGGAAAAAGGTCCTTACTCCTCCAGTGAATGGCACACTATGACGTGCTATTCAGTACAGTGTTACTCTGTGCCCAGTCTGCAGGATGATAGTGACCCAGGGAGCAGGTCCATGAAAGTTTAGCCTCAGAGAGGAATTACTGAAAGCGACAGCTCAAGACTAAAAGGTGAGTATTGTTTCAAAAAAGAACCTTTTATTTTAACTTTTACATGGCTATTTTTTAGTTAGGTTCTGCTTTAAATATGCACTATGGCCAGAGAATATAATGTTCCATTTCCTCTTCTACATCATAAATTTATATTAGCAGTGTCAAATGATTAAACTGGTGGCCAACACTGCAGGTCATGTGAAAAAGAGGACTCCTCTGATGCCAAAATTCAATTAACCCACATGTTTAAATTTCTCCTGCCAGGTGCTGATTCTCCAACTGAGCACACCTAACTCAATGGTAAACATCCAGAAATAAGCATGTCTGCACACTCTTGAAGGTAGTAATAATCCAAAACCTGGCTTCAGCCCAATCTCCCTTCAGCCCAATCATGGAAGTGTCTGTGACCACAGCCACATCTGTTTTTACCTGCATCACACCCACCTCTACAATTATGTCCTATCTGGGTGAAAGGCATCAGAGGGTCATGTCCTATGGGAGGAGATTTCGCTGAGGCCAACTTTTGGATTCTTACTACAGCGGTAAAGCAGAATTTTACCCATAACAACTTGATAAAAATAATGTTCTTTGGCAAGGAACATACAGTACATTCCACAATAATAATGATGCTATCAAAATGAGTGTGTTGTAAATTGCCTCCAGCATTGCTCCTGTTTCTTCTTGCTGGAAGCTGCCATTTTGTTGAAGCCCAGAGCCTCTGGACAGCAGTAAATCATAAAATGGAACAAAACCCATTACCAGTTTAAAAAAACAGGAATTGTGGGATTGCTGCCACATTTGTTTGTGTCCTCCACCAAACTGTCAAACCATCAAATGGCTGGTGTCATAACTGATCATATGTGCAACATCATGGCAGTTGCAGATCAAACAGAAACCGCTTCCTTGGCTGTAAAAGATATGAGGCTTTTAAATCTGCTTTAGGGATGTCAGCAGATTGGCCTTTACAAATTTGACAGTGTATTATTGGATTCTAAACAGTAAGGCACTAGTTTTTAATGTTTTACATACACTATATTGCCAAAAGTATTAGGATGCCTGCCTTTACATGCACATGAACTTTAATGGCATCCAAATCTTAGTCCGTGGGGTTCAATATTGAGTTGGCCCATCCTTTGCAGCTATAACAGCTTCAACTCTTCTGGAAAGGCTCTCCATAAAGTTTAGGAGTGTTTCTATGGAAATGTTTGACCATTCTTCCAGAAGTGCATTTGTGAGGTCAGGCACTGATGTCAGACGAGAAGGCCTGGCTCGCAATCTCTGTTCTATTTCATCCAAAAGGTGTTCTATCGGGTTGAAGTCAGGACTCTGTACAAACTAGTCAAGTTCCTCCACCCCAAACTCGCTCATCCATATCTTTATGGACCTTGCTTTGTGAAGTGGTGCACAGTTTTGTTGGAACAGGAAGGAATCATCCCCAAACTGTTCCCACAAAGGTGGGAGCATGAAATTGTCCAAAATGTCTTGGTATGCTGACGCCTTAAGAGTTCCCTTCGCTGGAACAAAGGGGCCAAGCCCAACCCCTGAAAAACAACCCCACGCCATAATCCCCCTCCTGCCAAACTTTACACTTGGCACAATGCAGTCAGGTGAGTACAGTTCTCTAGGCAACTGCCAAACCCAGACATATCCATCAGATTGCCAGACAGAGAAGCATGATTCATCACTCCAGAGAACATGTCTCCACTGCTCTAGAGTCCAGTGAACGCGTGCTTTACACCACTGCATCCAATGCTTTGCATTGAACTTGGTGATGTAAGGCTTGGACGTGACTGCTTGGCCATGGAAACCCATTCCATGAAGCTCTCTGTGCACTGTCGTTGTGCTAATCTGAAGGCCACATGAAGTTTGGAGGTCCTTAGCTATTGACTCTACAGACAGTTGGTGACTTCTGCATACTGTGCACTTCAGCATACACTGACCCTGCTCTGTCATTTGACATTGCCTACCACTTCATGGCTGAATTGCTGTTATTCCCAATTGCTTCAACTTTGTTATAATACCACTAACGGCTGACAGTGGAATATTTATTAGCAAGAAAATTTCATGGATGGGCTTAATGCACAGGTGACAACCTCTCACCGTACCATGCTTGAATTCACTGAGCTTCTGAGAGCGACCAATTCTTTCACAAATGTTTGTAGAAGTAGTCTGCATGCCTAGGTGCTTGATTGTATACACCTGTTGCCATGGAGGTGGTTGGAACTCCTGATTCCAATGATTTGGAGGGATGTCCTAATACTTTTGGTAATATAGAGTATGTATATTTGTATTTAAAAGTTGTATTTAGGTGTTTGGCTGGAGTTCTGTTTTTTTTTTCAAATAATAGTTTATTGAGTAAAAAAGAGTGGGTTACAATGCACGGTACACTAGCATAGCTGAACATACACTGGAATTTTATTTTACATTCCTTATTATGGTGCAGATAGCAGTATACCATTACACACTTATCATGCATTCAAAAAACTGTCAGTGGTGACTGATATTATAGCCACCTAGAGGGATTAACAAACTCAAAATCTGCAGCTGCTTTAATTACACTTAGTGGTCTATTTGTACATTTTTTTTTCACACAATTTTCTCCCTGGATTCTCACATTTTTGCAGTTAATTCCCACAGCTTTCTCCCCAGACTCACACATTTTTCTAATTGGATTTTTGTTTAAAAACCTTTATAAACATACCCCTTAAACTAGCTTGTCTCCAACCATAACGTAAACATACAATTATGAATGAAGGTTAAAGTACCTTTGAAAACTTATGACCTATGTACAAAAGATGAGCCTCAAGACACAGGATGTGTGTAGCATGGACTTTCACTGAGCGACATAAAATAAGTGATGTCTGTATTTAGCATAATTTTAGTTTTACTCTTCAGAGAACACAATGCTGGCTATGCAAGAACTGGTAACATCATAGAACATGAGCAGCTTTAACCACTTGACCTCTGGAAGATTTACCCTCCTTCATGACCAGACCATTTTTTGCCTATAATGTACTGTGTTACTTTAACTGACAATTGCGCGGACATGAAATACTGTACATAAATGAAATTTGTCATTTTCTCCCCACAAATAGAGGTATCATTTGGTGATATTTTATCATTGCTGAGTTTTTTATTTTTTGCAGTATACCTACAATTTAAAAAAAAAAAAATGTTTTACTTTCTGCTATAAAACATATACAGTTGTGTTCAAAATAATAGCAGTGTGTTGGAAAAAGTGAATAAAGCTCACAATCCTTCTAATAGCTTTTATTTCCATACACACAAATGCATTGGGAACACTACACATTCTATTCCAAATCAAAACACAAAGAAAAATATATCAAATTTGTGCTTTTCCTCTAAAAAAAATTGAAGAAAAGTGAATATTAGACTGTTCAAAAAAATAGCAGTATTTGTATTCTTTACAAATGCAAACATTCACTATATAAACTGAAAAATGTTTGAAGATTTTGCTTTCTTTTGAATCACTTAATATTTAGTTGTATAAGCACTGTTTCTGAGAACTGCTGTACATCTGTGTTGCATGGAGTCAACCACTTCTGGCACCTGTGAACAGGTATTCCAGCCCAGGATGTTTGGACTACATTCCACAGTTCTTCTCTATTTCTTGATTTTGCCTCAGAAACTGCATTTTTGATGTCACCCCACAAGTTTTCTATTGGATTAAGATCCGTGGATTGGGCTGGCCACTCCATAACGTCAATCTTGTTGGTCTGGAACTAAGATTGGGGTCGTTGTGTTGTTGGAACACCCATTTCAAGGGCATTTCCTCTTCAGCATAAGGCAGCATGCAATAATTGCCACCTGTTTTTCAAAGAATGAATGACCTCACTAATAGAACTCCACACTGCTATTATTTTGAACATGCCCCTTTCAATTAGTGATTCAATTACACAGAATCAGCAGCATGCATGTCATGACTGTTGGGTCTGTTGGATTTCTATTACTCTACTACACCTGCTAGTAAATTATTTGCCATGTAGAAATATCATTTCTACCAAAAACAGTGATTGATCAGATTAGTGATGTCTGACTGCTATTATTTTGAACACAACTGTACAATATTTTTTTTTTTAAATCTAATTTCTTCATAAATTTAGGCCAATATATGTCACTGTGACTGGTTCCCACAGTGTCAGTTAGTGTCAAATTCTCCTCCGCAATACCACAGTCCAGCTATAAGCTGCTGATCGCCGCCATATTAAAAATTAAATAAATAAAAATTTCAGTATATATCCCATAGTTTGTAGGCGCTGTAAATTTTGCTCAAATGAATCAATATACGCTTATTGGGATTTTTTAACCAAAAACATGTAGCAGAATACATATTGGCCTAAATTTATGAAGAAATTAGATTTAAAAAATATTGTACAGTTGTGTTCAAAATAATAGCAGTCAGACATCACTAACCAGGAGAACGGTACTTGCCTGACTGCATTGTGCCAAGTGTAAAAGTTGGTGGAGGGGGGATTATGGTGTGGGATTGTTTTTCAGGGGTTGTTTTTAAGGTGTCAGCATATTTTGGACAATTTCCCTCTCCCTACTTTGTGGGAACAGTTTGGGGATGGCCCCTTCCTGTTTCAACATGACTGCGCACCAGTGCACAAACCAAGGTCCATAAAGACAGGGATGAGCATGTCTGGGGTGGAGGAACTTGACTGGCCTGCACAGAGTCCTGACCTCAACCCGATAGAACACCCTTGTGATGAATTAGAACGGAGACTGCCAGCCAGGCCGCCTCGTTCGACATCAGTGCCTGATCTCACAAATGCGCTTCTGGAAGAATGGTCAAACACTCCCATAGACCCACTCCTAAAACTTGTGGACAGCCTTCTCAGAAGAGTTGAAGCTGTTATAGCTGCAAAGGGTGAGCCAACTGAATATTGAACCCTACAGACTAAGACTGGGATGCTATCAAAGTTCATGTGTGTGTAAAGGCAGGTGCCCCAATACTTTTGGCAATATAGTGTGTGTGTGTATATATATATATCATTCTGCACAGAGCAGCAGGGGGATCGGCAAGAAGATAATGAGATGAAAAACATATGTGGGGCAACAAGATGTTGAGGACAGGGGGCATTAGCAATTTGGAAACCTTAAAAAAAAAAAAAAAAAAAAAACAATTCAACCTAAAGAAAAGTTTGCAGAATTGGGTTCCCTACTGAGAAAAAGGCAGAGATGCACCATTCCTCTGCAGTCCATGCCTGCCACTAAGTGGTATTACCCTTATAATAAAGATTGCAGAAAGTAAATCTCTGCAAATATGCCTTTTACATGAAATGCTCTGTATGTATTTAAATTGCACTGCAACCCTTGTGTTTCTGTTGCTTGTAATAGTCACACTTGTTGTTCAACAATCCATATGATGCCTGTAGAGAACTGCTTCATTTGTGTCTCCAGCACTGTGCTGCAGCTGCCAGCTCAGGATTCGGTCCAGCAAACCCCACAGAGCATTAGCACTTAGGGAAAATATCTCTGTTACTGTTTTTTATGCTGTGTATCCTCTTTAGACTTTGATAATCCAGGTGATTATGGGTTATCAAATTTTAACCTATTTGTCTATGTGATAACATGTGATATTAAGGCAGCAGTTGTTAGACCATGTGGTATAATTAAATTATGCGGTTTGATCTTTTCAAACAGGGAAAGAGATGATGTATCTTATTTAGCCCTCTCATCAAAAAGTCAATTTAGCTGACAACTGCACCAATGTTTTTCAAGAAGCCTTTACAGTGAAACAATGGGTTCCAGCTGGCAGGCAGAGGTACACATTTACTCCTGACTATCAAAGTATGAGTCAATACATCAAATTATAAATGCTGCTGTTGGCAATAATGGTTGCATTCACTAATATTATTTACATTTTAAATGTATAGCAACCAATAAATACAATTTTAACCTATGATATATATTATGTTATGAATAATAAATCTATCAGATGTGCAATATTAATGTATAATATATGTAGTACCTAATGTGCCAAATTTTTTCAGAGTAGTTTAGCAAAAAAACTGTTATGAGGGAAAAGAGGATATTAGATAGTAAACCTCCTTTTAAAATCATCGTCTGTCTGTCTTTTGCTTAAAGTATACCTATACCTTTATATACCTATATAAAGTAAGGCAAAACTTTTTTTTTATTTTGGACAGAGCAGAGAAGGAAACCTGTCAGGTTTTTATTGCTGTCTGTGCCCCCATTGGAGAGAATAATCCTCTCTATTTTTCATATTTAAGGTTATCATTGAAAATCAACGTGAAAGAAAATATTGTGCTGTCCCCAGGACAGTAACAGTAAAAACTTCCATTGGGTACGCTAATTCTGGTGACCCTGGTGATATCCAAGGATTCCTTCACTTTGGAGGGATTTTCTCTCATTTTCTGCTTTGTCTATCGGATACGAAGTGAAGAGAAATCTATCCAGATGTCAAAAAAAGATGACAGGGGTAATAACCATTGCATGCTCTATCCAACATGAAAAAAAGTTTTACTTCAAAAACTTTAAATTTGAACTCACAGTACAATTCAAAGTCTGCATATATTCCCAGCCTCGCATCTCCCCAAATAAATGTCTGTTTGTAGTTGTACAAGTTACCTGTAAAAAAATTGGATTTTTGGTCTACCTGTAAAATTCTTTACTTTTAGTACATCACAAGACACAGGATATCTTCATCTCCGTTATGATAGGGTTATGTTGTCAACTTCAGGTGAATAAACAGTGGCAAAAAAAGACATGAATTTACTTTAGGTAACACCTGATTGCCACATGCAATGTGTGAAAAGCCTTGTCCCCTGATGACTGAGTCTTAGGACAGAAGGAAAGTAACACAATGTCCTGGTTGAGATAGGAGATTGCCAATCACTTAAAACAAAAGTTTGATACAATTTGTGAGGAGATCTCTGCTGTACAGATACCTTCTCCACTTAACACTCCATGTCCACAGGTACAGCCATTACTTCCCTCATCCAACCCCACCACTATAGACAAGGTTGCTAAACTTCTTGCTAATGTCCACCTAACCATCTGCCCCCTGGACACTGTTCCCTTGCAAACACTACATTCAGCCTCTGGCACTATCCTACACTCTATAATTCACATCCTCAATCTCTCCCTATCTTCTGGCATCTTTCCCAGTGCTCTAAAACATGCACTAGTCACCCCCATACTATACCCCACCAATCTTAACCACCTATGTCCCATCTCCTTACTCCCCTTTTTATCCAAACTCCTTGAATGTTTGGTCTACAACCGACTGAGCGACCACCTCACAGAGAATAATCTTTTTGATCCCCTTCAGTCCAGATTTTGCCCTCAACACTCCACAGTAACTGCTCTCTTAAAACTCACAAATTATCTATGTGCTCTCCTAAAACTCACAAACAGATAAATCCAATGGACACGTATATGTACTCCTACTCCTGGACCTCTCTGATGCCTTTGACACAGTTGACCACCCCCTCCTCCGCAAAAAACTCCATGTCTCTGTACTCTTCGCTGGTTTCAATTTTACTCATCTAACCGCACCTTTAGTGTTACTTACAATTCTAATTCCTCTCCTCTCTTTCTCTGTCAGGGTCCCCCAAGGTTCTGTTCTTGGACCTCTCCTAGTCTCAATCTACACCAGCTCCCTGAATCAGCTGATAGCATAGAGATTGTACTGGAAGTCATGGGAAGCTGACACCCATATTTATTTCTCTATCCCTCAGCTCACTCCTTCAGTATCCTCATATATCACTAATTTACTAACAGACTTATCAGCCTGGATGTCACACCAATCTACCCAAAACTGAGCTCATACTTTTTCCTCCATGTGCCTCTTCCTTTGATTTCTCTGTGAAGATTGATGGCACAACTATCTGCCATTCCCCTCATGTCAAGGTTCTAGATGGAATCTTTGACTCTGAACTATCCTTTCAACCCCATATCCAATCACTGTCCAAATCATGCCTCCTCAACCTCTGCAACATCTCCAAAATATGGCCCTTCCTAACAAATGACACCACAAAGGTCCTAGTTCACTCCCTGGTCATCTCTCGTCTTGACTTCTACAACTCTTTCCTCATGGGATTACCTTTACATATGCTAGCCCCCTTCAGTCCACATTAAATGCTGCAGCCAGGCTCATCCACCTTACCAACTGTTCAGAGTTTGCTACTCCTCTCTGCCAATCCTTCCACTGGCTTCTGCTCACTCAACAAATTAAATTCAAAATACTAACAACTTAAAAAAGCCTGCCGCAAATCACTAACCTAGTCTCTAAATACTGACCTAATCGCTGTATTAGTTCCTCCCAAGACTCCTGTTCTCTAGCTCCCTCGTTACCTCCTGCCATGCTTATCTTCAGGACTCTCCTATCCTATCATATGGAACTCCCTACCCCAATCTATCTGACTATCTCCTACTTTATTTGCTTTTAGACAATCTCTGAAACCCTACTCTTCAGAGAAGCCTATTCTGCCCCTACCTAACAACTGGAGTTTTTTTCTTTTTATAATTTACATTGCATTGCATAGAATTGTGAAATAATCATAAGGCAATGAAAGAACAAAGAAACAGGCTCATCGATGAGAGGCATATAGGTACATACAACCCCGGTGAATAACAGTGAATTAGCCATTATTTTCAGACAACTGAGGAGGCAAATCAGAAACAGAAAGATCCCACGGTTCCCAAACTGCCTGCTAACTCTATCCCCATCTTTGGAAGCAAAGTAGTAAGGTACTCCTTTCAGTAGAAAGCCAATGCATGGGAATGGTTCTCCTAGTTGCTGTTAAAACTTAGGAGGATAGTTTCCTGACAAATCTGGGGAGGCCTGGAAAAGGTAGGCCCAGCAAGAAGAGGATGGGCTCAAATGAGATAGGAGCCTGTAAAAATAGCTGCAAAACATTAAGGACCTCTCTCCAGAAGGGTGTAATGTGTTGGCAAATCCAGAAAATGTGGAAGAGAGTGCCAGTTTCCTCGCAACATCGCCAGCAGACAGGAGAAACACTCGGACTGCGAGCATAGACAACCTCAGGGGTCTTATACCAAAACATTAGTATTTTATAAATGTTTTCTTTATATACTACACATATAGAAGATCTAAAGGCAGTCTCCCAAATCCTACTCCATTGATACAAGGCAATATCACGTTGGAGGATTCGAGGCCATTTGCGTATATAAAGGTGTGTATCAATAGACAGGGGGCAGGCGTCTTGAAGTAGCTTATAAGTAGAGGAAATTATGCCCCATTGGTATGGGCCCTGAATGTAGATGCGTTCAAAGAGAGTAGGCTTCTCAAGCGTTAGAGATGGGACTTTGGAGGAGAAAAAATGCTGTAGATAAACATAATACTGGTGAGGTGACATATGAGTAGCTTTTTGAATTTCAGAAAAGGGTTTAAGCTTACAGATCACTGGGTGGATCTGTTAAGTATGACATTGGTCAGGGAGGGACATAAAGAAGACGGAGAATCTAACCTTACAGCGCCTCCACATAAATAGCGTAAAATGCATGGGCCCAAACAGGAGATATTTGTGTTTCAATATACAATATATTGTGTTTCAATGTTGGTCATAGACCAGAGTAGAAAACAAGGGTGCGTTGGACGTAATTGTATCTATTCAATCTCGGCCCACTTAATAGGGGGGCGCTGGGAGGACTACGAGACAAGAGTACGAAGGTGGGTAGCCAAATAATACAACACAATGTCTGGGGCCTCCAGACCTCCCCTATATTGATGAGAGAGAAGGACAGTACGGGCAATTTGGTTGGATTTATTATGCCAGATGAAGTGGAGGAAGGATTTCAGAAGGGAGCGTAACTTAGACATGGCAATAGGAACAGGAAGCGTCTCAAACAGTTACAGAAGTTTGGGTAGTATGGTCATTTTTAGCACATTAATCCTTCCAAGGAAGGAGATGGTAAGATTGGCCCAAGATTTTAAAGACTGAGAAATAGCATGAAACAGAGGGGAGAAGTTAGCTTCATAAAAGGAATGGTAAGAGGAGGTAATGTTGGTACCTAAATACTTCAAGGCGTGTGGGAACCATCGATAGGGATAAGTTGACTGAAGAGAAGAGAAGATGGTAGATGGTATGTGGAGTGGTAATGCTTCAGTTTTAGACACGTTAATCTTATAATCCAACAGGGAAACGAAAAGCTGTAGAGTACGATGAAAGATTGGCAGAGTAATGTGGGGCTCCGTCAGTGTCAGCAAGATCTCGTGAGCAAACAAAGACAGTTTAAAGTCACTATTGTGGGTACATATCCCATGGATATCTGGATTATATCTTATAGCTATAGCCAGGGGTTCCAAACAGGATAAACAAGGGGGAAAGCGGGCATCACTGGCATGTTCCATTGGACATCCGAAAAGAAAGGGATTAGAAGGGCGCTAATTTGACCTGGGAGGAGGGAGTGGAGTAAAAGGCTTTTAAAGCAGCTACAAATTGACCACTAAACCCAAATCTTTCCAGGACTAGAAACATGTATGGTCAACTTAATCGGTCAAATTCTTTCTGAGCATCCAAGCTCAACAAGGGAGTGGTAGTCAAGGACTTATTGACAAGCTCAATCAGGTCAATGGTCCTCCTGATGTTATGTGTGGCGTGTCTAGCCAGAGCAAAGCCCACCTGGTCTCTGTGTATAAGCTTGGAGATACATTTGGCCAGTCTGTTATCTAGTATTTTCATAAAAATCTTGTAGTCAGAATTCAATAAAGCTATAGGACGATAATTATCCAGAAGGGAATGGTCCTTATCTGGCTTTGGGATCACAGAAATATATGCACATGTAAAATCATTGTGTGCATGCAACCCCTTCAGGAGATCCCGGAACAAAATCAGAAGATGGAGGCTAAAATGCCAATAAAGGACTTGTAATATGAGTAAGGAAGACCGTTCAGCCCTGGGGAATTGTGAGTAGGAAGATGTTTGACAACATCCAATAATTCTTCCATGGAGATGTCCGCATTCAGAGCTGTAACCTTGGAAGGTGACAGACATGGCAATTGTAAGGAGTAAAAAAAAAAGTCAAAAGCATCCACCTGAAGGGGAGGGTGAATATCAGGGGCTAGGCAATTATATAGCTTCTCATAGTATTCCCCAAATATTGTAGCCATAACATGAGGGTCATATGTGGGTTTGCCATCAGACTGGAGTAGGTAGCCCAATAGCTAGGGGAATGTTTGAGATTTAAGTCCATTTACGAGCATACGATGTGGTTTATTAGAAAGCTCATAAAATGTTTGCCTAGCCCAGGTGAGAGACCGAAGTTTTATGCACGTCAAGAGCCTTAATTTGATCCCAAATATGGGAAATTTTCTGGAGGTATAGACGGGTTATCTAGCAATAAACAATTGGCTAAGGATAATAGACGTAAGAGGGATTGTCTGGCACAAACAGAGGCCTTCTTTAAATGAGCGCACATGGAAATATAGAGGCCTCTGAAGACAGCCTTATGGGCCTCCCAGAGGGTCGAGGATGAGGAGACCGAGCCAATGTTAAATTGAAAGTAAGCATCCAGGCCCCGAGAGAGCTCCTCTCGAAGTTGTTCCAAGCGCAGAAAACTCTCATTGAGGAACCAGTGGCAGACCTTAGGGGAGGAGTTATGAAGGATGAGGTCAAGTGACAATGAGGCAAGCTCTGACCAAGTCATTGGGTTGATCTCTGAGGAAACCAAAAAGAGGATCGGGGGGGGGGGGGGGGTAGTGACAAAAAAATGATCCAATCGAGAAAACATGCGATGTGGAGTAGAATAAAACATGAATTACCTATGGAGAGGATGTTTGACCTGCCAGGCGTCAAAGGGGCAATGCTCCTGGATCAGTTTACGGAAAGCTGTCAGGAGCATAGTCTCTTCAATGGAGTGGGTGCAAAAAACACCTTTCTATATTTATGAGGAGACATAACCAGGTTAAAATCCCCCCCCCCCCCCCCCCAACAATTATCCATGGAGTAGATAAGGAACATAATTTATCTAGGGTTTGAGAAAGAAATTACATCTGACCAGAGTTGAGTGCATACAAATTCAAAAGCACAAATAGAGAGCCCTCATACATACATACATTCCAACAAGACAAAATGACCAAGTGGGACAACCTGAGAGGAGGATACCCGTAGGGAGCAGTTTTTCCAGATCAAAATAGCTACTCTGGCTTTCCCGGAGGGATCAAAAGCAGAATAGGATTGCGGAAAGCTCTTGGAGGCAAAGCGAAAAGAGCAATCCTGTTTGAAATGGTTCTCCTGAATGAATATAATATCTGCTCTCGAGGATCTGAACTGCTTTAGAGCCATCCACGTTTTTTGGACTGAATTAGGTCCTTTGACATTATATGACAGCCGTAAGGCCATCATGAATTAATGTAGCAGCTGTGTAACCTGAGCATACAGAAAAATTATCATCGATGAGACAAAACAGAAAACAACAAAAAGAGAACCAGGTGATTAGCAGGGCAACAGGCCTAGTACAAACAAATATATCACTCAGCATAGAAGCCATAGGAATTACGGCCGGAAACCAAGATATCATCAAAAATATGTACCCGGGATATTGAGGATATCCCGAGTCATCAGGGCTGAGAGCCTGATGCACAAGGGGGCAACATGGCAGCTGACCCTAAATGGCAGGTGTCTGCCTCAGTGATCCACCTATTAGCTGTAACCAGGATACATCAATTAGGGGAATTGCTAAGGCACACATGGGGGTATAGAAACTCAATTAACAGGGCGGAAGACTGATACGTAAAAGAGTCAGGCCCACCAAACCAGGAAGTCTGGGATGTTGAGGAGTGCGAGGAAATCTCTTCTTCCCAGGTTTATCAGGTGTCCAGATCTTGCGTGGAGCAGCAGAGGACCTGGGCAGAGTCAGAGGTTGCAGAAAGGTCTCTTCCGGCAGGGGAGGTTGTCCCAACTGTTTGAAGGAGTCTTCTTCCTGCAAATCACGAAGTATGACTTGGGCATCATCTTTGGAGACAACCATCTTGGATCACCGCGCATGCATCTCTCCACCTCTGGAGTTTTATTTTCTCCAACAGCTCATCCCCACAGCTATTACCTTTTGTATCACTTGACCCTCCCTCCTAGGCTGTAAGCTCTAACAAGCAGGGCCCTCTGATTCCTCCTGTATTGAATTGTATTGTAACTGTACCATCTACCCTCATGTTGTAAAATTCCCGTGAGCTGTTGGGACTATATAAATCCTGAATAATAATAATAATGAAGAAACCCCCTTATTAAGAAAGGATGGCTCAGGCCATAACACATTTTCACAGTGGAGCACCAGGAAGATTCCTTAGGGAAAGAGCAGTCAATTGGTTTCTATGCAGAAGTGAGTCTGATTTTGCACTCTCCAGCTTTAGTAAATAAACCCCAGAAAGTCCAAACTCTTGAACTGCAATTTGGTCTAGCCCAGTGACTTTGAAATGTTAAAGCCTCTGGATTTGTTTGACAACTAGGAAATAGCATTTCCAGAAGTATGGGTGACCACCTGCAGCCTGCATAAGTACATTTTCTTTGAAAATAAGCTGTTTTGATTCAAGGATCTATCAGATTTTGTAATATCCAATTTAAGCAGTGACCAAAGCACATGGTGTGAATGAGTCCTTAGAGAACAGGTTATCTGTTTGGGATGGTGCTTTTTATGTCATTTTGAAGCCAGCAGTTATATGTTACATAAATATGGACAGAGAGACTTATAATAATCTGACCTTTTTCCCTTTTTTCTTCAAACTAAAAAGAAAACCATTGTCAGGAGTCCCACTTTAATTTACATATAATGGTCGATATCTTAATATATTTGTAACCACATTATCACATTTTCTGTAACTGGCCTAATTCAGCAGCATTGGTAAGGATTATGCCAGGAACATCAGCCAATTTTAATCTCTTCTAGCTATGTTTACAGTCAAAAAAGGCTCACTTCCTATTTAATGAATTAATAGAAATACTTGGGCACTCTGTGGCCTAGATCACATCTATCAATGAAACAATTAGATCTTATTTATATCTTTCTTGTTAATTGTCAGCAGTAGTCTCAGATCTCTCTTTTTAATCACCATTTTGTTTTACTTCAACTCTTGTGATTTGGCAACTAAAATAGAAAACTATTTTAAACCACAGGAAGCTGGAAAGAAGTTAATAAATAACAATGCAAGGCTTTCAAATACATTTGGCTATAAAACAAGACAAAAAGTGTGAAGTGAGGGATAATTAGAGAGCATTATAGTGATGTGATAAATTTTATGAGGTGCAATCACTAAAGGTTCATTACATCATAGGAGTATAGAGCATTCATTAGTTTTATGGTGAGTTGAACTAAAAGGAGCCTAAGTGCCGGCCACAATAAATAATGTAGTAAAAGCCCTTTTATCACAAAAGGTATTCACAAGATTATCAATAGTTTTAACAACCTTTATTAAATCACTGAAAACAAATGTAATCTCACTTTCAGAATAATGGGTAAAGACATGCTAATTTATATCTTACTTGCTATTGTTGGCAAGGAGCTTCACATTTCGGAAAGGAGATTCCATATATTAAATATCAAGATATTGGATGAAGCGCTCTGCTATAATAATGCTAAAAAAACAAAATTTTATACACAAATGTAAAAGTGACTAATACTTAAATAATATATGTGCTAAAATTATATAAAAAAATTTCATATAAGACCAGTCTGCCCCCAAATGGCTAAAACTGGTTATACATGTGCACACACAGCAAAAATAGAAAGTGACCAGGTGCTTGGGTACATAAATAGTGTCTTAATAAATACAAAGGTTTTAAAATCACAGTGAAAGGTGCCAAGTGTTTAAATAACAATAAATATACATATAATATAATCATGTGCAAAAAACATGCTATCACTCTTCTGTGAAGAAAATATATATATATTAAAGTGCTTTTGCATTCAGATAGTGCTCAGACCAAAGTGTCACTCCAGTGAATCAATCCTAAATATCCAGAGTGCCTCCTCACCTCCAACATTCGACCCCTAGAGGTCACAAATCATTTATTTAAATGATATTCCAAAAAAGCGACATCAGGATATAACTTGCCCCACGACTCAAAACACTTCTGAGAACATGTGAGTTTTCTATCTGCTTTTCTTTATAATAAAACTACATATTGCGCTATGGAGATCTCTCTTTGTGCTTAAATCTTCCATGGTCCATGGACATATGGCTGAGGCATCGTATATATTGAGATTTTGAGTCGTGGGGCAAGTTATATCCTGATGTCGCTTTTTTGGAATATCATTTAAATAAATGATTTGTGACCTCTAGGGGTCGAATGTTGGAGGTGAGGAGGCACTCTGGATATTTAGGATTGATTCACTGGAGTGACACTTTGGTCTGAGCACTATCTGAATGCAAAAGCACTTTAATATATATATATTTTCTTCACAGAAGAGTGATAGCATGTTTTTTGCACATGATTATATTATATGTATATTTATTGTTATTTAAACACTTGGCACCTTTCACTGTGATTTTAAAACCTTTGTATTTATTAAGACACTATTTATGTACCCAAGCACCTGGTCACTTTCTATTTTTGCTGTGTGTGCACATGTATAACCAGTTTTAGCCATTTGGGGGCAGACTGGTCTTATATGAAATTTTTTTATATAATTTTAGCACATATATTATTTAAGTATTAGTCACTTTTACATTTGTGTATAAAATTTTGTTTTTTTAGCATTATTATAGCAGAGCGCTTCATCCAATATCTTGATATTTAATTTATGTGTCCCATGGTATAGGGTGTAGATGATAGCAGCTAGTTATATATAAGGAGTCTGTGGAGCGCAGGTGGATATATATATTTTTTATTTAGATTCCATATATTGACTATGAAAATATGACTGGGGGGAATAGGTAAACCTTTAGCCTACACATGAGCATAATTGCATAATATAGGTTAAATTTGCCTTTTTTTATAAACAAAATAATAAAAACAAATACAAAACAAGATAAAAAAGCATTAAAATAACACTACTTCCTAAACGTACACTTAAAAACATGTCATGAAAGAATTATATCCGGACAAACGGGAAGAGGTTATTTGCAGGTAGATCCAATTAACAATAACCAAAAATAGCTTCTGTATCACCATAGTACATAAAGGGCTGTACAGCTCATTCCTGGGGGTGAGAGAGTGTATGTAAATGCACTCCTGCTCCCATAGTTCATGCACACCTTGTGATCACTATGTCTTCTAGATACAGCAGATCACAGATCAGAGTACAATTGCATTGGCCCTGTACCATGTGATCCCTGTAACCAATTACATCTCTCTTAGAAGTAAACAAAGGCTGCATGCTTCAGCCAATGTTCTGTTCCCTTTCACAGCAATGGGCTACATTTTTTTTTTCCGTACATAATGTCACTATAGAAGCCAGCTTGTGTCTCTGATCACTAGCTACACCACTATATCAGTGCAGCCAACCACAGTGTCTCTGGTCAGTGCAAAAGCAGTGCAGTCTTTTTTTCCCTTTATATATTAAAAAAATCTCATATAGATAGGAAGGGGGTTTAACTTGCCAGTCTTCAAATGATTAAAGTGTATGAAATCTCTACAATAAATTCATCTTATTATATCCCTTTATGCCTGTTATGTATACCATTGAAAGAGTTTTATTATATCTATTTGATAAATGCAAAAAAAAATTACTATTCGTCCAGATTGAAATATAACGTCCTGTACTCTCTGCCTCTAGACTGTTATAACTTAGCAATGTTCCCTTCTATGTTTGTTGACTACAAAACACCTACCCGTTAGGGAGAAGAAAGGGAGGTGTTATGCAGTCCTAACATAGCGTTATGTAGTCCTAACACTCTCCATGTGGCAATGCTGCTCAGTATGTTGTCACCCTAGGATAGGAAGTACAGTCAGATCCATAAATATTGGGACATCAACACAATTCTAAAATTTTTGGCTCTATACACCACCACAATAGATTTGAAATGAAAAAACAAGATGTGCTTTAACCTGCAGACTGTCAGCTTTAATTTGAGGGTATTTACATCCAAATCAGGTGAACGGTGTAGGAATTACAACAGTTTGCATATGTGCCTCCCACTTGTTAAGGGACCAAAAGTAATGGGACAGAATAATAATCATAAATCAAACTTTCACTTTTTAATACTTGGTTGCAAATCCTTTGCAGTCAATTACAGCCTGAAATTTGGAATGCAGAGACATCACCAGATGCTGGGTTTCATCCCTGGTGATGCTCTGCCAGGCCTCTACTGCAACTGTCTTCAGTTCCCGCTTGTTCTTGGGGCATTTTCCCTTTAGATTTGTCTTCAGCAAGTGAAATGCGTGCTCAATCGGATTCAGGTCAGGTGATTGACTTGGCCATTCCATAACATTCCACTTCTTTCCCTTAAAAAACTCTTTGGTTGCTTTTGCAGTCTGCTTTGGGTCATTGTCCATCTGCACTGTGAAGTGGCGTCCAATGAGTTCTGAAGCATTTGGCTGAATATGAGCAGATAATATTGCCCAAAACACTTCAGAATTCATCCTGCTGCTTTTGTCAGCAGTCACATCATCAATAAATACAAGAGAATCAGTTCCATTGGCAGCCATACATGCCCACGCCATGACACTACCACCACCATGCTTCACTGATGAGGTGGTATGCTTAGGATCATGAGCAGTTCCTTTCCTTCTCCATACTCTTCTCTTCCCATCACTCTGGTACAAGTTGATCTCGGTCTCATCTGTCCATAGGATGTTGTTCCAGAACTGTGAAGGCTTTTTTAGATGTCGTTTGGCAAACTCTAATCTGGCCTTCCTGTTTTTGAGGCTCACCAACGGTTTACATCTTGTGGTGAACCCTCTGTATTCACTCTGGTGAAGTGTTCTCTTGATTGTTGACTTTGACACACATACACCTACCTCCTGGAGAGTGTTCTTGATCTGGCCAACTGTTGTGAAGGGTGTTTTCTTCACCAGGGAAAGAATTCTTCGGTCATCTACCACAGTTGTTTTCCGTGGTTTTCCATGGTCTTCCGGGTCTTTTGGTGTTGCTGAGCTCACTGGTGCATTCCTTCTTTTTAAGAATGTTCCAAACAGTTGTTTTGGCCACGCCTAATGTTTTTGCTATCTCTCTGATGGGTTTGTTTGTTTTTTTAGCCTAATGATGGCTTGCTTCACTGATAGTGACAGCTCTTTGGATCTCATCTTGAGAGTTGACAGCAACAGATTCCAAATGCAAATAGCACACTTGAAATGAACTCTGGACCTTTTATCTGCTCATTGTAATTGGGATAATGAGGGAATAATACACACCTGGCCATGGAACAGCTGAGAAGCCAATTGTCCCATTACTTTTGGTCCCTTAACAAGTGGGAGGCACATATGCAAACTGTTGTAATTACAACAAGACAAATAAATTCTTTAAAAATCATACAATGTGATTTCCTGAATTTTTTTTTTAAATTCTGTCTCTCAGAGTGGGAATGCACCTACAATGTGAATTTAAGACCCCTCCATGATTTGTAAGTGGGAGAACTTGCAAAATCCCAGGGTGTTCCAATACTTCTGTTCCTCACTGTATATATATATATATATATATATATTTTTTTTTTTTTAATGGTTCAACTAAATGGACATGTACATTTTTTTCAACCAGAATAACCATGTAACTATGTAGGATTGTGATCTCACATTAAAAGAACACCTGATAAGGAAATATACTACTGCATGACATCATGGGGGCATGGATTTTCTCTCCTAAAGCCTCTTAAAAGAGAAGTAAGACCAAAGCTTGCTTGGTCATAATTCTTATGTGGGTCACAGGAGTGCACTTATTTTGCACTCCTATGACCCAAAATCAGCCAAAAGGGGAGCCACCCAGATGTCTGACCGGCAGCCGGCTTAGCCTGTCTGTGTGCTGTATTATTCACAATCTTTACAAATATTTAAAAATTTCAAGTTTGCAGGTAGCCTAATACATAAGAGGAACAATTTATCCTTCATAATTCCTGACTGTGACCTTGTGCTGTACACATCTCTACAGACTTTCAATTAAAGAGAAAAAGTCTGAAAGGAAAAAGCTGTAATCTCTTTTTTTAAAATCCAAAATGCTCTACAAATCTGGTTTCATGGGTTCACTCAGTATTAAATGTTTAATTGTAAAATAAATATTTTATAAAATTATATACTAAATTAGTATTAAAACATGTAAATATGAAAATAATGAAATAATCCAAAGCCATCAAACTTTCCTTTTAACGGCAATTGACAATTAGGTGCCATAGTGCCAGATCGTTTTTAGCATTAATAATATCTCACCTCTATGGAACTGAATCTCTAATTTTAAGATCACCTACCTCCCAACTTACCTAAGATCACCTACCTTCCAAGAAGTTGAAACATGCTGAGAGATTGTGACAGAATTATAGATAAAATGGTGATGGAGAAATAGCCATTGTATGAAAATAACAGTCCATACAAAAGTTCAATAAAATATGACAGAACTGCAACATCCACGGCAGCACCCTTGGGAGTGAGACAGAAAATTCTGTAGGCATATGAAAGAGGCTACAAGGGGTGCCGGACTAAGTGCAGTAGTAAAAGACAACAAATTTATTAGACATGACAATTGGCAACTCACAAGAGATTGACGTTCACAAGCTTATGAAGCATCACCCGTCTAGTCCTGAATAGTGATGTGGTCTCAGCATGGTAGAGCACAGGAGTTGGGGTGTCCCGGAGTGGCCATACACTGCCCCCTTACGTCATCATGTCCTCTGATGATGTCACATCTGTCTGGCACCATCTGCACTCTAAGCTGGTTATCAGCGCGGATGGCCGCTCCAGAACACCCCAACTCCTGTGCTCCACCATGCTGAAACTGCATCACTATCCAGGCTGTTTACTGCGGAGGATGGATGCTCCAGGACACCCCAGCTCTTGTGGTCCACCACGTTGAGACCACATCACTATTCGGGACAAGACGGGTGATGCCCTTAGAATTTGTTCATAAATTTGTGATAGTCAATTTCTTGTGAGTTGCCAATTGTCGTGTCTAATAAATTTGTTGTCTTTTACTATTTTACTTAGTTTGGTGCCCCTTGTATCCTCTCTCACTAAGTGATTGTAACTGCCAAAGTGCTGATTGTCTGGTTTACCCTAATTTGTGTTGAGCATGCACTAACCAGATCTGCCACAAATTCAGATTGCTCATCTATAGTTTTAAGCTCAACTTATTTTTCTATTTGCTTATCCCTCCTTCTGAGTCTAGACAGTTTATCATGTGCTATTTCCTCATTAACTGATTAAAGTTATCTCCTATTTAAAGACTTTACATGTCTGCATCAATAAATATTTAGCAGCAGTATATTTTTAAATATAAATGTACAATGGATTATTAGATGTATTTTTGAGCTCCAGTTAAATAACTTTGCCTCGGCAAAGCCTGCTTGAGAAAAACACACTGGGAGAATAATTATCATTTGGGTCTGACGCAGGCATAAAGAAGCAACTCCTCAGACTCCTGTCCCTCATTGTTCTCTCAGACTCTGCACTGCAATTTTCATAAAGTGAGAAGTTGCAGCAAGCTTTGAGAGACAACCTATGCACTTGATACCTGAATCAAGATGGTCCTGTCCTTTCTGTGGAAAACATGGTCAGGAGGAGTATTACAATTTCTTTGAAAAGTAATCAAAAATTATGTTAAAATGGTTCTAAACTCAACCAACTTTTACTTTAAAGCAGAAATATACTCACCTTGGCTCCAGCGATGTGACTTCCTAGAGCTCCCTACAGGCCGCTGACATCTTTGAGCGGCCAGCTTCTGGGAATCAAATGCCGGCTGCTTTCATTGGCTGGGAAGGAATGACATCACTCCCATGCATGTGCGGGATTTCACTTGGCTTTGACATTACAAAATTTCTACAGTGAACTGCACATGTGATGCTCCCTGTCCATGTAATTTGAATTCAGAAGAGACAAAGCATGTCTTTTCTGCATTAAAAATCCTGCCTGTTTGTGTATATTTATTTATTACCTAAAGTTCAAGTTTAATGCTTTCCGTGCAACAAGGTAAAAAAAAAAAACCCACTACCTGCCCCCCCTCCCCCATTCTTAAACACTAACCTGAGTCCTGTCTCCAATCCAATGCTATTTCTGGCTGTAGCCTGCTCTACTCCCTTCCTGATCTCACAGGAGACACAGAGCAGTGGGGGCTATAGGCTCCTGCTGCTGCCATCAGTCAATCTCCTGTGAGGAGAGAGCAGGGGCAAAGCTTTGGATGCACACAGCCCAGCTTGGGAGCACGCTCACATGGGTGCCCCCTAAGCACATGACCTGCTGATGGGGCATTCTTAATGAATAAGGAGCGGAAAGCATCAGCGGGAGGCTTCCAAAAAGGAGATAAAGGACCTCTCTGTGCAATATTATTGCACAGAGCAAGTACATAAGTATAACATCTTTTTTATTTAAATTAAAAAAAAATCTTTAATATCACTTTAATGTTTGTATAGATATGCAAATACACAACATTTTAGGCATTCAGCTTGCATCAGAGATCAGTTAGATACTGTACTTCTGTGTTCTTTAAGAAAGTGCCCCTGATTTCATTCTGGTCTCCTGCTCTTTGCTTCTGGCTGCCTTCTAAACTGCTTCAAGCTATTTTTGCAATTCCATTGTTTGGTATAGGGAAAAAAAAGTAATTTCAATGCAAACAAATACCTGTGTACACAAGGCTGTACATTTGCATATTAGCATACTTACCATTAAGATGAAAAATATATATGAAGATAATTTTGTTTTAATGAGAGAAGTGATAATTAAACTTATGACCTTGTCACTTCTACTGGCTGAAAACAATTGCCTATGAATTTAAATGCTAGAAATAGACACAAGTAATTTAATGTGTATATGCTGTAATTATATTGACTGTCACTGCAGTGCATTAACCATTCCTTAAATCACACAATGGCCTTTTAACACCAACCCACACCTTTCTCCCTGTGTGGTTGGTTACATTAAGAAGTTAAGTAGACAACAGGTTACCAAACTAATAGAAAGTAATAACACATCTGTTTCACAAATTTAAATCACTTCTGCTCAAAACTGGATGGCATAAATACAGGTGACACATTATAATTTACTAAATATTTCTTTGTTCAACAAACACACATTGCACCAAATAATCATTTTTATGTGCAATATTTTTTCTTGGCAGATTAATAAATGATTCAAAGCAGCGTGCAACCTCAGATTTCTACTTCTGCCAGATTTAACATAATTTACATTTTACAGGCATGTTTTACCTTTTTTGTGTTGATAGCGACTGATCCACTTTAAAATCAGAATTTGTTTCTGACAGTTTATTTTAATGGAATAGAAGACAAAAAGAAAGAATCAGAGGAAGAGGAAGGGAGAAAAAAAGAGACAGACAGAGAGTGGAAAGCTGGATACGTGCTCAGTCAAATTCAACAAAACCACTGCAAAGAATTCTGGTATGCAAAATGGGGTAACCCCTAGCAATTGGTTGTTTTGGGTTATTTGCATTTTACATATCATTATTCATCTTTGCAATGTTTTATAAAATGAATGCAAAATAGATAATTTAGTAAAATAGTGTCTCACCCTAACCTTTGTTAACTTTAAATATACCACCATGTTCGAGAGAATACACAATTTTTTTTTCAATCCCCTGAAGCTGAATGGGTATTTGAAGTGAACGCATCTCAGGGTAAAATTATTCCTTTAGTACATCAGCCACAGTGGGTCCCATGATTAAAGTGGTTGGAGAGAAGAAACTGTGATGTTAAACATCTAAAAATTCCCTTTGATTTTCTTTTATACAGTTGTGTCCAAAATTATTCAACCCCCACTGAAATTGAGTGTTTTGGCCAGTTTGACATTGCTTTTGATCATTCAGTCATCTTGCTTACATTTACATTAAAGAGGCACTTGTAGGTCAGACAAATATAACATAACAGTTATAATGAAATAACCACAAATGTCTTTTCTGTGCTCACAGCATTATCAGTTTTATTCAACCCCCAAGTGACATTCAATCTTAGTACTTAGTACAGCATCCTTTTACAGTTATAACAGCTTTTAAACGTGAAGCATAGCTTGACACAAGTGTCTTGCAGCGATCTACGGGTATCTTCGCCCATTCTTCATGGGCAAAGGCCTCCAGTTCAGTCACATTCTTAGGCTTGCGCACTGCAACTGCTTTCTTTAAGTCCCACCAGAGGTTCTCAATCGGATTTAAGTCTGGTGACTGCGATGGCCACTCCAAAATGTTCCAGCCTTTCCTCTGCAACCATGCTCTAGTGGACTTGGAGGTATGCTTGGGATCATTGTCCTGTTGAAAGGTCCAACGTCTCCCAAGCCTCAGGTGTGTGACGGACTGCATCACGTTTCCATCCAATATCTCCTGGTACTGAAGAGAATTCATGGTACCTTGCACACGCTGAAGCTTCCCTGTACCTGCAGAAGCAAAACAGCCCCAAAGCATGATTGACCCTCCACCATGCTTCACAGTAGGCAAGGTGTTCTTTTCATCATAGGCCTTGTTCTTCCTCCTCCAAACATAGCGTTGATCCATGGGCCCAAACAGTTCTAATTTTGTTTCATCAGTCCACAGAACACTATCCCACAACTTTTGTGGTTTGTCCACATGGCTTTTGGCATACTGCAGTCGACTCTTCTTATTCTTTGGAGACAGCAAGGGGGTACGCCTGGGAGTTCTGGCACGGAGGCCTTCATTACGCAGTGTGCGTCTTATTGTCTGGGCTGAAACTTCTGTACCCACATCTGACAAATCTTTTCTCAGTTCCTCAGCAGTCACACGGGGACTTCTCTCCACTCTACGCTTCAGGTAGCGCACAGCAGTCGAAGTCAGCATCTTCTTTCTGCCACGACCAGGTAGCGTTTCAACAGTGCCCTTTGCCTTGAATTTGCGAATGATGCTTCCTAAGGTGTCTCTTGGTATGTTTAACATCTTTGCAATCTTCTTATAGCCATTGCCCTTCCTGTGAAGAGAAATCACCTCTTCTCTTGTCTTCCTGGACCATTCTCTTGCCTTCACCATGTTTGTAACCACACCAGTAAATGTCTAGAAGGAGCTGAGTATCACAGTCATTTTAAAGCTGCCTAATTGGTGCTTATTATGCTTGATTGCTGCTCGGTGACATCCACAGGTGTTTTCAATACCTGATGGAAAGCACCTGTATGAACCTCTGTTCTTCAGAGTGGTAGTCTTTAAGGGGTTGAATAATTGTGGCAATGAAGAAACCACATAAGAACCATTTACTACTGTATTACATAAACAATTGATGTCATTTTAGTTGCATTTGGGTAGTTACAACGTCCTTGTAGGATTTGATTCTGAATACAATTCCAAATGTACACTATAGTCCCTAAACCCCTTTACAGCATTGGGGGTTGAATAATTTTGGACACAACTGTAAATGCTTAGTTTGTTCATGTGATCCAGCAAAATTAACTTATAGGGCAATAATAATGATATGCACTATTTAATTTAATTCTGCTGAATCAATTAAGGTAACCTCACAATACTAGGTATTACTAGGGTTTACAGTGATAAAACCCTGCTCATTTATAGTCTTCCAGCTGCCAGGACCCATTGCAGAGTTCATCTACATTTGGCCACTCTGTTGCTGTGGCTGCTGGGGACCTGATATTCTACCTGCAGTACTAAGCTGTATACAGTAATCATGCCACACATTGACAGAGCTTAAGGGACACTCTCCTTGCACACACTGACAGGAGCTGCATGCACACACCTTCTTCTGTATCCAACTCCCTTATCTATCATCTCTGTATAATTCATATCCAACAGGATCCCAGAGTAACCAAAAAAGTAATCTAGGTTGAAAGCTGCCTGGGTGCTAAGTGATTTGCCTGCTAGTCTCTGTAGCCTATTACAAAAAGCAAACAGTTGTTTAAAGTCCACAGTGACAGCATCATTGGACCACCATAAAATGAACTTGATACCAAAATATTTCAATAAATAAAATTTACAAAATATTAAAGGTCATCCACAGGTACACACAATAAAAACAACACCATGACAATGAAGGGGCGCATTAGACCCCCCTTAAATCTCCACTGTGCTACTGACTGTTCTCCTGCTGAAGACTTTGTTGCAGCAGGGCTTTGCTTCCTCATGTCAAACATCTTCCCCCACACAGTGATACAGTGCAGAACTAAGCATGATGGATCAGTAATGGGGAAGCAATCAGCTGGAGGCAGACCACAGGCAATACTGCTGACTGCTGACTAATCCTTTGCCATCTGCCAGTCATTTTTGGGTGTAGCTTCCAAAATTCAATTCCCCTTTAAAGTATAACTTTTAGAACACCCTCCCTACTCTTTCCAAAACACAAATGTTTAGCTTTTAGTTTACTTTAAGTAAACACATTATCCTGATTTAGCATGTCCCTTCATTTTTCTTCTGCTGTAATTTCTTTGTTGTAAATCGCCTGACTGTTAAACTAGTGATACAGATTCAGATGCAAAGTATTTTCAGAGCTTTTTTTAGGGAATTCCACAGGAGTTAAACTAGATATAATGTTTAAATTATCATTAGAAGTTGTATTGTAATGTCTGTTTCTATTAACTCCTGAAGTTACATTATATAACTCATATACTACTGTTAGTTGCCAACTTTTTTTTTTTACACTTTCAGTCTGTCTTTTGAATGGGAAATTCTAAACATTTTTCCATTTTGGAGGTGTATCATTACTTCTTCTTGAGCTTCAACACTATTTTGTGCATTTTATCAGGTTTCTGAGGTCAAATAATCATTGCTCTCCATTAGATCATGGACTAGAGCTGAATTTTCTAGTGTCACACTCTGCTGGAGAACTGCATGGTGACTGAGACTCATGTGGAATACCATGCCTTTTGAAATATAGATTCAACCTGGTTATTTAAAAAAATAGTCCACAATCAGCAGAAAATGTGCATACTATAAAATCTATGAATTTCAAGAATGATTTGTGTAGCAGTGATTCAATTATGTCAGGTTATAATAATGTCTCCTTTTTGTCAGAGTGGTGTCCTGTTCTTTTAACTGAAATGGGGATATCCACACATTATCTAAGTATTCATCACTCATATTAGAGCTTAGCAAGTTCACTAGATCTTTTTACCTTGCTTAGTGGCTAGATCTTACATTAAGGCTACTTTCACACTGAGGAGTTTGTGAAGCTTTTTGCATTAAAAAAAAGTGCCTGAAAAGTTCAAGAAAAACGCTTCCCTATGTATGTGAATGTATATATACAGTTGTGTTCAAAATATTAGCAGTCAGACATCACTAACCTGATCAATCACTGTTTTTGGTAGAAATGATATTTCTTCATGGCAAATAATTTACTAGCAGGTGTAGTAGAGTAATAGAAATCCAACAGACCCAACAGTCATGACATGCATGCTGCTGATTCTGTGTAATTGAATCACTAATTGAAAGGGGCATGTTCAAAATAATAGCAGTGTGGAGTTCTATTAGTGAGGTCATTCATTCTTTGAAAAACAGGTGGCAATCATTGCCCTTATTTAAGGAAGGAAGGCAGCAAATGTTGTACATGCTGGTTACAGTGCATTTCTCTCTGAAATTCTGAGGAAAATGGGTCGTTCCAGACATTGTTCAGAAGAACAGTGTACCTTGATTAAAAAATTGATTGGAGAGGGGAAAACATATAAAGAAGTGCAGAAAATGATAGGCTGCTCAGCTGAAATGATTGCAAATGCTTTAAAATGGCAACCAAAACCTGAAAGACGTGGAAGAAAGAGAAAAACTACCATTCGAATGGATAGAAGAATAGCCAAAATGGCAAGGACTCAGCCAACAATCAGCTCCAGGAAGATCAAAGAAGGTCTAAAGTTACCTGTGAGTACTGTTACAATTAGGAGATGCCTATGTGAAGCCAAGCTATCTGCAAGAAGCCCCCACAAAGTCCCACTGTTGAAAAAAAGACATGTTCTGAAGAGGTTACAATTTGCCAAAGAGCACATTGACTGGCCTAAAGAGAAATGGCACAACATTTTGTGGACAGTGAAGCATGGTTGCGCAAGCATCATGATATGGGGATGTTTCTCATACTACAGTGTTGGGCCTATTTATCGCATACCAGGGATCATGGATCAGTTTGAATACATCAGAATACTTGAAGAGGTCATGCTGCCTTATGCTGAAGAGGAAATGCCCTTGAAATGGGTGTTCTAACAAGACATCGATCCCAAACACACCAGTAAACGTGCAACATCTTGGTTCCAGACCAACAAGATGGACGTTATGGAGTGGCCAGCCCAATCCCCGGATCTTAATCCAATAGAAAACTTGTGGAGTGACATCAAAAATGCAGTTTCTGAGGCAAAACCAAGAAATAGAGAAGAACTGTGGAATGTAGTCCAATCATCCTGGGCTGGAATACCTGTTCACAGGTGCCAGAAGTTGGTTGACTCCATGCAACACAGATGTACAGCAGTTCTCAGAAACAGTGCTTATACAACTAAATATTAATTAAGTGATTCAAAAGAAAGCAAAATCTTCAAACATTTTTTAGTTTATATAGTGAATGTTTGAGTTTGTAAAGAAGAAAACAAACACTGCTATTTTTTTGAACAGTCTAATATTCACTTTTCTTCAATTTTTTTAGAGGAACAACACAAATTTGATATATTTTTCTTCATGTTTTGATGGAATAGAATGTGTAGTGTTTCCAATGCATTTGTGTGTATGGAAATAAAAGCTATTATAAGTATTTTGAGCTTTATTCACTTTTTTCAACACACTGCTATTATTTTGAACACAACTGTATGCATGTTTTCACACCGAGGCATTGTGCTTGCGGTGTGGTGTAAAAACTCCTGCTTGCAGCACCTTTGGGGCATTTTTGAGGAGTTAAAAAAAAACCCAAAAACGCCTCTTCCCATTAAAATCAATGGAAAATGCCTAAAAACGCCTGAAAAATGCCTCAAAAACACCTGAAAAGCACCTCAAAAATGCCTCTGAGAAGCGTTTTTGGTGCAGTTTTTAAGTCATGTGTCCTTTAAAAACACTCAGAAGGCATGGAAAAAGCACGGCAAAAATGCATTTGCATTTTTGTTGTGTTTTTGCAGCGGATCAGTGTGACAGTACTTCTCTGTGGTGTGGGGTGATAAAAGTTAAAGTGGTTCTATGCCTTAAGGCTTTTTTTACCTTAATGCATTCTATGTATTAATATAAAAAACATTCTGTGATGCAGGATCCCCCCAGTCCCCCCTCCCTTACTTACCTGAACCTGATCCAGCGATGTTCACAAGAGCAGTGACTCTTGCAGCTCTCTCCCTCCTCACTGGGCAGGCTGATAGCAGCAGAAGTCATTGGCTCCTGCTGCTGTCAATAAAATGCTGTGACGTGAGAATGGGGGGTGGGGCCAAGCCGGTTTGTGTCAATGGGCGCACACAGGGTTGCTCAGGGCCGAGTAGATTTCTATGGGGGCACTCACTGAAGAGGAGGACCCTGGAGCACTAGTGGGGGACCCCATATTAGGAGGACCAATGCTGCTCTGTGCAAAACCTTTTGTTTTTTTTTAGTTTAACAAAAAAAAACCCACTAACACTTTAATGTTACTTTAAGTTTACCAAAACATAATAATACTACTAAATTCTGGCATATACTTCTGAACATTCTTTAGCTATTCTTGTATTTAAAAAATATGATTAGTAATATATAAACTGTCTAAAAATTATATAAATTTAACATATTTTGTGATAAAACAGACACTGAAGTGGTAGATTAGAACAGTCTCACTCAAGTGGTAGATTAGAACAGTCTTTCTCAACTGGGGTGCCATATGGGTTCGCCAGGAGTGCCTCAGCATCCTGGTTGAAAAAGGCTTACTGAATTCTCTGCCTTCAGGAGGCAGGAAAGCACTAAATTGCAAAGTGGGGCTGGATTAAGGCAGTAATGGGCAAAACCAAGGATGGGGTAGGACTGCTTCCTGAGTTCCAACCTGCCCTGGTTCTCTCCACCATGTGTGTATATGTATGTATGCATAGATGTGTGTACGTATGTGTGTGTGCATGCATGTATGTATGTATGTATGTATATGCACAATGTACTTACGTATGTAATTATGTATATATGTTTATGTATGTATGTATGTGTGTACATACATACATATGCATGTATGTGAGTTAATGTATGTGTGTGTACTATATGTATGAGTCTGCATATTTATGTTTATATGTCCCTGTGTGCGTATGTATGTACTGTATGTTACTGTTGTGCCTTGTTCACAGTATACCTTTAAAGGGTGCCATGATCAAAAAAAGTTTGAGAAACATCAGATTAAGAATGAATATTTACTATTTGGGCACAGAAGATTATTGAACATTACCTACCTCCAAATGGCTCTATGCCTGTAAATTCAAGGTGTATACAATAAGGAAAGAGTCTGCTCTAACTTTGTATAAGCAGATCACTCAAACTAGCATAAACCCTAATTTGATGGAGATCCAGACATATGCAGTGTATCTGTCCCTGTGTTGTCAGCTGGTGCAACATGAAAACATTCCCACCTTGAGCTGTGACACACACTTCCCATGAACACTGCAAATTAGCTGAGGAAGACTGAACACCGTGGAGCCAATTACCAGAAGAGTCATACTTGTAAAAGAGTCATACTTGTAAAACCCAGAAATGACTGCTCAATTTAAAAGTAATTAATCACAGGAATCATCAGTGCATAACCTGACCGGTTTTATTCTGACTCTTCCCTAATGAAGACATGCACTGAAGGGAGTGAATTTGGGGGGATATACTGTATGTAGGCAAATATTCTCTGTACAACAGCTGTCTTTATGATTAATAAAAAAGCTATTTACTTTTATTTGTACACTAAGTTATTAATGAGTTTAATCAGGCTTATGGTCACTTTAAATCAATGGTAACAGAGTTGATCATTAGGAATGTAGTCTCGTAACTAAGATTTTCCAGCATTAGCTACATATAACACTGTTCTTCCATAAATACTGGAATAATTTTCGTATTCTATTTGTGTTCTTTATTGCTTCTACAGTAACAAAGCCATTTTTCTTTGGTGATTTTACTTTCTTTTCACATTACCAGTTTTGGGTCCATGTGAGCAGCAAGGCAGTGGTTATCAAAACAGATTAACAAAGTTGGTAAACTGGACCACCGCTCCAACTCTTTCAATGTACCATTTACAGCCCTGACAGGTACTCAAAGCACTCAGCTCCCCACATGCTGCCTACCACAACTGCTGTGCAGTTGGAATCCCCCCCCCCCCCCAAAAAAAAAAAAAAACCTTAACAATGGCCTCCCAGATCATTCTAAAAGGGTTAAGATGCAAGAGCCACTGACACTCTGGACATGCAGCCCTTGGTAGCTAATCAACTGGTGCCTAAATTCCCTGCTACCACTCTTCAAACAAGATTCTACGGACAACTGTTTAAACCTCTCCAGGAAAGTGTCACTAATCAAAAAACTAAACAATGCAATTATGTAGATGCTGTAGGTTTCTAAATTACTTTTGTGATGAATCACTTTTAAATGTAATAATAAATGACGCATTTCAAAAAAGTATGGCATTTCTGAAGGTCTTGTGATACACTGAAAGTCTACACTAGCTAAATATACTCCATAATAGTAAAAATTTTAATTCTGGCTCTGTTGTAGACAACAAAGTGCAAAGTTACCAGACATACCAAAACAGTGCCAGGTTTCCAGATGTTGTGTTGCTGCAGTGGTGCCCCAGCACAAGAATTTGCTAAGCTGTGAGACTTTCTTTGTACCATGTTTTCAGAACTTGAGAAAATACTTTATTGCCACAAATATTATATATTAAAAAACTGTTAATGCTGCCGAAATGGCTGACATATATATGTGTGGAACAGAAATTAATTGTGATATTTTAAGGATCCCTTACTGCAGATCAGGCAATACAGTACGTTTACAGGTAAGCTTGTTTCACATATGCTTGCATACATTGATTTTCTAATCTGCTGTTTTATGGAGACTTTAATTCTACCCTCTAAAAATAAATTTCCAGGGAACAGATTTATATAAAGTGTCACTAAACCCAAATTATTAAAAAAAACTATCAATGAATGCTGTATTACATGCTATTCATACTCACTCAGTCACTATAAGATTTGTTTTCTGTATTCTGCAAAAAAACTGGTTGATCTTGCAATTCTCTATATCCCCCTTCTGTTCAAGTCCCCAATATAGTTGGAGATTTTGCAGAGCAGTGCTGGCAGCTCTGCACATGCTGTTTTAAGTGAATTTCTATGCTGAGCATTTCCTCCCTACCACATCTGGACAGCCATGTGACAAAGTCTCACAAGCGGGCTTATACACAGTGATAAATGACAGCCCACTTCCTCCCTCCTCCTACATGCCCACTAACCAGTTAAACACAATGGGGATGGGATATTACATGTAGATTGATAGAGGCTTCACCTCACTCTTATTCTAAGACATATGCTAGAGGGGTTTGACACAGCCTGTGACTGGCAGAAATCCAAACATGTGACCAGCAGCAGAAGACTAGAAGTTGCTCCTGCTTATGGTTCCCTGCAGACATGCTGGGAAAGAGCTGGGTCATGTGACAGCTATATATCAATTAGAAAAAAGGTATGTAGATTTTTTGTTAATTAAAATAAACAGAAATAGAAAAGACAATGTAAATTAAACAGTGTGTGTTTAGTATAACTTTGAGTGCCGATTCACATATATGTAGATTGGATGCGGTTTGATCCACATCCAATCCACATGACGTGAAAAAACATTGCTTCCTATGGTGCCTGCTCACATATTCCAGTGCACTGGCAGTCCGGATTGAAAAAGAGTCCTGTCCGATTTCTCAGCAGTGCAGTCCGGTTCAGATGTGGATTACAGACTATTGACTTTCAAGGGAACTGCTTCTTCAGTTGTAAGTTCAGGATCAAGATTTCAGTTCAGGATTGTTTCAGCACAGTTTGTGCTCCTCCCCCCTCCTCTCCACCTCAGCAAAATCACAAAAGCCTTGACAAACCACATTCAAACTGGCCCTGAATCTGTGAACAGTATAAACCGCAGCTGTGTCACGAAAACCAGTTCAGCGACAAATAGATTGCAATCCACACTGAAACCGGACCTTAGTCTCAGGTGAACATGGGCTATCAGTCCTTCTCCTTCTTCCTCTAGAAACCTGAGCGGCAGCTTTCTAGAAAGACTAAGAATGATAATTTTTTAAAATTCAGCTATAGCCAAGACAAACTATTTGTTCAATATGCAGCTGAACTGTGCCTATCTACAGATAACCTGACAGTGGGAAAATCAGTTTTTCATTCCTGAATTCTTTGAATTTCTAACATTAAAAAGTCTTGAAAGTCTTTTGTTGCTGCTTTAGTCCTAATGTGACAAAACTGCAGAGAAAAATGAACGTCATGTAACTAACTGTACTAGTTACACTTCAAGGGCACATTTATACTTACCAGTTTGTTGCATTGCAGTGTCATCCCAACAGACCTCAACACACATATGTTGTAGCTCACCACAAGGCATGGTAAAGCATCAAGTATGTAAGATACATGCGTATTCTTAGCGCCCATGTACACAACTTATAATAAGTTCACCTTTGGGAACATGTTACATGTTCCACCCATTTGTAGGGTGAAACGTAACAAGGTACCGATCCTGCACCCACCGCCTGCTGCCCCCCTCTCCCCATGAGAGAAGTACTGGGAGAAGTTCCTCATACTAGCTGTCCCTTTTTAAAACAGCACTGCTGTGTGGGGCTCTGCCCACATGGCCACGTCATTCATTTTCAGGCCTCTGTGAATGAATGGACTATAGGTTCTGACAGCCTTACCGGCTCTCAGCTTGTAGTCCTCATTGAACTACCGCAGTGCTGTGAGCACTGTGGTAGTTCAGTGATTCTTCCTGTTAGAGGTACAGATACATTGACAGTCTGCAGTAGACCTGCATGACATCAGCAATCTGCTGATAACTGGTGCAATGCTTTAGAAGCTCCTAATACAAAAAATAATAAATGCACATTTTTTACCTGCATTAAGGTGACCTTATCCTTTAAGTGCATTGAGGTCAGGTTGTGAGTTGGAGACATCCTGTAAGGACGTTATTCCACTGCATAGCTTGGTGTTGTCTGTAAAGACTGAAATGGTACTTTTAATCTCAGACCCTATATCATTAATATATTAAAAAGTAAGGGTCCCATTGCTGAACCTTGGGGTACACCATTAACAACCCTAAACCATTCAGAGTATGAATCATTAACCACTACGCTCTAGATACAGTCTTTTAGCCAGTTTTCTATCCATTTAAAAACTGATTTTTCCAAGCCTGTAGATTATACTGTACACATTAGCCATGTGTGGGGAACTGTGGCAAGCACTTTTGCAAAATCCAAGTATACCACGTCCACCTTTGTCTAAGGTTTTGTTCACCTGCTCATAAAAATAAATCAGATTTGTTTGACAACTTCTGTCTTTCATGAATCCATGCTGTCTATTACTTAAAATATTTTTTTCTAGCAAGAACTCATCTATGTGATCTTTTATTAAACTCCCCAGCAGGGGCGGGCTTGTCCCTACGCACCATCTGGCCAATTGATGAATCTAAAATATAACCTTTATTAAAATATATATAAAATGTCTGCTAAGCTGTAATTAATGCCTATTGGAGTGGAATATACTGCACACAATAGTATGACTGGATACCATTACAATTATTTCCCTTACATCCAAATGGTTAATAACACCAGACCAGATCAAATACCATACCATTTTAGATGAAGTTGCGGCATAAAGAAGACACTGTAGTTTGATCATCAGCCTATCAGATGGAATATATCATCTCTATTATATCTCTAGTATAATCTGTCTTGCTACAGATATGTAATACGGGTACACTCTCCTTAATAGTGTACCCATATTACATATCTGTAGCAAGACAGAATATACTATCCAATTAGTTCTGTCCATCGGGTAACTTTTTCCACTTAATAGAGATGATATATTCCATCTGATAGGCTGATGATCAAAGTACAGTGTCTTCTTTATGCCATAACTTCATCTAAACGGTATGGCATTTGATCTGGTCTGGTGTTATTAACTATTTGGATGTAAAGTAAATAATTGTAATGGAATCCAGTCATACTGTTATGCGCAGTACATTCCACTCCAATAGGTATTAATTACAGCTTAGCATACATTTTATATATATCTGAATAAAGGTTATATTTTAGTTGCATCAATTGGCCAGATGGTGCATAGGGACATGCACCCTCATCTGGCATAGATTTGTTATTTGCCAAAGATGATGACTTACAATTAGGGCTTAGTTCAATAGTTGATTTACAATGAGGGCACCAAAGCAGACTCACTTCCAAGCCGCTGCTCTGTCTGTCAATTCACACATGGAGATGTGGCTTGATGGGTATGTAGCAGGACAAAGTGGGATTTAGCTGAGAGCCATAAGTAGTCAATTGCTAGGAAGAAAATAAGCTTTCGTAGGGTGAAAATTAGGACATGACTTGAAAGCAAAAGATCTCTTTAGTTAGAGTCCCAAAAGTTAATATAATCCAGCAGGTGTGGGATCGTTCTTGACTCTGTTCATTCTAAGCTCCATGACTTAACAATAGTCTACTGGACATTGCTACCATGAGTGAAATGCCTTCAGCATTCAACCATAGTTTTTTTTTTTTTATTTATATTGGCTTATAACTAATCTTTCTTCCTAAACACTCACAATTTAATATATCCACCAATTAGAAATGTACCATACTAGTAGTGTTCAACTTTGCAAAACACCAAATTACATCTAATTCAATTACATCTATAGGTATAAATAGTGTCAACCATAAATTCTGCTAATTCACAAAAGTATAAACTCTAAAGAGCACCAACTCAGTTTCCAGAAAACGTGAGTTTAAATAAATGAGCCAATAAACAGGTAAAACCATAAGGAGTCAGCGTTCTCTTTCCAAAATTCCAACTGAGTAGAACACATCAAATTTTGCATTGCCCAGTTTTGGATGTTAATAGCTTTGTGCTTCTGTACAATATTGTGTTTCTTCTTTGCTTACTTTGCCGGAATCTAAACTAGCTAAAGTTAGCAATGAAAAGTCACTTAAAGTGCAACAGTTGCAGTGCAATCAGCTACCTGTCTTCATGCATTGTGTACTACACAACAAGTAAACCTTGTCTTTTGAGATGTTAACTCATTCAGAGGTCAAGTAAAATTATCATTAAAGTGGAACTTTAGTCAGAAAATTAAGTCCTCACAGACTACTTCAAGCTTGCCCTTTTTTGCAGGAATGGCAAACATTAGATAAGTGCCTATAATATTTAAAATCCAGAAAGGCACTGTCAGCACCTGTGGTAGTGAGCTCTTATTGATCCTCAACTTGGGGTTCCCCAGGGCACGGAGTCTAAGCCCCAGCCTGCTTGTTCACCAGAGCCCCTGAAGGTGGGGATGGACTTGCAGCAAGCTGGGACCAGGTCATGGTCCCCAGGTACGCCCAGCTGAGGTTGAGGAGACCGCTCGTGGGAGCAGAGTATAAAGAGAGGAGACAAACGGAATCCGATAGGCAAGCCGAGGTCAGAAGAGGCAGAAAACAAGCAAGATAAATATCAATAAAATAATACAGCATCCAGACGTCAAGCCACCGCAGGTGGCCATCCTGAACTTATGGTCAGTGTCCTTATTTTACAATTTTTTTTACACATGTCTTATATGGAATAAAGCTATCCCTTATACAGTATCACAATATGTGATGTCCCTTATTGGGCTCTCCCTGTGAGTGCCGACATTCGCAGAGCCTACTTTAGAGGTGACCTCAGGCGCTGATACATACCAAGGGACCCAGAGAACCTAACACAAATGTAACCAGATGGTGTATAGGAACCTGGCCTGACCTGGGAGCAGATGACGTGATTATTCCTGATGAGACAGAATTAATCTCAAATGTTTAAAGCAGGGGTCTGCAACCTTTAAGACATAAAGAGCCACTTGGACCCGTTTCCGAGAGGGAAAAAAAGACTGGGAGCCGCAAAACCATTGCAACATTTAAAACAAATCCGACACTGCATATATTGCAAAAAGCGCTCTGGTCATGAAGGGGGTTTAAGGGCCCAGTAAGCAAAGGGTTAATCAGGGCCACAGTGTATCATCATAATCACAATCATAGCCTTAGGTCAGTGGTGGGCAACCTTTTTTTCCAACTGAGCCAAATCTCGCCAAAACCACGATTAAAATTTATTTTGAGAGCCACATTTTTAAAACTGAAAATACATCCCCCATATAGTAATTCATCCCCCATAGTAATTCATCCCCCCTATAGTAATTCATCCCCCCTATAGTAATTCATCCCCCATATAGTAATTCATCCCCCATAGTAATTCATCCCCCCTATAGTAATTCATCCCCCATATAGTAATTCATCCCCCCTATAGTAATTCATCCCCCCTATAGTAATTCATCCCCCCTATAGTAATTCATTCCCATATTGTGTCAATTCACTTACCTGTACTCCGCGCGTTCCTCTCGCCGTGTTCCCGCGCAGTTCTGGTCTTCAGGGCGGACTGTGAGAGGAGAGGAGTTCGTCACGCTGCCCCGCCTACATCCTGACAGCCAATGTTTGCCACGCTCCGCGGGCCGGATTATAAGGTCCGCCGGGCCGTAGTTTGCCCATTGCTAGGCTAGCTGCAGAGTCCTGACTTTTGGGGCGGCCGCCCGAGAGGAGGGAGGGGAGCGGGCGCCCGGCACACAGAAGAGCTGCATTAACCTCCCTGGCGGTATGATTCCTTCCGATTTTTTGTGCTGAAAGCGGTACCATTTTTTCGCATGGAAATAGTTTTTTATTGTAGGCTGTAATTTTTAGGAAAATTTCCCCACAAATCATTATCACTCAATTCTGCAAGTGGTTCTGATTTACTATCGCTGTTCTCTAGCCGGTCTAAAACCGCTTTTGACCTAAAGGGACGCTTTTTGGACGCCATGGACTTTTCTAAGTTTCCAGGCAGAAAGAACAGACAAAATGCAGGCAGGGCACAGGACAAAGCACTAGGGACAATATGTATGTGAAATGGCGTGAAACAGCAATGTTTTACTATTGAAAATTGAAAAAAAAAAAGACATTTTTTAAATTTCCCGCCGCCGGCGGCGCCCGTACGTCCCGACGTCACGGGGACCGGAACACAGAAGCCGGATGCCGGCATCGGCCGGAGGAGATGGCCGGGGACGCTGCAGGGGACACATCGCGGGAACGAAGGACAAGGTAAGTGCTGCAGGGACCCCCAGAGCAGCGCCGCATGGTAAGCCTGAGTGTAGCTCGTGGTATAGAAATTCTACCATGAGCTACACTCGGGAAAACCGCCAGGGAGGTTAAAAGAGCCGCGGCTTGCCGACCACTGAGCTACGGCAACCCTATTGCCTGTCACCTGGTGGGCAGTGTGCTCCGGAGCCGCAGCAAAGGTGAAAAAGAGCCGCGGGTTGCCGACACCCGGTTTAAAGCATGCTTCTGGTGAGTGCGCACTTTACTTATTCAGACACATCATCTGTCATCCCCGGATCAGATACCCATACACGTGGATTGTGATCTCATATGATCTCCACGTTTGCAGTATTATTTGGGATAATTTTTCACTATTATAGTCACCATATGGTGATATTATACCTTGCACTTTATGTATATTAAGGAATTATATATATATATATATATATAGCGTTTTAATTTTTCTATTTATTTTATTCATATACGCATTAATGTTGCATACTATGTTTTAGCTCTGCCCCTATTTTATTGATATTTATCTTGGAAGGTTTTCTTGGTTACCTATTGGTGTTCTAACGGCTGTATTTTTCAGGTAGTGCTCGCTTGACATTTTCTTCTTCAGAAAACAAGCAAGGTCAGAGAACGAAACCGGGGTCGGTAGATGAGTAGTCAATGTAGGAATTGGACAGTAGTAACACATGGGAGCTCCGACAACTAGGAAGTTGCTCAGGCAAAGTGGCCTAGTCTGAGCACGTCTTATATAGACAGGCAAACAAGGAGGCAGGCCAGGAAGTGATGGAAGGGAAGAAAATAAAACCCAGAGGACAGCAGATGACGCCCATAGATGAGCACAGACAAACACATGAGAAGGGATCAGGAACAGGACTGCAGCAAGAAGGTAATAACACAAACAAGAAACTGCAGGCTAACTTGTGACAGGCACTGTCTCACCCTGCTCTGCACAGTCTCAGTTGGCACTGTGCCAATAATCAGCGAGTCACTAGAGCCTGTGTTACTGACAGCCTCAAGATTTACTGCTTGTGAGGAAGGAAGCAGCAGGAATGATACAGACTGTGCCGTGGGAACACAAACACAAATTAGGGAGAAAAGAAAAGCAGGGGGGTGGGGGGGTGACAGGACAAACTCTGCTGCCAGGGACAGACAAAAGAGTTAAACTTACAAGGATAATGTCTTATATTATCTTCTCCCTGATATTCTCTACTCCTTCGGCAGCCAGTAGCAGTGCTATGAGACTGAGCACTGTAAAGCTTCTGCTAGCCTTTCCCACCAGCTGAGCCAAGACATACAATTCGGTCTGGAAATGCACACATTTTAATTACAGAAAATAACAAATAGTTTTTAAGACCAAGGAGAGGGGTTGACTTTTCAGGAAGGAAGTGACTGCTCTGGGTTTCAACAAAATGGCAGATTCTGGCAAGAAGGAACAGGAGCAATGCTGGATTACAGCATACACTAATTTTGGTTGCATAAATATTAATATGGAATGTATGTTTTTTGTTAAAGAACATTAGTTGTTATTAAACTGTTATAGGTAAAATTACACTTAAATCAGGCCCACACATATGCTAGGAATACTTCAACGATGAATTCCTTAAAAATTTGGATATTTGGATGGATAATTGGAAATATAATAACAATAAATCACAGGTGGTTTATTTTACTAATTAGTTCAGTTCAGAATGTAATGAGGTAAATCAGATCATGTCTAGGTAATTATCAGTACTATAAAGTGATGTGGGTCTAAATAGAATCTTACAAACAAATTGACTTGCGAGCCACCGAGGTATATTGTGAAGGTATGGGGGGCGTGGCCGAGCCGCGAGTGGAGATGGCCGCATAGGTGCAGAGCTCCCGCCGGCCGGATCTTACCTTGCTGCCGCTCTGCACGGACGGGTGAGACATCTCCCATCTGCTATGGGGAAGTCTGACAGGGCACCCTCTGGGGCCAGATCGCGGTCCCCGCGGGGCCCGAACACACAGGGGAGGCATATAAAGGAGCTCTTCCGCTCCCAGCAGAAAGCAGGGCCGCAGCCCTCTCCCTCTCCAGCGTCATCCCCCTCTCCCCCTCCCTCTGCAGTCTCTGACACAGGCTCTGCAAGCACAGCCGAATATGCTGTGCTGGACACAGTGCCACAGCTGGATTCCTCATGTGCTACACATTCCCTATCATTAAGGGACCTCCAGGCTGTGGCAGCTGATATAAAGACCACCTTAACCACCACATTAACCTCTGCCCTAACTGAATTAAGGGATGACATCCGTTCTATGGGCACAAGGGTGGAGCGGGTGGAGCTGGATACTAGGCAGAATCAGGCCGCAATTTCTGATCTACAACAACTATCAGCGCTGCACGTGTCGACCATTCGAGATTTTTCTAGACATATTGAGGACCTAGACAATCGTGGACGCAGACGCAATATTAGGGTTCGGGGCCTTCCTGAATCAGTGGAACCTTGTGATGTCCCTAAAGCGGTAATAGCTGTCTTTAATGACCTTCTAGGTCGCCCACCTTCAACCATGATTGCTATTGAACGTGTACACCGGGCGACCCGCCCTAGGGGGGGAGACACAGACCCTCCCAGGGACATAATTTGCTGTCTTGAAAGTTACCCGCTTAAAGAGGATATCCTCAAATGCGCCAGGGGGAGAAGACATCTTGCCTATGAGGGGGCAGAGATACAGCTATATCAGGACCTCTCCAATCTGACCCTGCAACAAAGGCGGGCGCTGCGCCCCCTATTGGATGCTCTCCGCATGCGCAACATCCCCTATAGATGGCGGTTTCCATTCTGCCTTTCTGCTCAAGTGAATGGCCATAATTTCAACCTACGAGTTCCTGAAGAACTGCCATCTTTTTGCTCTGCTTTGGATATTCCTCCGATTGCCTTACCCGATTGGAACGGGTCTATGAGGTTGCCGCGTGCCCAAGATCTAAGAGCTGAAGATGGTGCAATGGGCGGGCCTAGCCCTGCTCAACGACGGCGCCGGACGGTCCCTTCGACACCTCCAAGACCCCCTGCAGGGGCCTCTATGGACACTTCCAGTCCCACGGCCTCCCCGGCGCACAGGAAGCCTCGGCACGGGACCTAATGATCCGCCACGCCAGCAGGCCTTCAGCCTCCGTTTTTTTCAGTTTTCCTGCTGATTTGTGTTTGGCCAGCTACTTGGGCTTTGAGTTGGGCTTGACGGGTTTGCCGCAACGGTTACTGTTGCCTCTTTACAGTCGCTCCCGCAGGCTCTAGTCCTCCATGTTGATATGCCACCTCCCCAGGTTTTGGGGTGATATTTATTAGCATACAGGTCAGGAGACTTGTTCAAGATCGACACCCGGTATACACCCCATTAGATTGCGGATTCTCATTGCTCTAACAAGCCTTCTGCTCTTGCTATGGATCCCTGCGCCTATTGCTTCGTGGAACTATCTCTCAGCAGTATCCTGACTACTGAAGAAGAGCGGTCTTGCTCCTACGGCAGGGGTCTCTATTTCCTTCCGGATGCCCGGTTCACTTCCTGTTTTTAAGTTCCTCTCGTTCAGGTTTGGTGAAAGCTCTCGGGAAGGCCGGCTCCTTCAAGTTTGTTCTGCACTGCAAACCCAGGCCGTGACCCGGCGTCATCTGAGGGATTTTTACAGCCTTTTGGGATTTATTTGACCGGAGGGAGTTGCCTCCGCTCCTGCTTCGGACACGTACTCTATATGATACCCGTGGTTACATCTGATATCCTTTTTGAGTTCTGCACTAGATACGGGATTTTGATAGGGGGCAGTTGTTATTTACGGGGAGGGGGGTGGGACGGGGGGGAGGGGGATCTACCTCACAATGTTGCTGCCAGGGGATTGGTGGGAGCTCTGTTACATCCTAAACGACGCCGCGTGAATGACCATCACCTCTGCGCACTTTGAGGCCTCATGGAGTCGGTTGGTGTACCCTCCTGTGACCTGCTCTTATGTAAGCGCTTGCGGCTGTTTTGGGGCTCTATGTATCCCCCCAGTCCTAAGGGTGTGTCCCCCCTCCTTTCAGCATTGGTTATAAGAGAGGTGCTGCTCTTTCTCGTGGGTGTCATAGGGGTTTTGGTAGAATCCGTTCCATATTTTGCAATGCTTAGTTGAGCTCGTCTCCACGGGGTAACAGTTCTGGCACTGAGTCTGGGGATCCTAAGTAGTACGGATGCCTGAAGCTGGGGTATAATGTTCTATAGGGTTTTCTCCTGACCTCAGTTTTTGTATTGAAATTTGTTTTTCCTGTATGGCATTTGTTCGTATGTTCTGTTGTATTATTGCTTCTTTACTTGATAAGCCTGTATTACTCCTTACGGCCTCGCACAGATCCACCATTTAACTGGTCCTGCCTGTTGGTTCTGCTCTTATACGGATAGAATTTGCCCTGTCCTCAAGCGGGAGTGGTTAGCCCCTGGATATCTTCTCAATACGTATATTGGAATATCTGTGGCCTATTATCCCATCACGGTTGCCCCTTTTTGCCAGCGTGCCCGCCGCGGGCACCCGCATACACCTCCTGGATTGTCACCTCTTGGGGTTGTCCAAAGTTTTTTCCCTTTTAGCTTGGCCTTCATAGTACATAGTATTACATGCCTCGCTTGAGCCCCCCCTTTTCAACACTCACCCTCCTTTGGTTTTGTCTTTTTGGTTATGCTCCTTACAAGGCGACCGGCCGGCGGTTGCTTCACTCTTGGCTCAACGCTTACTTCGTTCCCCACACAGTGAGCTCTGTGAGCTTTCACTGACCTCATACATTAGGCTACTATTATTAGTTTCCTCTCCTCTACTTTTTCTTTTCTCTCGTTTTCCTTCCTTCCCCCCCCCCTTTTTTTTTTTTTTTGGCTCTAATCTCTTTCTTATTCTAACTTTCCTCCCTCCTTCTGTACTCTCTCTTTCATACGTGGACTAGCTGGTCTTCTCCCCGAGCCGTGTAGTACTTTCCCCCCTTTTCTTCCCCCCTTTTTTTTTTTTTTCTTATCTCTTGGGAGTTCTCTTACTCCTTCTCTCTTTTCTCGCTCTCTACCCCCTTACTTCTCTCCCTTTTCTCCGACTCCTCCCCTCCCCCCCCCTTTTTTTTTTTTTTTTTTTTTTTTTTTTTTTTTTTCTCTTCTCTCTCTGCACATTTGCAGTTGTGTCATCAGGCTTCCGCGATCAAGCTCTGCAGTCATGCCTTCTCCCGCCTCTAATGCGGGACTGCTGTCCTTAAAAATTCTTTCACTCAATGTTCAGGGTCTGAACACTCCCGAAAAGAGATCTATGTTACTTTCTTACGCGCATAAGCAAAAGGCGGATATACTCCTCCTCCAGGAGACGCATTTTCGCCGGGACTCCATACCCAAACTTTTTAACTTCAGATACCCTACTGTTCTTCATGCCACCAATCCACTGGCTAAATCAAAAGGAGTGGCTATCCTGTTTGCCAGACATCTCCCATTCGTGCTACAGGATTCCCTTGCCGACCCGGAGGGCAGATATCTGTTTGTAAAGGGCTCTTTTTCCAACAGACCCATCACACTTGCCAATATTTATGCTCCCAATACCAAACAGGTCACGTTTATGCGTATGACTGCTGCTACTTTGGCTGAGTTTCACTCGAGTATGCTGATACTGGGGGGGGACTTGAATGTCCCATTAAACCCATTGCTAGACTCCTCCTCGGGCAGTTCGTTTTTGCCTTTTAAGGCTCTTAGGCAGATACATTTGCAGTTGCAACACTTGCAATTACATGACTCCTGGCGCACACTCCACCCCACTGTTAAGGATTACACGTTCTTTTCTCCGCCGCACAATAAGTATTCTAGGATTGATTACCTTTTTCTGTCACAGTCGGACCTCCCTTTTCTACATGCTGCCTCTATAGAGCCGATGGTTCTCTCCGATCACCACCCCATAACCGTAACCTTGCGGCTCCCGGAGAAACTTGCTCGCTCGAAGCTATGGCGCTTAGACGCCTCGCTTCTAGCAGACTGTGCTATTGAACAAGACATTCGCTCTCATCTGCGTGAATATTTCTCTTTAAATGGCTCTTCGGATACCTCCCCCCTTACGCAGTGGGAGGCTCATAAATGTGTTATCCGGGGTTGCCTTATAGCGGCAGCTACGAGACGTAAGAAAGACAGACAGCAACGTTTGAAGCTACTTACAGATAGGATACGCTCTCTGGAGAGGGCACATAAACAGACTCTGGCTGCGTCGACTCTTTCGGAACTCACAAATGCTCGCTTGCGACTTCTCACTGAGCTGGGCAAAGTGGTCAAGAAAAGATTCATTCTCTCCCAAAAGCTTTATTATGAGTTTGCCAATAAAAGTGGAAGGTTTCTTGCTCGGGCTCTTCGGGAAAAACGATCCCATATGACTATACATAAAATAAGAAGCCCTGAGGGTGTGATGGCCACCTCCAATCCTGATATTGCCTCTCAGTTCGAACATTTTTATAAGTCCCTTTATAATCTTCCACCAGAACGTCCCCCGATGCACATTGACAGGCCTAGAGCGTCCCTAATCTCTGAATTTCTTCGTCTTCATGGTCCAAACGCTCTCTCTGAGGAGACGGTTTTATCGCTGGACCAAGATCTGACTTTAAGCGAATTGCAGTGCGCAGTACGGCAGTTGAAGGCGGGCAAAAGTCCGGGCCCTGACGGCTTTTCGGCGGCTTATTATAAATCCTTTCTGGACATTCTGAGTACTCCATTTCTTTCTGCTTTCAATACTCTTTCTCAGTCTCATAGACCACACCATAGGCTGTTGGAAGCACACATTACCGTCATCCCCAAAAGTGGTAAAGATACCTCCCAGGTATCTAATTACAGACCCATCTCCCTGCTAAATGTGGATATTAAGTTGTTTGCAAAGATGCTTGCTAACCGACTTCTCCCTTTGCTCCCTTCCCTCATTAACTTGGATCAGGTGGGATTCATCCCTGGTAGAGAAGCTAGGGATAACACTATCAAGGCCCTTAATCTCCAACATTGGCTTTCCAAATCTAACTCTCCGGCCTTCTTCCTCTCATTGGATGCTGAGAAGGCCTTTGACAGGATTGCTTGGGATTATTTGCAGGGATCACTGATGGCTTTGGGCCTGGGCGAGAAAATGCTGAACTTTATTATGACCCTATACTCGGGCCCTACAGCTCAAGTTCGGGTTAATGGACACTTATCAAACCCTTTCCGCCTGGGTAATGGCACTCGTCAGGGTTGCCCCCTATCCCCGCTTCTGTTCGTCATTTCCCTTGAACCTCTTTTGAGACAAATTCGCGCTAACCCAGATATTAAGGGGATCAGGATAGCAGACAAAGAATACAAACTTGCTGCTTATGCGGATGATATCCTCCTTTTTTTGGCTGACCCTCGCACCACCCTACCGAGTTTGCTGAAAGACTTTGCTTTTTTCCGCTTTTTGTCGAACCTGAAAATTAATTTTTCAAAGTCATACGCCCTCAACATAACCCTTCCCACTGATCTCGTCTCCTTCTGTGAGTCTCATTTTCCATTTCAGTGGGTGAGGGATGCCCTTCCATATCTTGGTATACAACTTACTCGTAACCTGGACGACCTTTATGCCAAAAATTTCCTACAGGTTTTCAAAGTCATAGAGGAAGACCTAAACAAGTGGCATCGCCCCTGCTTCTCTTGGTTTGGTAGGGCTGCAATTATTAAACTGAATATACTTCCGCGTCTCCTCTATCTCTTCCAAACTTTGCCAATTCAACTTCCAATGACATTCTTTGCTTCTTGTAAGAAACTATGTTCCTTATTTTTATGGAATCATAAGCGTCCGCGGGTCTCGTTCTCTCAGCTAACTCGTCCCAAACCCAGCGGGGGCATTGGGCTCCCTGACCTACACCGCTATTACTGGGCGTGTCATCTTTCCCGCATAGTCGACTGGCACATTCATTCTGCTTCCAAAGACTGGGTCCTTTTGGAGAAGGCCTTTTCGCCCACTCCCCTTCCATCGATCCCTTGGCTATTGCCGAAACACACACCTCAGGTTCTCCTCTCCCATCCTTTGATAGGTCCCACGTTAGAAGTTTTCCGCAAGGCTTGTAAAACATCGTCCATTTCGGACTCTCCTAGTCCCTTGACGTCGATACGCCTGAATCCAGATTTTCCCCCAGGGTTGCACAAGGATTTTTTATCAAATTATTGGCCACACGATCAGATTCAAGTAAAACATTTTATTCACTCAGGCAAGGTGAAATCATTACAGGAGCTGAAGGTTAGCTTGAATATCCGCGAATTCCCTCTCTGGGCCTTTCTTCAGATTAGACACTTCCTGCTTTTCCATAAATCCCGCCATAATTGGAATCGCCCTGTTACTCCATTTGAATCCTTATGCTCTAAATCCGAACCGCGGACGCATTTGATCTCTGAGATTTATCCTCTCCTAGGGGACAGCAGGACTTGCACTTCTTTCCCCTCTTGCCGTGCGTGGAACAGAGACCTAAAGATGGATTTATCTGAGTCGGATTGGGACCGCATATTTAGGTACTCCCACACCTGCTCGAGTAATGTTTCGACGCAGGAAAATGGCTACAAATTGGCCACTAGATGGTATCGTACTCCCTCCAGACTTCATCGGTTTAACTCATCTGTCCCTGACGTGTGCTGGAGATGTGGGACACCTGATGGCTCTTTCTTACATATTTGGTGGTCCTGTCCACTTATTCATCCATTCTGGCAGGAGGTTCACCGGTTGGTGACTTCAGTGACCACTCTGCCCATAGTTTTCTCTCCTGGTCAGCTATTGCTTCATCATACCCCCATTCCTAGGAGTCAATATTTCAAGTCCCTAGCTATGCATATGATCAACGCAGCCAGACTCTGTCTTCCTGTGCTGTGGGGCTCCACTCACCCCCCAACTATACGCGATTGGCTCAATCGAGTAGGCAGAGTGGCGGAAATGGAGGAACTGATTGCGACTGCACTTGACATGCCAACTAAATACTCACATGTTTGGGCCTGCTGGACCCACTTTGTAACTACCCCTGAATTCAGATCTCTCATGGGTCGGGATACCTGATTGAGCTCAGCCATACCTCTGGTTATGCCCTTGGTTCGTTCATAATCTGCGTGGTTATGACCTCCTTTCCGATAATTTATATTTGCCTGCTTAGCTTTGGTGAGTGTTTAAGTTCTTGACACTCTCATTTATGATTTCCAATAGCTATATTGACACAAACTTCGCAGCCCAGACCTTTCGCTTCCCTTGCTTCGCCCCCCCCCCTTTTTTTTTTTTTTTTTTTTTGTTTTTTCTTGCCTCTTATCCCCCCTTCTCCCTCTCCCCCCCCCCCTTTCCCCCCCTTCCCCCCCCCTCTTTTTTTTTTTTTTTTTTTTCTCTTTCTTCCTCTTTCTCTCCTCTCTCTCTACTATGACTCCCATTCTTTTCCTTTTCTTGTCCTTTTCTTTCTATTCTTTTTTTTTTCTTTCTTTCTTTCTCGACAAGCTCTCAGTCTTCGATCAGGCTTAGTCTTCGTTTCATTCAGGAATACTTGGTATATGGTTAGCTTATCTCCTCTAGGGTAGTCAATGGTACTCACGACATCTTCTCTTATATTGCGATGCTCAATTAGCCTTATGATAGCGTACTGCTTTTGGTTTAGACTCCGAAGGTTCATTTCCTCCATGCATAGGCCAGTACGCCAATACTCAATTGTTGGAAGTAAGCTGTGATTACCTTCTATATTGTACATTTGTGTAACTTGAGTACTACAGGCCTATCTCTGCCGTACCTTGACATGCTTATGTTTTTCACAGTGTCGCACTCTACCATGTTGTTTCGTCTTGTATTTTGGTTTAAGCTGTGTCTATGGCCTGATTGATGCTGTGTGTGCATTTCTTTATATTTTCCTGTAACATGTTGTCACTTCTAAATAAACTTTTATGGAATAAAAAAAATATTGTGAAGGTATAAGTACTAGATCGCTGGTTAGTAAGCCCACTCTCATGTGATGTGCGTTTATCAAAAATTGGTTTAAATATTAACCGCGCTCTAATATCCACAAAAAGTGCTAAATGCTTATAAATAAATTAAAATATGAAAATGAATAATATAACGTGACTAATTATATACAATTATGACTTGTGAAAAATAAATTAATATTAAACGTAACTAATTATATAAAATTATAACTAGTGGAAAATAAATTCATATCATATTATCACGTCACTAAATGTGCAATCCTTATAACAATGTGCAAATCTTCCATCAGTGAACCTCAAAAAAATTCATCATATAATTTGATAAGTGAGATTGAAAAATAAATAATTAAAATAAGAAACAAAAAAATATTTTTTTTAAAAATAAAAATAATAAAAAGTCTGTGAAAAAACAACAATAATATCCCAATATGCAAAGTGAATGTCCAGCTTAGATGGATATACTCTCCTTCAATATGAAGATATGGTCTTTGCAGTAATGTTGAGAACCTGTGTGACTGCAGGACTGTGAGGGATACTCCCTCCTTTGATCCACTCCTTAGTCCTCTGCCTTTGTATTCCTCGTATGTTACATGCAAAAAAAGGAATAAAAGATATGGTGCCTTATCCAAGGGGTAAAACAGCTTTTATTGTGCTTCTATATTGCACTCACATTTAAAAAAATTCATATGCGCTTTGTATAAATACAATATCCCACAGCTTGCAGCTAGATCAAAACGAACGGTGTGTGTCCACACACCCTCAGTACTCACCGTATCGTCGTTAGAATGCGCGATGACGTCACTGCCCCTCCCCAACGCATTTTGTCCACACATCATCCCCGGACGAAGCTACGAAATCCCTGTAGCGCAACGCGTTGGGGAGGGGCAGTGACGTCATTGCAAAATATAACAGGTTTTTTTTCTATTCAAATAGGTGTGACTTATGTACTGCTCTGTCAATATAATCTTGTATTCCCCGGAGGCACCCATCTCTATAACCAGGCCCTGAAGGAGCATTAAAACAGCCAGGAAGGGCAGTCTAAGGGCAGGGCTGTTGTGTTCCTAGTGTCCATGTCCAGCTTCCAGTAAAGCTTTTTATAGATGATAAGGTTCAACCATCCTTTCTCATGCATTTAATTTGGGCATGGTGAAGTCTGTTGTGGCCTGCACCCGAGTTACCAAGGCAGCACATTGGGATTGTGGAGCAGTGGCAACCTATCAGCATACACATACACAGCATACACTTATTAGAGTGTATTATCTGAGAGTGGAGAGTATATAGGCAGCTTAGTTAGGCTGCAATTTAAGTGGGAGAGATGAGAGATTAATCTTGAAACACAAATTAGAGTGTGCCATCTGAGAAACAAGCTGCAGAAACATTGTGAGGCAGATAGTAGTGATTTATTTGTATTTTGGCAGGATAACATTTAAAAATTTAGTCTGTAGCATTAGCTACATGGTAATTAGCAATCTATGACTGGTTCATTGTATTAAATGTGAGCTGGACCACAATGTAAGGTCACAGGCGGATTCACCTCTTATAACCAAATCATCTGCTGCACTGAAGGTCCTCTTAAACAGCACACTGGCTGCAAGGAAGACCAGAAGCTGTAGCAAGTGGTCAGGTCTGGACACCCAACAGTCCATGGCATCCTAGCTTCTCATAGCCTGTGCTTTAGCCTTGAAACAAATTTAGTCAGTAATCATATGGCTCAGGTGCTGTCTGTGTTTGCTGCCTGTATCTGGACCTAGCCACTGTGGTTTGAAGAAACTGTGAAAGGAAGCACTTAGAAAACTGCCATCACCACTGCTGCTTCTTGTAAGGTTTAGAGCATTGGAGGCATATTGATCATCAGAAGAGATGCTGCCTCCATTGGGAAATGCAGCAAAGTGGCTCTTAAGTAGCACCTTCTCAAATTTATGCATTTTGGGCTCCCTCTGGGATAGTGCAGGAGATCAGCTTTTTACCCTTGTATCAGGGTTAAAATATTGTAGCCACCTAATAGTGGTCCTTCTGTTTGAACATCTGCAATTTGAGCATACAAATCCATTGCCCCAATTATCTGGAGCAGCTTTCTGCTGCTTCCAAAACTGTCATCTGGGGTTTGAAGGCACCCCAAAACTCCCCTTCATATTCTACCTCTGCCTCCTGCTGCCAAGCTTGGCCCTGGGCCAGCAGCAAGTCTTCACCTTCCTTTTGCTGCTTCCAAATCTTTTATGTTAGGCCATGTGTACCTCATCAAGGCTCACAACTTTGGTTACCTCTTTAAAGGATGCAATGTGGAGACACTGGTGAAGTGAAAACAAATTCTCGGGTCCCCAGAACCTCTCCTCATGTTATCGTACTCACTGATAGCATGCTGTTGCTGGTACAGCCTCTGAAAAATGGTCAATGCTGAGTTCCAGCAAGTAGGTGTGTTGCAGATGTTGGCAAGCAGATGATAATGGGAATGCATTTCTAAGGGGCAAATCGTGGCCACCTAAAGTGTCCACAAACCCTACTGGTCTAACAAAAGAGCTCCTGAAAGCCAAGGTATGCATACCATAATCCCCACCAACTGTGCGTGCTTTATAGAACACTTTGTAAAAATACTCAAAAAAGGTGACATCGTTAACTTTGAGTGAAACATTACAGTCCCCATACATAGTGGTACCTTTGAAATGCACTCCATCAGCTGTTTAAAACAAACTCCTTCCTTCCATAAATGTGCACGCTAAGTGGACAAAACAATGTGCTTCTTTTAAATAAATGTAGTTAATGAATATGGTTCAGGTGGGAATTATTTTATTTAGAGTAGTGATGCTTGAAACAAACTTTCAACAGAGCTAATAAGTCAATAAACATGAATTAAAATTAAATATGCTTGGGATACTGTAGCACTAGCCATACCTGATGGACTACTTCATATTTTTCAGATGTCCATCTTCTAATGTTTTTATTAATATGCAAACTTAAATTTTTTGCAAGCGTCAGCAACTAATCCCTTTTTTAATTTCTTTTCCTTTTCACACAGAGATCAGGAACATGTGATTAGTACAATAACAACAGATGTGGCCTTAAAGTGTGGGTTGTGAATGATAGCCTGGCTTCACCTTCTCTATGACATAGGTCTTGGGGTATAGACTGGAGCAGATTTTTTTTCTTTACATGTGCAACAGTTAGTGGTTTAAAAGCTGAATGGTTCATTTTGGCTGGCGTTTTCATAAACATTGTCAAGGGAAAGACTTGCTATAAGGCTGTCTATACACCATGCCAAAATGGAGGGATTGTAAAAGAAGTACAAGACATACTTTTTTAAAAAAAGACTAATAACAGTTTAACTTGTTCTACTGTAATCAACATTCAGTTCTACTGAATTTATCAAGAAAAAAAATGCCTCATTGTGCCTTTGTCTCATCTTTCTAACCACAATACAGTATAGATGTCATGTTTATCAATGATGCTATCATTTTTCAAACATTAAGTCCACTTTATGTTATTCTTTTGCTGTTTATTTTAGTTAACATTAATAAGTGAAAGACCCAATACTCAAGGAAAGCAGGAATTACCTTGAACATGTCATTATGGGGATCATCATTCCGCTGGGGCAAAGACTGTATTGTTTGAGATTACAGTTATAAAAGGAGTCTTTGCAGAGCTTTTTAAATTAAGGACAGCACAAATAATATTTGCTAATAAATATCTTTATACATACATACACACTGTATATATTATATATACAGTTAGGTCCATATATATTTGGACACAGGCACAATTTTCACACTTTTGGCTCTGTATGCCACCAGAATAAATTAAAATGAAACAATCCAAATTAATCTGAAGTGCAGACTTTCAGCTTTAATTCAAGGGGTTGAACATAAATATCAAGTACAAATTTTAGGAACTGCAACCATTGTTATACACAGTCCTTTCATTTTCAGGGGCTCAAATGTAATTGGACAAATGAATATAATCATAAATAAAATGTTAATTTTTAATATTTTGTTGAGAATTCTTTACTGGCAATGACTGCCTGAAATCTGGAACTCATGGACATTACCAAAGACTGGGTTTCCTCCTTTCTGATGCTTTGCCAGTCTCTAACTGCAGCTGTCTTCAGTTGTTCCTTGTTTGTGGGTCTTTCTGCATTTAGTTTTGCCTTCAGCAAGTGAAATGCATGCTCAATCGGGTTGAGATCGGGTAATTGAGTCGGCCATTGCAGAATATTCTAGATTTTCTTCAAAAGCTCCTGGGTTGCTTTTGCAGTGTGTTTTGGATCATTGTCTATGTGTACTGTGAAGTGCCATACAATCAACTTTGCTGCATTTGGCTAAATCTGGGCTGACAGTATATCTCTAAACATTGCAGAATCCATCCGGCTGCTTCTGAACTTCTGTCACATCAGCAATAAACACCAATGACCCAGTGTCATTGGAAGCCATGCATGCCCATGCCATCACACTGCTTCCACCATGTTTTACAGTTGACGTTCTTGATCCACTTCCAGCAAGGCAATCAAATGTTCCCTGGATCAACTACCCCTGGTAACATTACCAAACAATGTTTGTATCCAGTTATCCATTATCTAGAAGACTGTTTTATAAAATGATCTACTGAGCTGGCCAAAACTATTTCTTGAAGGAGTCTATTCTACATCTTCACATCTCTTACTGTGAAGAAACCTCTCAATATGTTGAGGTAAAATCTCTTTTTCTCCAGGGATAAAGAGTGCCCCCTTGTCCTCTGTAATGACCTGAAAGAAAAAAACTCAACACCAAGTTCACTATATGGACTACTTATGTATTTTTATATATAGTCATATCCCCCTTATTCACCTCTTGCTAAGGGGGAATACATTCAGTTCAGGTAATCTTTCCTCATAACTGAGCTCCTTCATGCCTCTTATCAGTTTGGTTGCATCCGTGTGAGTTCTGTAATATCGTTTTAGTGAATAGGTGCCAAAAAATGAACTGCATACTCCAGGTGCGGCCCTAATAATGATTTGTACAGGGGCACAATGGTATCTCTCTTTGAAGTTTTGTACCATTTTTCAGGTATTTTGCTAGCTTTAGATATTGCAGATTGGCATTGCATGCTATTATTAAGTATATGATCTACCAGAACTTTTTCAACCATTGACTTCCCCAGCTGTTCTCCTCCTATTATGTAAGATGCATGCATGTTTTAGCCCCGAATTGCATAACTACACATTTATTAACATTAAACCTTATTTGCCACATAGTTGCCCAATAAAATAGTGCACTGAGGTCAGCTTGTATGTTGGAGAATCCTGTAAGGACATAATTCCTCGGCATAGCTTGGTGGTCATCTGCAAACACTGAAATAGTACTTTTAAACCCAGATTCTATAATCATTTATAAATAAAATAAGGGTCCAAACACTGAACCTTGGGATATAGCACTAACATCCTTAGACCCTTCAAAGCATGAATCATTAATCACTACTGTCTGTGTGTGGTCTTTTAGCGAGTTTTGTACCCATTTACAAATGGAATTTTCTAAGCCTGTAGATTTTAACTTACACATGAGCCGTGTGTGGGAAAAGGTGGATTCAAACTGCAGTAATGGCAAATTTCTGCCACACAAACATAATTATAGCTATCTGAAATATAGGGACACTGCCATCAGTTTCTATGTGAGCTAAGGGTGTTACAAAAGTAATAAAATACAAATGTTAACAGCTTGAATATTCAAAAATAGACTTTCATGTCAAGACAAGGTCCCCAGTCATAAAGTGTTATGTATGCGAATATAGCATTATTTATTTTAAAGCCCTTGTTCGTGTTATAAAAGTGTTTACGCTCATTAATAAAAATAATCTCTATATAGCCAAAGCCTCTGTGTTTACATGATGGTGGCTTATAGGTAGCTTTCCTAAAATAAAATAATTCATGTAGCGACCTTGTAACAAGGACAACGATGCTAGAGAGCAGAAGAAAATAGTTTACAACTGATTTATTGTGCCCTTTATCCTTGTTATATTAAACCCATTGCTTTGCTTCATCTGACCATGTTTACTCTACAAATATGTAGCCATAAATGTTTGACAGCAGAGGGATACCAGCTTATAATATGCTGTGTTCTCTAAATAAAAGTCCAAACAAAATGTGTATACTTCTCAACAAATGTAGCTGTGAGAACACTATACAAAAGATATAGAGTATGCTAGGGGGGCACACTTGTTATTGTATTCTACATCTTTAAATCCAACCTGCTCTATCCTGCTACAATGCAATATTTCAATATTTTAAAACTATAATACACACTCACAACCAGTGTACTGATTAATTACTAATTTACAAGAGCGTTTGACATTGTGATAGGTGAGGTGCTTCTGCTAAATTCTCAAATATAAAGAAGCAACGTATATGCTTGCCAAAATGCCCACCAGCATATAGGAATAATATCAACAGCAAAAGGGTGGCTCTGGTACAAGGAGTGATAAAGAAAAATCTGAATTCCACAAACTTTGGCCCTTTGCTTTTAATTGGCAGTAAGTTTAGGAGGATACCCTTCAAAGCTCAAATGGACATTTAATTTACATAAGCTATACACATACCAGGCCCATCAAAATAAAAAGGTATTCAATGTCATACTGTTTTCTTAGGCCACAGCCTTAGTAGAAATGTCTGTGTACTGCCAGCAGAGTGGGAACCTCTGCAGCATGCTAGGACACAAGCTTTTCTACTCAGGCTGTGGCTGGTTATAAATAGTAAGGGCCAATTTACACCAGGTGTGTTAAGGTGTGCTGGAAACCGTTTTCAGCACATTGGCACCATGTACATGTGGCTGCTGCTGTGAACCAGCTAATAAGAATTTGGATCATATCTATTAGTTTTTGATAAGTCTTTGCCCAGTTGAGGTGTATTCTTCTCACTTCCTTTCTGATATCCAGTTCAACTTCCTTCTTGACCTGGATTTCAGATTGGATTCAACAAATTTCTCTCAGGCAGACATCAAAAACATAATTATTATTGCATTAAAGATGCTGACACACACCTGATACACACTTGCCATAAGTTCGCTATGTGAATTCTGTATATAGCAAATGTTGCTAGTTTGAACATATGAAAATAGACTTATATGTTAAGACGTGTCCACAAATTATGGGATCATAGAATTTAGCAGAAGCATCTTATCTTACAATGTCAAGCCAGGACATGATGAAAAATTTCTCCACCTTGGATACCAGTGAAAACACAAACACAACACTTTGAACTTCTGACAATTATTTTTATTGCTGTCTCTGCCTTCCTGCCCTGGTGACATCTACTTACCTCGTTTGATGTCCTGGCTTCACTAGGACAGGAAATAAAAAATCTCCTAAATAATTTCACAGGCAGAAATACAATTCTAACAGAAAAACTTTCCAACTCTATCCAAAACAAACTAAAAGCTATAAAAAGGTAGGATTTAAAGTACCAATTAATATGTGGACTATCAGCTTTACTTCCTGCATAAAACAAATAATTTTAACAAAAATATAATTTTCTTAAAACACATTTATACATAAACTATATACCATATATCATCACCAAAATCCTTTTTCAATAAAATGTAAAGTTTTGTTCTTTTTGTAGAAAGGCATTAAACCCAGATGTAATCAACAACAAGAACAAGAAGGTCTAGTTTTCTATCTTCTTTAGTATCTTAGTGCAGTTAAAGACCAGAAGGGACTAAAACAGCATTATTTGAATGTTCAATGTGCATATCAAATTAGGACTAGACCATTTGAACATTGAACATCAGTGTATAATCAACTAGGAATTGCAATTAGTGCATGCCCATACTTTCGCTTAAGCAGGCTTATGGTACAACCATTCTGTAGCAATGTATCCCAGCTTTTGGTTATTTGCTTTAGTAAATCAGGTCTACTATAATCTATTCTTACTTCTATCCATTAAAATCTATCCAAATGTGAAGTTACAGAGAATTGTAAAACAGCAGCAAAAAAAAAAAAACCTCCAATAGGGATTGAATATACTATTTTCCTTATACAGTACCTCACCATTAAAGATATTACAAAGATTATGTCAACTTTGTCTAGCAGATCTTTAGGATGCTAATGGCTTTAACCCTCATTGTAAACTCAATAAACGCCTTACTTCATTACCCATTTCTATTACCCTATATAATACAATCAAAAGACTCTCCTTTAAAATATACCACAAACCACAGATGACTCATTATGAAAGCGTAATTTTAAGGAATTACATTTCTAGACCAATTTCCCTCCTTTAAAGCATTTTAAACAATGTTCGTAATTGCAACACGAAAAGAGAATATAGGCAAAGCATTCACTAAGGGGGGAAAGAGTTAATTTGTTCCAAACTATTATCATTAGCTAGAGATAGAGCAATGCAGGGATGGTTATACAGAATATATTTCAGATTGTAATGAATTCTAAAGTTATATGTATAGTTAAATATCTGTCTAGTTTGGGTTACCCCAAATAAAGCACAACTGCCTTTTCAGCCGCATTTACCTAGACTTTTGTGAGTGTCATATTTCATAGTTATCTTTGTATGTCAATTACTAGTGATGTATTCATACCTTGAATACCCTACCATCTCTATGTGCTCATGGAGGATGCTTGGATGTTGAAGAATATTTGAAGATTTGAGCCTCAGACAAACTGACAATGAAGTCCACTCATTAAAGTGTTACTAAACCCAGGACCCTGCATTCACTATATCTGGTCTCCCACAATGCACAGAACATGGAAATGCAATTATTTTAGTAAATATAAACTGCTAAATAACTTTTCTCCTCAGCAGTTAGAGCAGTTTTGTGGCTTCTATCTGTGTCCAGCCCACCATTACCTTGTAGGAGGAGTTTTCTTTCTGCTCTAGGAGGATGGATATCTCCTGACCTCTGTCTGAACAGTGCTGATTGGCCCTGTGCTGATCACATGCACTCTCCCAAGAAAAAAAAAACCTCTTTAGCAATATACACCAAACTGAGCATGTGCATGCCTACGGGTCAGTCTGGAGATAAGTTGTGGTCGCTTGAAAAAGGGGAGGAACAGAGAAGAAAGGATCAAACAGCCTTTTTACACAATGCAGAGGATTAACCCCTTAGGTTCCACAGTGAGTATAACAAGCATGCTTTACTGCATATACAGACTGATTTTACTGTTGTGGGTTTAGTAACACTTTAAATGTAGGTAGGATTTCACATTTGAGTACTTCATAGAACAGATAGAACAGACAGATTTTAAATATTGCAATACCTGCCAAGCTCAGCCCACCCTAAAATGTGTAAACTCCTTCATCTGAGCATCACAAATTTCACCTCTGTTGAGAATGTGAATGGCCAGTAGCTAGCCTTATAGGAAAATGTAGTAAGAGGAAATACAAATACTGCAATGATCTCTAATTACACCCAGGAAAACATGACTGAGGCACAAAAGTATACATGAAACAAAGAAGAAAAACATTTGTTAAAGACCTGTCATGACATAAACAGCTGCTAAACAAGCCATTTTCTAATTTAAAGTTACTAAAAATTACATGTCAGCTAGTTATGATTTTCTAAACCTAGCAAACATGCAAATGCTGCTTCCTTGGAAGCCACAGCAACACTGAGAGTGTGTTGTACATTGTGTACAGAATACCCACCAAGTAATATATATATATATATATATATATATATATATACACACTATATTGCCAAACGTATTGGGACACCCCTCCAAATCATTGGATTCAGATGTTCCAATCACCTCCATGGCCACACGTGTATAAAATCAAGCACCTAGCCATGCATACTGCTTCTACAGACATTTGTGAAAGAATGGGTCACTGTCAGGAGCGCAGTGAATTCAAGCATGGTACCGTACTAGGTTGCCACCTGTACAATAAGTCCATCCGTGGAATTTCCTTGCTAATAATATTCCACGGTCAGCTGTTAGTGGTATTATAACTTATAAGTGGAAGCAACTGGGAACAACAGCAACTCAACCATGAAGTGGTAGGCCACATAAAATGACTGAGCGGGGTCAGTGCATAGTGCGCAAAAGTAATCAACTGTCTGCAGAGTAAATAACGAAAGACCTCCAAACTTCATGTGGCCATCAGATTAGCACAACAACAATGCTTAGAGAGCTTCATGGAATGGATTTCCATGGCTGAGCAGCTGCATCCAAGCCTTACATTACCAAGTGCAATGAAAGTGTCAGATGCAGTGGTGTAAAGCAAGCCGCCACTGGACTCTAGGGCAGTGGAGATGTGTTCTCTGGAGTGACCAATCACGCTTCTTTGTCTGGCAATCTGATGGACGTGTCTGAGTTTGGCAGTTGCCAGGAGAATAGTACTTGCCTGACTGCATTGTGCCAAATGTAAAGTTTGGAGGAGGAGGTGGTAATATGGTGTGGGGTCGTTTTTCAGGGGTTGGGCTTGGCCCCTTAGTTCCATTGAAGGGAACTCTTAAGGAGTCAGCATACCAAGACATTTTGGACAATTTCATGCTCCCAACTTTGAGGGAACAGTTTGGGGATGGCCACTCCCTGTTCCAACATTTCTGTGCACCAGTGTACAAAGCACGGTCCATAAAGACATGGATGAGCGAGTTTGGCATGGAGGAACTTGGCTGGCTTGCACCTCAACCCAATAGAATACCTTTGGGATGAATTAGAACGGATACTGCGAGCCAGGCCTTCTCGTCTGACATCTTGTGGACAGCCTCCCCAGAGGAGTTGAAGCTGTTATAGCTGCAAAGGGTGGGCCAACTCTCTCTCTCTCTGATATATATATATACATACATACATACACATACTTTTTTTAAACACTGTGACTAATGATGGGACTATAGCAGCTTAGTGCATACCAGGACATACATATAGCAAGCAGAGTTAGAAATAGCTAAAAGTAATAAAAATAGTTCCAAAGCTATGTCTTTTTACATGAAAGCACAATTACCAACCCTACCTAGTTCTCCTCACCTAAGCTAGCATCTACCCCCTCTCCCAGATGCTAAATAACCCAAGTAGGTCAGTTGTAGACTGCCCAGAGGTTTACATTCTCTAAGTGAATTCTTCTTTACTGTTGGCAGCCCTCATAGACTTGTATAGTTTCAGAAGATGGGCAAATACAACTTTATGAGGGTGTACTCTGCAGGCATAGGCAATGGTGAAGAATATTTGGTAAGGCTTCAGTAGTGCCCTACTTAGGTAGGTAAGCAAGTGGGGATGGGGTGGAGGGAGTTTAACAGCATTTGTTAGTTTATATCAGGAAGGCTAAGCAGGGTGAGTATGATGGTACACCTAACCTTGAAAGGCATTTATTTATGTTAAAATGTATGTAAAGCTTAATTTAACAACTTAATAGCAACACATCCGATTTGTTTTTTTTATTGTTCTGGCAAGTCTCAAACAATGAAACCTAAACACTGGTCGGTAACAATTATGTAGTATATAAGGTGGAATAAAGCTGAAGTGTAAATCTAGACTACATTAGGTTAGAAGCTCACCTAATTTCTGGTAGGATCATCATGTATTTGTTTGTAACAAAAGAAAAATATTCCTGCGCCAATAGAAAATAAGTAAATCACCCTTCTAAATTGCTGCTGTGCAAAAAATGTGTGAAAACACAAACAGTAAAATATATAAATAAACAGCGCAAAATAGACCTGAATACAAATATTAATAAATCACACAATATAAATGCCCCATATTAATTAGTGCATACTTATATCAAAAAATCTTCAGAAAAAAACATAAAGTCCCTTGTGATGAAAACTGAAGATTCCAAAGATGTTTATAACCTTCCACCTATCACCCATGCACACCAACATCAAATACACTCACCAGATTTGATGTTGAAATGTGAGTGGCCTGGATTTTGTCTTTTGGTATAATATTGATGTGGCAATATTACACTATATAAGTTTTCTCTTTGATGATATGGTGGAGCAAACTAGGAAGCCACGGTGAGGACCTGAAAGAAGATCTTAACTTGGAGGGGCAGGCTATCATTGAGCTGATGAAAAGAGGGTTTAGGATTCCGCAAAAATCCTTAAAGGCTTTTCACTCACCAAAATCTGGTGAGTGTATTTGATGTTGGTGTGCACGGGTGATAGGTGGAAGGTTATAAACATCTTTGGAATCTTCAGTTTTCATCACAAGGGACTTTATGTTTTTTTCTGAAGTTTTTTTATATAAATATGCACTAATTAATATGGGACATTTATATTGTGTGATTTATTAATATTTGTATTCAGGTCTATTTTGCGCTGTTTATTTATATGTTTTTGTTTGTATTTGAGCATTTAAAAAAAAAACCAGTGACATTTGCATGTATGTTCACACAAGCTTCACACATTTTTCCAGTTTTATACAATCACAAAAATATATGAATCTTGGGTGAAAGTTGTGTGAATCTTGTTAAAGTATTTATAAAACACTCCTTGAAATGCAATGATGTCACTGGACATAAAACCAACAGGGTTATGTGACTGAGTTAGCCATCTATAAATTTCAAAATACAAAAAATTATGTAAAAAATCTAAGTAAATCCCCAGAAATTGTTGATTTGTTTAACATATTTGAACAGGCACACTTTAGATGTATATTAAATCATGCTTACAGATAAAGGTGATATACTTGAATAATACACATAAAATTAATATGGTGCATTTATTCTCATTATCTAAGTTAACAAAAATGAAGATTTGTCATACAGATAAGTAATCACATTGCTACATTTATCATCACTTCAGATCCATGATATTAGGATCAGGTGTTCCAAATTAGATGCCAGTGGTAAGATCCTCATTAGGGGAGTATGCCGGTTATATTTATACCTCAGAGACCTATGATCTGGTGTTCTCTTTGCTATTAATGTGTGTGGTGTTATCAAACCAAGAGCAAAAGAGCTCTGTAAAGTCATAAAAAAAGAAAGTTATGGATCCCTATGAGTTGCACTATAAGAAAACTCATCTACAAATGGCATAGATTCAAAGCAACTGCTAATTTGTACAGAACCTGCCAGCCTAGAAAATTCACTTGAAGTGCTAACCAGTGATTCTAAAAAAAGATTCCAAGAACCCCACAATTTAGTTGTGGGATCTGCAAATAACTCTTGCAACGGTTGATGTCAAAGTGCATGCATTTACAATCAGAGATTGTACCAATTTAACCTGCATGGGAGTTGTGCCAGGAAAATGTGTTGTCTTAAAAGAACTTTAGAGCAAGACTACAGTTTGTGATTGAACATTTAGACAAAGCCTATTAGCCAATATGTTGTGGACCAATGAACCAAAGACAGAGTTGTTACACCACAGTAACAGTAAATACAATACGCTTGACTCAAACCAAAGACAGCATTTAGGAGAATAACATACCAACTGTGAATCGTAGTGGTGGAAATGTTATGATTTTGGATTGCTTTGCTCCTTCAGGACTCAATATTTAAACACAATTACGATCTGAAGCACACTAGTAAATCTATTAGGGAATTGCTCAAAAATAAGAAATTGAGTGTTATGGACTGGCTTAATTTAAAGCCCTGATTTGCATATTAATATGTTGTAGGGGATTGAAATGGGCAGTTCATAAACATCTTGCAACTGTAGGAATTTTACATCTACGAGTGATCAAACATTTCAATAAGTTAATGTCAGAGACTGGTGGGCAGGTATGCAAAATGCCTGTAAGAAGTAATTTCTGCTAAAGAAGGCAATACCTAACTCTAAGGCTGCTAATTAAATGATTGAAAAGGCACATTTCCTTTTGTTGTTTTCAAGCATATAACACCTTTTTCAGTTGGTACTGTTTGAACAAAGATCTAACATTCATTTTTCAAATATGGTATAAAAAGTCAACAATTTTCATGAGGTGTTCTTGCTTTTTCACATGACTGTAAGATGCTTTCTTCATGCTTAATATTCACATTTTTGGTATAACATTGTATAAAACTCAAAATTCATTTTAATTAGCTTAATTTAGATCATGCAATGAAAAAAAGAACAGAAAAAAGCATACTCTGCAGTTAAGAAGTGATCGGATTATGAACATTTTTATTTGTAGCTAGATTTAATAAGGCTCAATATAACTACATCTTATGAGTCATACAGTATTATTAGTCACATGTGCTGGTTTTGTACTGTACTCTACTAAGCATGTCATCATTTGACTTTTATTATCAACATGAGTGTCATTTGTTGTTACTTGTCATTCTCTGTATTGTGTGGCCACTCTGTAACTATTCTATGACAGAACTGCACAAGTGTACAATGTTAGTTTGTCATTTTAATGACAGGTAAAATGAACATGTCAATGCCTTAAAGTGTTTAAATAGACCCTGTCACCAATCTTCTTGCCAAAATGATTCTTTAAATGCTTTTTTTTAATGTTCTTCGGTATATAAGTTTCTCAGGCACCCAGCACTTTCAGAAGTGTGGGATCCCTGTGTGTGCTTAACCCAATTTAGTCTTTCTGCAATCACCTCCCACCAACTCATGCATGTGTGTACTCCCACTGTTAGTCTCAGTGTTGTATTATAAGACAAAACAGAAGTTTACCTGGGAGCCACCAGCAACATCAAGAAAATGTGAATGCCTGCAGTGATGGACACTGGAATCTCTGCTCATCAGTGCCGTACATGCATTGACTTCTGGTGCAATAGCAGTAGCATTGAAAGGGTTATTCCAAAGATCACTTTCCAAGAGCTGACCACTGCTTTCAGCAAATCTATGGTTAGTACCCACAACCAGCCGTATGATATCTCATGTGTCACCAGGCAGATTGCAGAAACTGTGAGGTCTAGAGACAGGGTCTCTTTTGGGTAACATTACAGCTGAAGTATTTATATTAATTATGAAATCAGTTTATATGTCCTTGAGGAGCCACTTGAGTTGTCAAATCAGCATGGTCACAGTATGTTAACTTCTATCCAAGCTGGCACTAAACCTCATCCCCAGCTATTTGCCATCTTGCCGATCAAATACCAAAGCCTCAGTGGCCAGATTTCAGTTGCAGGAGAAATATGGTGTGTGGTACCTGCAATGAGCCTTGTATTGTCTCATGTGTCACTGTGAGGACTGTGAGGTCTGGTAACAGGAACATTTTAAATTCAAACTTATGCTAGAAAAAAATTGCAAGCAGGCAGCTTTTTATTGGAAAAGGCACACGCTATGTCTTCTCTGCAGCAGAATACATGTACCTGCCAGTTTGCATTCTTCTACTGAATGTACACTGAACTGTGCTTGCTGTGCCAATGTGCCAGGTAAATGACTCCTGTGCACATGTGGGAGAACCATGTCATCAAATCAAAAGGCCAAAACCCAGTACCCAGAAGTTGCATAGGGAGAAGATGTTAGTGTCCAGTGAGGGATCCAATGCTTGCATTGGAACAGATGCAAGTGTTCTGTGGACTTTGTTCTGCTTTAAGTATTGGGTATTTATGTTAGTCTTGAAATATGTTGGCGTATCCTTCCAGAATATTCACAGTATCCCCCGTTTGGTTAGCACCCGACCATTTTGCTGTTAACTGTAAATACCATGGTCGCAAGAAGATTTTACATGTGGGTGAAAAAAAGTGTTGTGGCCTGACCATGAAATTATAGATTTTAGATTAAATTTAAAAAGAGTCAACACAAGGATAAATATAAGTATTATAGTCATGGGACTTTAAGTTTTAAATTTCATTGGACTGTCAAAATAACTGTCACTTTGCATATAATGATTTTTACGCTTGAGTACTGTATTTGCTGAACTAAGCCTAATGACTGTCTCTGGGAAGCACAGTATTTCAATGGTTAGATGTCCTTCTACCAAGTATTGTAATCAACAATAGAACATCAATTCTACTGTGTTTTAAAAATGCTTTGGGCTCCTGTATCAAAGTACAGGAGCCCAATAAATTTAGAGATTTTCTTCATCCATTGAAAATCCCTGTCAAGGATTCAAACTCACAGCCACAAGTCAAAGTCTATAGCTCATAAACATTAACCCTGTGTCTACCAAGGTATGTTTATAAATGTATGGGTATTCAAGGGGTTAATGAAAGCTCACAGCTGCTGTCGCCATGAGATTGGTACTGATCTTTAGATTTGATGAAGGGCTTTCAGGTAAAAGGATCAAGGCAGCTCTTGAGATCATTTTTATGGGGAGCCCATAACCATGGTAAACAGTTGTAATAGTGAGAGCAGGAGGTGTTTAGGGAACATCTATTTCCCCATATCCCTTTCACAAATTACTTCTGGAAGCAGTGTATGTTATTTCACTTCTGGGTTAAGAGTTGACAGTCTCCTGTTACTATAGCCAGAGTAGTAGCTAATCAAGCACGGTCTTTGCCTGATTAGCTGCATGGGAGGGCAGAGAGACATTAGGAGTCTTATACACCCCCAATGTCTCCATAAAAAGGCCCTGTCACCTGCCCAGTGCTATCATATAGGGGGCTTGCTAGCCCTCTTGTACAAGCATTAAAGTAAAAAGAAAAAAAATTAAACAAGTGTTAAAAATAAATTATAAAAAAATAAAAAATATATCTGTAAACCCTGTACACACCCTAATGCAACTGGTTAGCATAGGGAATGTATGTGAATGTAAACATAAATTGCACCATGCATGTGAAATTGTTGCTGCAAACATCAGAGTGAGAGCAATAATTCTAGGACCATAATTCATGGTTAACCCTAAACTAATATTCTAAACAGAAGGGGTCTCCAAACTTTCTAAACAAAGAGCCAGTTTAATGTCCTTCAGACTTTAGGGGGGTGGACCATGCCCAGTGTAAGTAGAAAATTCCCTTGCGTTAAGGGGAGTAAACATTACCCCATCACAGATGTAAGTGGGAGGAATAGTGCCCCATAATTTGTGTCAGTGGGAAGAATAGTGCCCCATTATTGGTATCAGTGGGAGGAATAGTGCCTTATATCATTTGTATTAGTGGGGGTAAAGGTGCCCAATTGTTGATGTCAGTGGGAGGAATAGTGCCCCATCATTGGTATTACTGGCTTGGTATCAGTGGGAGAAAAAGCACCCCAAGGGACTGATAAAAGCAGGCAAAGGGTCCCATCTGGCCCCCGAGCTGCAGTATGGATACCACTACTATAGAGGCTTTGTTGCCTATTGAGATTTTTTGGTATCATAATTTTTATGATTTCAAGGGCACATAAAGTTTTAAGGCTTGCCATATTTGGAATTTATTTACTCAACATAACCCCATCTTTTTTATTTTACCAAAAATTGTTATAATATTGTGTTTGTACAAAAATTCATTTTAATTTATTTTTCCTGAAAACACGTGATAAACAGCTGCACAACTGTTGTGCAATATAACATTTTTCAACTACCACTATTCTATTCTATAGGGCATCTGTGTTCAGAAAATGTATAATTGTAAAATGTTTAAAGTAGTTTCTAGCAAAAAAAAATGATGATTTTACCATGTGTTAAAAAATAAATGTTAATAAATATAACATCATCAAAACAAAAAAAACAAATCATGTAAATGTAAACTAATACAAAAACACATGCTGTATGTAAGATATTGTGCTGGGTTCTTTTTAGGTTGAAACAAGGTTTTTATTTTCATTTTTCAAGCACATTTCATAATATTTCATTGTCATCAACAGCAAAAAAAATCCAAACCAAATGATTTAGCTTTTTCATCTATTTTATAACAGGTAATCACAAACTTAGCAAAAGTAATGTGCCAGCAAAAATAAAAATACAGAAACTTTGCTTTCCATTTAGATATTATGGAAGAATAGAGTGTGTAAAGAACACACCATTTCTTGTAGTTACCATAATTCCATATTCACCCATTGTACTGTGTCTAAAGCCTGCAGCGTGTACTCCAGTTACATACTAAAGAGCAACGAATTCAAGCAGAAGGTATGTATGAAATATAAATAAGAGTCTTTGCTGTTTTCCAAATGAGTTCCCGAATATGGATTGCTCAACAGTTCTCGGTTTGTAATTCAACTTAATTATTCAGCAAAAGATTATAAAACATGGCCTCAAGGTTACAGTATAGAGAAACAATGATTTCCACAAAAATGAAAACCTGTAATTCCTATAAAAACCAAAGACAAATGGTTCAGTTTAAATGATCTTTTAAAGCAGAATCCCAACTAGGTTGGCAGTTTATGTTCATTTGCTGCTCCTAGCTTGAGCAAGAGCTGCTGAAGTTCAAGCACATTAATGGCCTTAGACAATGAGAATTTGATAGGCATTAAAGTGATGTTAAAGTATATCTAAAACCATAAACATTTCATATTGCACTGTACCAGGCCTGAGATGTGATAACTGAATTAGTTTTTTTAAGACCAAGAACATTTTCAGTAAGTAGAAAAAACAACTGTTGATCTTGCCAGAAATGCAACGTCCTTGTCACTTCATGTTGAAAAGACAGACAAAAACATCCTTATATTTTTTGTGTAAATGACTAAACCAATCCACTGGCATATTATGGAAATTAACAAAGGTATGTTTGAAGTTCAGCCTCAGTCACAACCATGCCCCCTCCATACATACAGTGGAGAAGAGAACATAGCAACAGAGGGGCAGGAAGTATGTTATTCACATGATTGCCAAGTGAGAAGAAAGGGGAAAAAGCCTAAACATGAAAACAAATGCAGCCACCACATCTAAAGAATAGCATTCTGCTTTACAATACAATTTTGTTTTTGAGCTTAGATACACTTAAAATATTTCTAATACTTTGCAAACTATATAATTTACGAAAATAGGGGCACCAGTAATGAGCAGCATGTCTCAGTATGCAGATCTTCTATTCGCTATCCCTCCAACAGCAGTTAGCAGTTAGTGAGAAAGTCTTCTTTTAAATGAATTAGCTGCCTTCCCAAAAAATGGTCCCAAAAATTGAACATGTACCGTTTTTTGCAATGGAGTACTCCACAACACACAGTAACACACTGAGGTTGATGTACTACAGACAAATAGACTGTGCTCTTTGCAAGAGCTTAGTAAATGAGGGGAAGTCCTGCTGACTTCCATTATCCAATCATGTGCAAGCAAAAATCCTGATTTTATTTATTTTCCTAGCATGTGATTGGATACTCTTTGTAAAATGAAGCATCACCTCATTTACTAAGCTCTGGAGCAACTGCACTTGCAAAGTTCACAGTATCTTTGCCTTTAGTCAATCAACCCCACTGTGTTGCGCTGATGCATGTAATTTGCATTGCAGTAATGTGTGCACTACCACAATGGAAAAGTGTGAATTTGCCCAAAGTAATAGAGCCTAAGACTCAGCACAACAGACAAGTAATTCATGTTTTAGAAGGACAGCAATGACACCTTAGATATTTTTCTTATGATGGGTTAATTTCACGTTTTTTTAGTATTAGCCCAGGAAGCTTACTATGACCTGTGGATAAATTATGCACTATGATAGGACACTTACAGTACTACTGCCTATGGGTACAAACTAATGTTACTGGTAAAGTGCAGACACTTATATTGATTGGATTCAATTTTAGTAGTAATAACCAAACCATAAAGGTATCTCTTTTACGTACTCTTTGCTTTCTGGAGCCCTAGTCAGGACACTTTCCTCCTTTCTTACAGTGTATTCTCCGAGCTTTCAGTCTACTTAGCAAACATTAAAGTGGAGCTCCAGTCTCCTGTGCAAAACAAAACTGCTGCTGATGTTTAATAAACAGCCACTCACCTTCTTCCAGGATCCAACGCTGTCCTCAGGCCAGCCGTTTTCTCTTTGTGTCCTCTCTCCCTGGCATCAGCATCTTTACTATGGGCTTCCAGCCATGACAGCTAGTGGCTTCACAGCCAGGGTTCCACTGCGCATCCGAGAGCGGCACTGCACACTGTGAATGGTCCTGCAGTTTTGTGGGACCTGTCACGTTTCCCAAAAGACTGTGGGAGAGAGGAGAACTTCCGTTTCCGATTTTCTAGGCCGTCAGAGAGGAAATGGGTATCTGTCAAAATCAGGTACCCATCCCCCCTCCTCCCCAATAGGTCTATTTCACAAACAGATGCGGGGAGGAGGCTTTGAAGCGAAACTTCCCCTTTTGGGTGGAGCTCCACTTAAAAGTAACAGAGTGTTATGTTGATGTAGGGGTTGTTTAGAATACAAACAAATGTCAGCTTCCTAGTTATTTGTCACACAGCTCTATCTGTTCCTCCTCAGTCTAATCCTCTCTGCTGAATTTTCTCCCCCAGTCACCAGACTGAACCTGTTGCCTATTCACCTACAGACTCCTACTTGCAGTACTTACTACTACTCAGACACATCCATCTGTTCAGACAAGGACTACCTTTGTCCCTTCACAATCTCCAACTCTTACTCTCAGATGTCAGTCTTCCTCAGTGGCCTGTCTGTGTAAGCTAGATACACCTGGATACATTACTAGACAGGCTCCTGCTGCATTTTTACACAGTGAACCATCTGTCACAAGGGTTACCTAGCAGGTTTCAACTTTGGTAAAGTTATACCTTGCATATAATAATTGGGGGTTCCACCGACCAATTCGGGCAGTAAGTATGGATGAGGTTTGGGTTCACCAATGCAATGAGTTTGAGATGAATCCCACAGATTTTGCTTGGGAAAAAAAATTTGAAACCATAAATCACTACTGTGTGGTCTTTGAACTATGGCCAGCAGGATTAGAAAAGCCAATTAGGGGACCTTTGATTAAGTCAGCCCCTTCATTAAAAAAGCAGGGGGGCATAGAGACGCCATATTGTTAGTTAATTGGAAGCTGTTATGGGGAACGCATACATAAACAACTTCATAAACAATTAACACCTGCCTTTTCTTTTGTTCTGGTTATTGGGGGTTTTTTTGTCTTTCATTTTATTCAGTTTTTTATTTTATTCAGTTGATTTGACATGAGTGGTCACCCTTAAAAAAGAAAGTCTGTTCTTTCAAGGTGGTATTTTAGGGGTTTTATTTCTTTTGTAATTTTTTTTGTATGTTGATAGGGCCATTTTTACATTTGGGGTGCATTTACTTGCTACTGACCATCTGTTCTTGGAGCTGCATTGTGTTCCCAGAATGCACCTAAACCACCTTACATTAAATCACATTCACAACAACCTTTATTTCCATGGATAAAAGTACACCATACATCAGTTAGGCCTATTATTCCTTAATAAATCTGACCTGTCACAGGCCAATTTTACACTGCTGTATCTTAAATCTTGTAGTAAAACCCCTGCCTGTGCTCTTTATCTACAGTAAATTTGGGCCTAGCCTTGCTCAATACAATTATCCTGATGCTGGCCAATTTTATACTACTGTATCATCTGCAATCTCCTAATTTGGGAACAGGGACAGTCACAGCAAACTACTTGCTCATTTCTATCTAAAAAAGTGTGTTACTGCTAAAACTTCCTGAAAAAAAACCTATTTTTTTAAAACATAAAGGAATCAATTTTAGTTGGTGCTAAAATATGTAAGCCAAACTCCTAGTAAAAGATAAAAATCAATTCCAGTGCCATATATGCATATATGCATCACAAGTGCATGTTGTTACTGAGACTGTGAAAATTGTACAGTTATGTAGCCAAATACAAATCTAAGGTATCACTCAAGCACGTTATTTAAACGATTTGTGTATTTGCCCATGATGCCACATTAAAAGACCCTCTCGCTACTGTATGGTACTTTTTTATTGTTTTTGCATTTGTATCTGTTACCCATGGCGGTATCCAGCTTTCCATGCTTTTTTGGCAGTATATTGCTTAGTGTCCTAAAAATGGCCAGAATTTAACAAGATTTACCCAAACCTCATTCATTTGAACGTAGGCAGGTTTGTTCATCACTAGCAGTGAGAGATATACAGAAGATTAGAACAGGTATCACATGTGCATGATATCACCATTGCTTTGATTAGTTTAGTCAACTTACATACAGCACTGAAAACGCGATTACTGGTGGGGATCAAATGAGAGGGATCCTAACTATGGCCAACATTATAAAGGAAAATAATTTTTACCTTTTTTATTTTTAAATATTTATTTTTAATATTAAAAGTAAAATATGCACTTGGTATGCAAAATAAAAATGATTCATATATTGTATATTTCATGCCAATTCTTTGTAATCTGTATGCACTTTTTAATGTATTTACTAAGGATGGGTCCATTTTCAACAGATAACTTTTGCTCAAGTTCAGTATCTTTATTCCTTATTTATGCAGATTTTGTTTAATTGTTTTATGTAGTAAATTCTGTTTTTACAGTTCCACCGTACAACACTGAAACAGTGATCTTTACAAATGTATCTTGTTAGTCGAATATTCTAAAAAGGTTGTAAACTAGTTACTAAAGTCTCAAATACATCACAGTCTGTCAGTCTCTATCCACCGTTACTAATTGCAGGGTTCCCAAAAAAAGTCTAGAGTATAAGTAAAGTATCACAATGTTCTTGAGATCTGAAGATATGCATCATTATGAAGGTTTGTTGCCATAGTAACATGAATAAGCTGAGACGGCCAATAGAATGTGCTGCATTATTTTGAAAAAGGGGAATATGATGTGACGCATCGCTTTGGTTTCTGTCTGTTTTTTTTTTTTAATGGAGTGTGTATTAGTGCTCTATAGGTATGTTTTCTTACAAAACAGAGTGATCCTTTTGAGACATGCAAGTTTCCCTTATTATTAAAATAGTAGCAACTATATAAAATTAGGATTGATTTGTAAAATGTAAAGTGAAGAGGTACTATGTAACTATCTGTTATGTGCAAGGAAATAGTAACATCTGCTGCACACAACAAGATGTCTGAAGCTAAGGTATGTTCATACCACTATATTGTGGTAAATTAGGCTAAAAATTGCCCCTTACTATAACACATGGTAAGGCTTCAAGTACAGCTCAACACAGTGTGGTGCAATTAATTCTGAATGGTACACCTACAAAAAATGTTCCTGTGATACAGCACACTATAACAAATTATGTGTATTTTGGTGTGCTGCAGTGAAAAAAAGGACGTGAGAAATTTCTCCTGGGTTGGGGCAAATTAAAAAAGAATGGGCTACAGTAAAGGAGCACACTACAATGCAAAGGAAAATAGTGTGAAGGTGACCATCTTAAATCACCTCATTAACTATATGTGTTTTTTTACCCAATACAGATGGTACCCCCTTATTATTTAAATAATATGCCAATACTGTTGAGGCTTTTTCTAAGGGAGATGACCCAGTGATTTTTATGCCAGATTTCAAATCCAGAAATCTCAGAGATTGTTTTCTGGGTATCGGTTAAACTCTTTTGAATCATTAAATCCTGGCATAACAAAGATTTAAAGAACAACTGTACTTCTGTACAGTTTTTCTTGAATATGTCCCCCTCCCCCCACCCCCATGAGTGTGGCCCACTCTGTAAAATACTAACCTTCAGCCACAACCCAGTGATCTTCACTGTGTGGTCCCATTTAGAGCCTTACAGTCTTTCTCCCAAAAATGGCTGGTTCGTATTATGCATGCACACCATGGTTCTGCACTGCTGTAAAGGAGTGCAGCCCATAGCTGTATTACTTCACAGCACCATTCATTCCTATGTGAAAGTCATACTCATAGTGGCCTCAAGCAGTCACTCAAAATTATATTGCATTATTAAACTGCTGTTCACCATCTTACCTAGTTCTTTTCAGCCTCTCTGACTCCTATCAGTGGATGAAATTGAAAGCAGAGGGAAGTGACAGAAGAAAATGGAAGATGCGTGGACTGGAAGAAGCTTCATAAATCAATGTATCACCATGCACTGCTTCTTTACAGAGAGCTGAGTGTTCTTATATACACAGAAGAAGGTGGGAGACAGCCCATGTCCTCTGAATTACGTAGCTAGAAAAGAACAAGGCAGTGCTCATATACCTTCCAGGATCCTGCTACTGCACCCCCAGAGTACATGAAACATATATATATGCATGCAGTCAGTGGAATGAAACATTTTCACATGTCAATAACAAACTTCCAGACACAATGATGGTGCTCACTCACCCTACTGTATCAGAAGAACAGAAACAGAACAGGACTACAGGAATCTGCTGAATCTTTTCTTCTCAATAGCAGAGGGTGTAGTTCTGTAGACTTTAGACATAGCTAAGAACAATGCTAACTGATAACAATCAGGCAGAGAACACAGGAAATGAGTGCACGGGTTTTCTGGTATGATCATAGGGTATTTCTTTTGCACTTATTAAACAGATAAAATAAAACACATTAATTGGAATATTACCAGACTAAGAGGTAATAAGAGACATTCCCTGTAAAGTTTACATATGTTTTAATGTACAATGTTTTCTTAGCAATACTGCATAATAAATGCGTGTATAAGTGCTGATGCCACAGTTCTGCTTTAAATATTTTGATAAAGAATCATTTTTTTGTAGGTGTCAGTATCATTCACAAATATACATATAAACTTGTCAACGCTTGAAAATTTTCAACATCTGATCTTCAGGTGATATGTTGTTCTCTCTGTAGCAGAGATTTCAAGACTCATGGACACACTGGCTCTTTAAGAGGTTCTGGTTCTATCCTATTCCCACAACTTTGACATTTGTTTCTTATATTTATGCAGATCAGTGATGCCACTGTTGTCATCCACCCTTAAGTGATCCACCCTATGAAAATCGAAGAGGGGATGATTGACATCCCTGCTTTGCATAAAGGCAAGCAAGAAATGCACAGACAGTCTTGTCAACAGATGGCTTATGACAGGGGAAATTCTGAATCTTTGGGGTATTAATTTTAGCTTTCTTCACAAAGCAGAAGCACAAGCTTATTGGTTGGCTTAAGAAAATCAAGAATGTGAAAATGTATAACAATCAGCAGGTATCATTAAATGATTAGTATCATTAGGAAGAAATATATATTGAAAATTAAATATATTAGTGTACATTTGCAAAAATGTATCATTATATTTGTAATCATATGCAAACCTAATTAGTCATATATATGTAAATCGCATAAACATATTAGACATTGTTTTATATTGACAAATCTCTAATGAACCTTAATCTTAGCATTTAAATGTCTACACATGTTGCATGTGCCTGACCAATTGTTTCTCACAATTATTACAATATTATCAATGAATGCATTTGTTTACAGTCCATTACCTACTTACTCCACAGCATCATGATGGCTTTGGCCTTCTGCTGAGTGTGCGACCATTCTGTCTCCTGCTTTCTTTCGCCTCAAATTTCTTCCTTGATGTTATCTTATAGCTTTTACTTGTCCAACTAATACTTTGTTTACATTGTGGTTTCTGTACATTCATTTTCTCAATATCTTTTTCTCATTCATTTTCTTTATTTGCACTATCCATCTCAATCTAATAATCTTTATTAATGCTCCAATGTCTTTGTCTGCATACGTTTCTTTATTTTTTCTCATTCTGCATAGCCCATTTTTGTACGCTGCTCCAAAGATTTACCTCAGCACTTTCTATTCTCATAGAATTTTTCATAACCACTTTTCGGATCTTTATGTTGTAGATGATGTGATTTAAAGCTGAACTCTGGAAAAAATATTTTTTTCTAACATTTGCTATGTAAATATAAACTACCTCTATTGATATCTATCCCATGTGTGTTGCTCCTTCGTATAACTCTTTCTTTTCACCGAATACAAGGCATTTTGTGAATGGAGCAGATGTGGATGAATGTCACAATCACCTCTCGTCCAAACACAGAACGCCTGGTATTTTGCAAAAAGGGTACAAGAGATTTTCTAAATGGTTGGGTAGATAGAGAACATCCCACTATCAGAACTGTACTACAATTGGAACTGTAAATCGTGGCACCAGATGTCCATCACTTACAGTATTATACAGGATAACTAAGAGATTTCCCGAATGCAGCAGCAGCCACACATGGCATCAAGTGTAATAAGTGCACCTAGAGTTCAACTTCTAATACCCAGTGCTCTGCAGATTACTAATTATATTATTCTTCACTTCTACTTTTAATTGTTCCACATATTTACTCTAAAAAATGTATCTTAAATATTTGAACTGAGATCTATAGTTTTCTTTTTTAAAATTATTTGTTTTGCAGAAATTGTTACATAACTTGATGTAGTCACGAGAAGTTGCTGTTTGCCAAGTCAGTTAGGGGACCCAGCATAGGGAGCCCATCCAGCCAACTGGCCAAGGAGCAATCAAAGATTATCAGGAATCATAACGCTGCCCCAAACTACCTCACCGACCTGATACCCAAATACCACCCAACCCGTAATCTTCGCTCCTCACAAGACCTCCTACTTTCTAGCTCCCTGGTCTCCACCTCCCATGCCCGACTGCAGGACTTCTCCAGGACTTCCCCCATCCTCTGGATCTCACTACCCCAATCCATCAGACTGTCACCTACCCTCCTCACCTTTAGGCGCACCCTGAAAACCCATCTCTTCAGGGAAGCCTACCCCACCCTCACCTAACTGCTGATCTCCTCCACTCCTCCTACCACTGATCTCCTCCACTCCTCATACCATCCCCCACAGCCACTTCCTCCTGTACCACTTTCCCTCCCTCCTAGATTGTAAGCTCGAAAGAGCAGGGCCCTCGAACCCTTCGTGTGTTGTTTTGTTACTGTACTGTCTCATGTACTGTCCCCCACTATAATGTACAGCGCTGAGCAAACCTTTTGGCGCTATATAAATACTGTATAATAATAATAATAATTGGTGTAACTCGCAAAACTGGAAACTGTACTTTCATGTGAAAATGTTTCATTCCACTGACTTTCACATTCTTCATCACCCATGACATCACATCTAGGGAGGGAACCTGTGTTTTCATTTTGATGCCGATGGTTGCTCCTCCTCCATCACAGCCCTCCTATAAATGCTCCCATTACCCCTGCCCAGAGTAGGCATTTGTTACAAGGACACCAACCATGTTGGATGATTATGGTTCTGCTAGCTATTACCCCCACACTTGTGGCTGAAAAACATTTTTTGTTTTCAAATAACTCTGCTAATCTCTAAAGCTTTTTCCTTTCTTTTTCACATTTCCTTCTGCATAATTTATTTTTCTTTCTTTGTATTTTTTTCAATTTATCTATACTTGCTCTTGTATATGGTCATCATATTAGACTTGCCTTTGTTCTTTATTATTGTCTTTCTGCAATGTTCTTCAAACCTATCATTTGTTGATTGTAAAGTGTTAAAACCAAAAACTTTTTCTGTTGATTCTTTTATTTCCATTTTATTTTCTGCTATCTTTTCTCTATGTTAAAAATTATAATTTTTTTTTGCATTCTCTCCTTGCCTTATAATCATATATTAGATTTTTGTCTGTATGTAACAAGTTACATAAAATGGTTGGATCTCATGCACTGGGCATCCATCCTTTTATCAGATAGACAGTGATCATTTGATTTTATCATCAGTTTACATCTGTAAAGATTTATGTTCAAAATATGTACTACCTAGCCTCATATGTTTGCTCTGTGCCAGATCAACTAATCGTGCTGTTATTGTTGCTCACATGAAGCAAACTTCCAATTTGTGCATTCAAATCACCTAATAATAATGTAATATCATACCTCAGTAAGTTGATATACACTCTTTCTAGCTGTTTATAAAAGTTGTCTTGCATCAGCAGATATTAATGAGATATTGAATATTTCACCACTTAAACTTAAATACATATTCTTTTATTTACAGGTGTAAATTCACTTAAGAGCTTGGGAACTCTCTTCTGCACAACAGATTCTTTTTCAAATTTATTAACAGTTACATAGTTATTCTGGCTGAAAAGACAAAGTCCATCTAGTTCAACCATAAAAGGAAAAAAAATGAATAACCCATTTACTATAAAAAATTGGATAACTATGACAATTATGTTTAAACTTTCTTTTCTTGCTTCTTAAGTTGCTATCTTTTCTTTTATGTTCTTCTTTTATTCCCCTTAAATAAACAAATGCACTAGCTCTTTGTAGATTCAATGCATTCTGGTTTGCTATACTAACATCTTTAACCTTTGCTGCTTAGTCAGTGTACATCATACACTTGATTATTTACTTTAAGCTTCATAACAATTAAAGGGCAAAGTTGTTAACCTGATGATCAACTCCCAACCTGAAGGAACAGGTTAATCCACTGGGTCAATACCAGTGATCTTCTTAGAATGAGAATCCCTACTAAAAGCTGTTACCACCAGTATAGAATAGTTCACTAGGTCAGTTGAGCATGCAAACCTCACCACTATGTCAAAATATGGGTCTTCGGGATTAAGAATACCATTTTCAACAATCCATTAGTACACCTTATATTTACTCATAGCATCATATAAGTGGTTCAGTAAAAAGTCCAAAGGCTAGTGTACATCAGATAACAATATTTGGGAAATACATTTTTCTGTACAGTCTATGCAAGCTCATTTGACGGTAACTTACAAAAAATTATTTTGTTGACTTGAATAACTACACACAGATGCAGGCATGGTTGATCATGTTTGGACTTGTATATAAATTTAGTAATAGTGTAAATTTTTGGGACATTTACAATTGATTGCAATCTCTATACTATTTAGATATCAGATTCTGTATCAGGTGTTTCATTTATACCATTATGACCAGTAAGGTTTACATGTAGTTAACGGCTATAAACAGGATACTTCTGCAGTTTTAAATGTCTTTTACTATGTGTACACTGTGCAAAATGTGTATCTGTTACCTGGTACTTTTTTCACTGTAAAGATTTAATTGTTGGGAAATTATCAGAAAGCAATATTCTGCAATTCTGTCTGTTCCAACATGTTAATTTAGCCAACAAATGATTTTATCCAGTATACTCCATCCACACCTGAGTAATTTGTTCTGGCAGGCAAACCTTCAGTTATTATATTTTGCATTAAGTTATCTAGGGTCTTCAAAAAATATTACGGAGCATATAACTCACACACATGTGGCTTTGGGCTGCATTATTTTTTATTTTAATGCTGTGCAATATTCACCCCTGACCAAGCCTGATTCTGGCAAACCATGTTGTTTTGTGGCCAGTTTGAATAGCACTTCTATTTTTTATATTTTCAGAGGTTGCAGGGAGAGAAGAGAACTTTGTAAAGTAGATGGAGTCATTTGCAGATACAAATTAACATTCTTATATAAGCTCAGTAGGACCAAAGTGGAGTTGCACTAGTTGATTTATCAAGATGAGAAAAGATGTCCATAATCAGGGTCAGATCTAAATAAGTGATCATCTGTCCCTGCACTCTCTGTAGAAAAACAGAGTTCAAGTCACACTAAGCATTGTTGTTTGATATATACTGTATTCATCATTTTAAATGTTGCAATAAAAGTGAAGTTATATGACCTAGTGGGTTAGGTGTAGTGAGAGTGTACAGAAAACCACAATTGTTAGTAAATTTTGCATACATACGCTGTAGTATGTGTGTGCGCATATTCATGGGCATGACAACTGCAAAAGAAATACCATGAGGATACCATTTAGTTGTCCACACAGGGTGAGCTGGCATACACAATATCCTTTAAGAAAAAATCAGGCCCACTACATTTTTCCTCCAATGACAGAACTCCAGGATTATTGTTTGTGTCTGACTGCCAGTGATCATGAAAATCTATGGGTAGTTTAAGAATTTCCATTCTTTAATGGCAACCTCATTTTTTTTGTATAGTAATGAGTGTGCAAGCCATTACTTTTATTATTATTATTATTATTACTACGAGTTTATATAGCGCCAAAGGGTTTGCTCAGCGCTGTACAATAGGGGGGACAATACATGGCACAGTACAACAACAACAAACAACGTACGAGGGGTAAGAGGGCCCTACTCTTTCGAGCTTACAATCTAGGAGGGAGGGGGTAAAGGTACAGTAGGAAGTGGCTGAGGGGGATGAAGTGGTGGGAGGAATGAGGGAGGATGGCCGTTAGGTGAGGGTGGGGTAGGCTTCCCTGAAGAGATGGGTTTTGAGGGAGCGCCTGAATGTGAAGAGGGAAGGCGACAGTCTGATTGATTGGGGCAGTGAGTTCCAGAGGATGGGGGAGGACCTGGAGAAGTCCTGCAGTCGTGCATGGGAGGAGGAGACCAGGGAGCAGGATAGAAGGAGGTCCTGTGAGGAGCGAAGGGTACGGGTAGGGCGGTACTTGGGGATCAGGTTGGTGAGGTAGTCAGGGGCAGTGTTGTGAACGGCTTTGTAGGTCAGGGTTAGGAGTTTAAATTTGATGCGTTGGGCAATCAGGAGCCAGTGGAGGGAGAGGCAGAGGGGGGTGGCAGAGGTGGAGCGGGTGGTGAGGTGGATGAGTCTAGCCGCTGAGTTCAGGATGGTCTGGAGCGGGGAGAGCCTGCACTTGGGTAGGCCGGTGAGAAGAGAGCTTTTATAGCTTAACTACATGGAAGAACTAATATAACTTTGTGTTCTCATGCAGACAACCTAAATATACCATAATTCATTTTTACTAAAGTTTTTATCTTTATGTTCAACCTCTAGTTCACGACAGTTTTCTGTTGCAAGAGCTAAAAACTGCTTGGGTCATGCCCTGTTCATCAAAGTGTAAAAATGTTCTGCTAATTGTGCTCTTAATAAAGGATAACTTTGCTTTTAAAACACATTAGCACTTTTGCTAGCCAAATTGCTAAGTTTTGCTAGCCAGACTTTTTGCTGAATATATCTAAACCTAGAAAGCAATTTTGCAAATATCTCATTTTATCTATCCTTTTTTTTCCATGGGGTTTGAAAACAATCATCATAGGCACAGGCCAGCATAACCTTTGAATTGTTTGCAGTCTTCCTGTCTGCATTTGTACAGTCACTGCAGACCAGGACTACAAATAGAAGTCATCTGCCTACCACATCTGTTTGTTTCAGTCTTTTCTATGCTACCCTGCACTCATGTAATTACTGAAAATCACAAACTGCTAGATTTAGCACCCCACCCCACCTTAAATATCTCTATCTAAGCCCTGCTCACCCATATTCCATGATTTTTGGAGGCATACAAATGTAAAAGAAAAAAAAGAACATCAAGAGGGATGCCTATTGTGTTCATCAATCTCAGTCCTGGTCTGGAGATATGTGCTCTTTAGCTTTTACTCTTTAACTACCTTCTTTATTTTCATCTTGAAATTTCCAGTGGTTACATGAATTAAATGCTGAACAAAATTCATACCTTATTATTCATTGCACTAAAAATAAAGGAATTGGAATTATTTACTAATTAAAGAGAATGTTCACTTAGCCTACTGAAAAAAATTAAGCTATGATGTAAGAAAAATTACAAAACAGAGTTTTCCCTTGCACTTGAATTTGTAATTTGAAAGAGAAGTGCGGGTTTTGGAAAAAACAAGTGCACATACTCACCTAGATGGATGTAGCATCGATCCAATGCTGCATCATTCCCCTGCCACCTCTACACTGAGAACTGAGAGCAGAGAGCCGATAGCTTTATGCCACCCACACTCTGTTCTGCCCCTCCAGCACTCACTGGAGCGCTAGGCTATGGAGGGGGCTGAGCTTGCTGCCAGTCAGGCATCTGGGTGGATCTCGACATTAAAGTCAGGATCTTGCCAGAGTCTGGAATGGCTGAACAGGCAACAGCGGACTTTAGCTTGTTGTTGCTGAATACACTCCTGTGACCTACGGAAGTAGGGCCAAAGGAGCTTTGGGCCTACTTCTCTTTTAACTGAACCCAGTTTCACTTCATTTACTTTGTTTTAGTGAACATGCTCTACTCATTTATTAAATCATGTCCAATGATTCAGACAAGCTAAATATAAACATTGTAAATGTTGACAATGGCCTGGCCCTAAATGGTAAAGTCTTAGAACAAAAGGAAAGAACAGGCAGAGATAAAAGTTTTTACTCAAAAAATAAATATATTTAAAAAGCAACTTTCCCTTTGACATTCTGGAGCAAAATGTCTTTTGTTTATGGGTATGGGGGAGCATGCAACAGTGGTTCTTCATTAGACCAGGAAATTGTCACAAGATGAAGAGTGGACATCACAGAGAGTTGGGGAGCTTTTCACAGAAACAGCCTCTACCATCTATCTAGCACCCGCCTAGTGAGCTTAAATGTATACAAAACTAAAAGATTAAATGAAAACTTATAATAATATTTAGATTCTTGTGGAAGTATAGTCTTCCACAAGATAGATGGTGGAGGCATTGGGGCTTGAATCCTGCTTTTAGATAATGACTGCAGCACAGAAATGATTCTGGCCAAAAGAAATTTAGTAGTATTTTTGCACTTTTGTCTCTCATGAACACAATTTGTCAATGTTTGTATGTTCTCATTTATCCAGGGCACAATATATCTAGTAGTAGTCAGTCATATTTATATAGACTTGTTCTGTATAGTATACATTTCAAAACTTATCCAAACTACTTCTTCAATCCTAATGAGTGTCAGAAACATACACCAGCAAGTACAGAAACATAGGTAACTCGGTCACTTTAATCCAATCCCCATGAAATGTTTCAATACAGATATTGATTATCCAACAACCAGAGAAGACAAAATAACAAATGATACTCTTTGGACTATATATTACATGGTGAACATCAGGACATGCAAATCTGTAGAAAACTTTCCCACACAGACCACTATCTGCTTTTTGACACCCACCACCCACACAAACTAGGGTTATTAGAACTCTACAATTATGAGCTTAAATTACACCAAATATAGAGTCTAAAGACAGACAAGTAGGTTGTGTGCAAAAGAGTTTGCAAAAAGAACTCATCAGTAGTCTGATTAGCTGAGACACCCAAAATAAGAGGTGTAAAACAGGTAAGCATCCTCAGCTTGGTGCTATGGGTGAGGGACAGGCAGCCAACAAAACCAGGATTGATATACAAATCCCTAAAACAGTCTAATAAATTATACGTTTGTACCACCTGAGTTGCCCAGATATTGTGAAGGTGATTCAATTTAAATCAAAAGTGAATATGTTATACATCCAGATTGTAATAAGGTGGCAGATAACAGTATTTCTGGCACTTGGATGAACTTTATTACTGAGACTTTTTTAAACAACATTTGCATTTATTATCACTTTGGTCACCTTTTGTAAAAATCTTATTATATGAATATATAAGATGGAAAATATGAGTTTATGGTGTTTGCACTGGATGTATAAGATATTCATTTTTGATTAAAATGAAATCACCTTCACAGTATCTGGAGAACTCAGGCACTACAAACATACTATTTATTTTGTTGAATAAATAGTTTCCTTATTTCACTAAATAAAATGTATTCTGTGGCCCAAATTGCCACTTCAGTGTGATAATAAGTATATTCAGGCTTGTGCTGTGACGTCATCAGGTAAGAAAGGATCTAAGGGAACTCGGGCATCTCAGTAGTATTTTGAAAGTGTATGCTAGCCAAGTTGAGCTTTTGTTTTAGCATTTATAAAGTCAACCTAAAACAAAGGACCATTGACTAGAGGGAAGAAGCAAAACACACAGTGTAATATAATCATCTAGTATGTGCCAGGGATGTCAGAAAATAATTTAACAAATATTGCATCCCTGTGCCTTTCAGCAATACACTGAGGCAGAAGATTTTACATCCAAATGCAAGCAAAGTAGCATAGTGTATGCCGTGCAGTGTAGTGAAGAATGCAAGGACCTATAAACTGTGCAGAGAAAAAAAAAATCTCTGAAAACAAATGGCCAAACATAAGAAGGCACACTCTGTAGGTCATGACTCAGTATACCTTAAGAAAAAGAGAACAATAAAATCCAGTGTTGAACAGAGAGGACAACTGGTTGGGAGAGGTATTAAAGAGATCTTATCTCCACCCTAGAAATTGATGATTCACACCTTCAGTAAATTGAAGAACTGACACCTTTTACAGACTTAATGGCACCAAGTAATAGGATAATGCAATTAGAACAGGGTGATTCCAGGCACCTTCACACCTCTCTTCCTGTTCTTGGACAATAAATATCTGCCTTGACATATTTTATGGTGATTTTATTAATGTATTAATGTTATCTGTATGGCTATACATTCTGGGATATGTTCCTGATACTCATTAGAATTGAGGAAGTTATAGAAAAAGTCTAGTTGAATATGACATGATAAGTCGAAGCTTGCTCACCAATGTACTGGCTACTATAAATAGTAGTAAATATTACACTGAAGTCTACTTGGTTAAAGAAGCACGAATGTGGATACATTTATGAATATAAGTGTGCAATATAGACTGAGTGAAATAAGCTGTCAACTGTTATTGTAGTTACAAATGTTGCTTTATTGAACGCAAGGCTTAGTTAACTTTTTTTACTATAGTCTTTCCTTTGATACAACAGGGTTATTAATACAAATGCAACATATAGTTACTATTCCACATGTGGACGTCATAAAATTTCATTTTGTTTCATTTTTGGATCCATTTGTTAATTGAAGAATTCATTTTCAGAAGCATTTGTTAATAGACCTATTCATTTTCGGGATTCATCTTGAATCTTCGGCATGCAGTTTGTTTCATTTGGAATAGCACTGGTTGTCAAGAACTAGGCGGCCACTGCATCCTTAACAACCATGCCTCATCTAGGATACCCTGCTGTCAGCAGAATGTGAACAAAAAAAGTGTTGGTTAAAATTTTTTTAAAAAGAACAGCGTGTGTCCTCCCCAATTCATGCCAGGCTCTTTGGGTCTGGTATGGATTTTAAGGGGAATCCCACGCCAAAAAAAAAAAATGCCATGGTGTCCCCCCCCAAAATCCATACCAGACCCTTATCCAAGCATGCAGCCTGGCAGACCAGGAAAGGTTGGGATGAGCAAGCCCCCCCAAACCATACCAAGCCACATGCCCTCAATATGGGAGGGTGCTTTGGGGGAGGGAGGCTCTCCGTAAAAACACCTTGTCCCCATGTTGATGGGAACAAGGACCACTTTCCCACAACCCTGGGTGGTGGTTGTGGGGATCAGCGGGCAAGGGGCTTATCGGAATTCAGAACCCCATTTAATAAGGGGGCCCTTAAATCCAATCCCCATATGTGAATGAGTATGGGGTACATAGTACCCCAAGTCATTCACAAAAAAAGGTAAAAATAAAAAAAAACACAAACACTGTTTTTGACAAGTACTTTAATAATACTATTATTAATTGTCCCCTGAAGTAGATCTAAAAAAAACACGCCACCCACCAAACATGTTTAACTGAATTACAGGTAAACATGGGGGTGGGGTCATCCAATGATGTCAAAAACTCATCACTGATGAACTCATCACTGATAAGACAAAATCATCCCCCCACTCTGAAAAACAATCCCTTCCATTTTAGAAACTGTCTGGCAACATGCTCTTTTCAATATATGATATACAGATCATTTAGGAAATAAGCAATTTACATTTTATTCACACCCTCACTAAAAACACACATACTGTATATAAACTATTTTTCTTATTGATTCCATACTACGCACTTGCAAAGGCTCACACATTCTTCCTATCTCTTGGTCATATTCCTATCGCCATTGGCGACTAAATGAATACTTGCTCAAACATGAACCATCTAAATTAGAATTATACTCCACTCTACAACAATATTTTAAAGAAATTACCTCCCCCCACTCTGTTTTGGGAAGCTCACAAAACAGTAATTAGAAGACATTGTATACCTCTACTGAGAATCACAACTACACACCTCCCCTCCACTGTAAATGTTCAAACAGATTGGCAAAACTAGAACTATTCTTAATTAACTCTCTCTGGCAAAAGCAGACAAAACACCTCTACATCTTAAAGTGTAAGTTCACCTTTATCAATAAAAACACACTATGCTGTCCTGTATGGCTGTAGCAGCATAGAGTGTTAACCTATCTACCGGCCAGGGCCCCCTTCCTGTTTAAAGAATGAAGTTCAAAGCCACATTGAAAATAAGCCTCTTAAAATCCTCTTCAGCCTTTGATGGATCTGTCCAGAGTTATTGTGGGGACAGAGCAGCCATTGGTACCAGTTCCCCCTGCTGCCATAGGGGAGCAGCATTCTGTTCTTTCAGGCCGCACATGTGCAGTGCATACTCTCTCCTGTTGCCTATGCTGAGCTTAGTGGTGGTTATAGGAGAGAGTACGCACTGTGCGCCTGAAAGAATAGGACAACACTCCCTTCCATGACTAGGAGGAGCTGGTAATCTAAATGGATCAGCATAGTGCTTTTTTGTAAAGTTGAACTTACACATTAAAGCACACGCGCACACACACATGCAATTTCACCTTTCCTTTTTATTCTATGCATACAGAAGCCCTGCTGCTTATATTAGAAACAACTTCAATATCCATGACATCACAGTTAGAAAGAGAGAGTTTAAGATTTCCCTCTTCATGGATGACATTCATTTGACCGTAACCTCCCTAACGGTCTGATTATGTCCATATTTCTGTGCTCAAAGCAGTACATTTTTTTGCATGGAAATATGTATTTTTTTTATTGTAGGCCTATCATTTTTAGGAATAACTCACTGAAATCTGTTCGAACAAGAGTCTAGTAAACATCCCGTGTAGGATAAAACTTGAAACACGAAATCATAAATTATAATTTAATAAATAATCATAAAAAATAATATAATAATACATTTTATTCAATAATATAATCAAACCAAAACCACTGAAATTTGAAATATAGCGCCAAGTTCGCACATCACTGAGCAAAGTCGCAAAATCGTTTTCAGTGTCTGATGACGAATTTCCCCACGAATCATTATCATTCAATTCTGCAAGTAGTTCTGATTTACTATCGCTGTTCTCTAGCTGGTCTAAAACCGATTTTGACCTAAAGGGATGCTTTTTGGACTCCATGGATGTTTCTCAGTTTCCAGGCAGAAAGAACAGTAAAAATGTAGACAGGGCACAGGACAAAGCACTACGGAAAAAATGTATGTGAAATGGTTTGTTACAGTAATGTTATACTATGTGATTTTAGTGATTTTAGTGAATGTCACTTTTTGTCATTTTAAAATTTCCCACCGTTCCGTCCCCCGTACGTCCTGACGCTCGCAGGGGACAGAATCCAGATGACAGATGCCGGCATCCGCCGGATTACATTGCTGGGGACACTGCAGCGCAGGACAAGGTAAGTGATCGAGGGATCGTGGAGCAGCGCCGCATGGTAAGCCCGAGTGTAGCTTGGGGTTACCGCTTGTGGTTCTGAAACTTTACCCCGAGCTACACTCAGGAATACCGCCAGGGAGGCTACAGTGGAAATGAACTATAAAATGCTGACTGGTAGGGTATTTATGACATAAAAGACCCTATTGGTCCCTTCTGTCATAAATGCTTCTCCTTGTCTGTCAGTGGTACTGTACAGTGAGCCACACATATGCAACTCAGAGTACTTTTTAGCAACCCTCTGTGAAATGACAATGTGACTTATATGCGCATGCACAGGAGTGATGTCATCGTGGCCCAGTCATTCAATAGGCTGAAGACAGTATATTAGCATATTAGCAAAATTGATATATCCATTTGAAATTGATTGATCTGTGTGTTTTATTAGGCTATAGAGGAGAGAATGATGCAGATAGACAGATACGTTTTATGTTGGAGGATTTGTTTCATCTCTGTGTATCACCTGTTTCACTTCAGTGGGTATATGTAAGGAAAACAACCACATTAATCCTTTCTCTGCCAGGCCCTGAGCTCCACTTTTAAACTTAGGTGGCCAGACCACCTTTGCAGTTTTTCAATTTTTTTCCCTTACAGCTTTTAGAGTTTGTAAATGACCCCCCAAACTATACATTGTCTGAAAGCACATGACCTGTAGAATAAAAAAAGTGTTTTTTTTTAGGCCACGCAATAGTGAGTACACACGTGGCAAATCGTACAAAATTCTTGCTAAGTTCCTACTAAATATAAAAACTAAAACTGTATTGAGTTAATAAATAACAAATATTTGTAAATTTTAAATTGCACCTTTTTATGAAATTGTGAAAATGGAAGGTGAGCAAAACTGTAAACAAAAACAATTTACTCCAAAAGTTTGAGGTTATAATTTTTCACATACAATGTGACGGGAGTGACTTTTGGGGGTGGGGGGACCCCTGTATCATCTCCCCAAATTCCTCTTATGTGTAACCCACCCTGTGCCTGTTAGGGGTACAGGGTGGTCTGTCCTGACATTGTGTGAACATGTGTAGGTTGGGTGTGGGGGTTGTTCATTGTTTACTGCCATGTGGTCCCATTGTTCTAATATGTGTTTGTGTATTGACTTGGTGGGGGGGTGTTTCCAGCATCCCTCCTGATGGGACTGTCTGTTGGGATGTGTCTCTGGTTGCTAAATTTGGTTTGACCTGCCCTGTGTCCTTATGCAGGGAGGTGGGTTGTTCCCTTGAATGTTTATATCTTGTGTCTGTGTTAAAATAAAGCAGTTGACTTCCTGTCTTAAGAAGAGTCTGGTCCTGTCTTATTTCCTGCATGGTCAAGGTGGTGTCCGGGAATCTGTGTTCGGACAGGGAAGCAAGAGTCTAACGGAAATACCCTAGCGTAGACGGGGTCCAGTTCCGTTACATTGGTGGCAAGCGGTGGGATTGTGCTTCTAAGCTGTGAACACGTCCAAACCACCACCGGGATTCAAGATCAGGAAAGGAGATGTCAGTCACCCCAGTGGAGATATGGACCTGGCATCAGAGTTCCCGGGGCTGCTGCAGACTGTTCTTGCAACATACCCCAGGACTATGTCTACGGATCAGTACCTGGAGCTCAGGCAGCGGATTTTGGAGGTCCGTTGGAAAGGAGCCCTCCAGGCTGCTGGTATGGACAAAGGCAAGTGCTATCCAACCCCAGGGAAAGGGCAAGGGACCATCGGAAGTTACAAATGACATTCCTGTGAGAGCGACCCCAGGAGCAATGGGTGACTGAGTTGGACAGGCTGGTACAGCAGCAGATACAACTGGACAACAGATATCGGGCTTTGCAATGGTACACAGAGCAGGAATACTTAGGGGTGTCAACAAAGTGCTCTCCTGAGGGACATGACTTTGGTGGTCCTGGATTGCTGTGGGAGAGCCTTTCAGATCATTTGTGTTTGGCGATGAAGGAGAACCTACCCTGGAGGAGTTGCGAGAAGACAGAGAGGCTATGTTTGGTCTCACAGTGGTCTCAGAGCTTGAACCAGATCTGGAATACCTGCTGAAGAAAGAACTGCATCTGGAAAGGGCATACAGGCAACTGCTAAAACATGTTCGGCAGCATGCCCAAGAATCGGCAGTGAAAATTCCAGAAACTGGGGATTTGATAGACTTCTCTGCTGAGGAAAAACAACCTGGTAATCCTCAAGCAGAAGACCTGCAAACAGGGTCAAACATTAGTGAACTCTGCCCAGCACTGGTAACAACTTCTGAGTTCCACGGACAGGAGATTGTGAACCCCTATCCCCAGACACCAGTTCCAGAGACTGGGGATTTGATTGACTTTTCTGCTGAGGAGCAACCAGCCAACACACCTTCTGCAGAAGAGCTGGCATCAGGGCATGGCGTGATTGACTTCTGCCCACAACAATCAGCACAGCAGGAGCTACAGGAAGAGGATGCAATTGGTACCTCACAACAGCAGCTTGAGCTGATGTCTGTGGATGGGACTTCAGTCTCCACTGACACAACCCCAGAAAAGGGTCTGGCATTGGGACAAGAGGATGTCAGCCTTACTTTGGGGGATGTCCATCAAGTCAAAGTGGATGAGACTACAGCCACCACCTGGATACCCCAGGGATGCTGGGCAGTCGGCCCAGATCCCCCACCGCCTGTTGGAGCCAGCCCAGCCACCCTGTCATCTCTCCAGCAACTGAGAGAACTTTAGGGAGAAGGCCCGGCCTGTACTTCTCCCCAGTGGCGGGTATGTTCTACGAGAGAGGCAGAGGTTGGCCGGGTGAGTAATGCTTGGTGTGGGACAATTTGCATGAGGTACTGTGTGGGTACTGGCATTGGGGGACTGGAAGTGCACACTAACTTCGGAATCCATCCGTCTGGGATTTATTAGTCTCCTGCCGAAAGGGGAGATATGTGATGGGAGTGACTTTTGGGGGTGGGGGGACCCCTGTATCATCTCCCCAAATTCCTCTTATGTGTAACCCACCCTGTGCCTGTTAGGGGTACAGGGTGCTCTGTCCTGATATTGTGTAAACATGTGTAGGTGGGGTGTGGGGGTTGTTCATTGTTTACTGCCATGTGGTCCCATTGTTCTATTATGAGTTTGTGTATTGACTTGGTGGGGGGTGTTTCCAGCATCCCTCCTGATGGGACTGTCTGTTGGGATGTGTCTCTGGTTGCTAAATTTGGTTTGACCTACCCTGTGTCCTTATGCAGGGAGGTGGGTTGTTCCCTTGAATGTTTATATCTTGTGTCTGTGTTAAAATAAAGCAGTTGACTTCCTGCCTTAAGAAGAGTCTGGTCCATTCTTATTTCCTGCATGGTCAGGGTGGTGTCTGGGAATCTGTGTTCGGACAGGGAAGCGAGAGTCGAACGGAAATACCCTAGCGCAGACAGGGTCCAGTTCCGTTACAGGTGGCCAGACCACTTTTGCAGTGTTTCCATTTTTTTTCCCCTTACAGCTTTTAGAGTTTGAAAAGGCCCCCCAAACCATACATTTCCTGGAAGCACATGACCTGTAGAACAAAAAAATGTGCTACTGATTTTTTATTTGTGCAAATGTTTAGCAAACAGTTATTTTCACTAAAAATACACTGAAATCATTATTAGTGAACAAACACAACATAACGTACAAAATTCCTAATACGGCTATTGGGCATACTAAAGTGTATTAAAATTGGGATGCAGCGGCTGCATGTGCACAGCTGCTGCTCCAAATATGACATCTGTGTGGGTGCGGGACCCCAAATACAGACAGTGTGAGCTCAAGGACATGCACCCAGACCCACATGAATGTCAATTTGGGAGCAACGGCTGTGTTCGTGCAGAAGGTACATCTCAAATGACCTCAAAGGGGCTGTCTGCACAGGGATGCATGGAACACCTGTGCATCCCTGTCCACGTAAACATGGCCTTGCTTCAATGGAAGAGGGAGAACCGGCCAGCAGCACAACACAGAGGAAGTGCCTGGATTGGGTAAAGGGGGGGGGTTGCCTGTGGGGGGGTCAGAACAGCCCCCTGGTGCTGAGTTTATTTTATTTTGCTGTGGCAGCTGCAAGGAAGCCACCATCGATCAATTCCAGTGGGATAAGTGCTATGGGGACCAGTTCAGGAGGCAAGAAAGGGGGAATAAAAGTAGTGGCAGGGGGGTCATTTTATCCATGGCAGGGTATGTGGATGTGGGTGAAGTGGGGGAAAATGTCAGAGGCAGCAGCAGAGGCAGGTGGGGATGGGGTCACATTTGTTCAGCAAAGTCTGATGAACAGTTTTGCTATAAGCTCATGGTCCCTGAAGTGACCGTGAGCTTATAGCCAGGGGGCGTATTTACCACAAGGCAAAGAAGGCATTTGCCTAGGGTGGCATTTTTCAGGGGTCAGCACTGCCTCCCGGAAGAATGGACACATGCACCACCTGGAGCAGGAGGGATCTGAGAGAGGCTGCGGGCTGCTTGATGGTGTATGCAGAGCCCAACTCTTGTTCCCAGGGATATTCAGAGTTGTGAAGGTGAGTGTCTTTCTCTCTCTCTGCGGGAAGGGGGGGGGGGTTGTATGTTAGTGGAAGACTCTCTTGAGTCCCCCCACTCAGAGCCCGACTCTTGTTCCCAGTGATATTCGGAGTTGTGAAGGTGAGTGTCTTTCTCTCTCTCTCCGGGAAGGGGGGGGGGTTGTATGTTAGTTGAAGGCTCTCTTGGGTGGGGGGGGGCAGGGGTGTTTGTTGGTCAATGTCAGGCTCTCTCCAGAGAGAGAGGAGGGGTGGTGTGGGTCGGTGCCAGGCTCTCTCCCCAGGGGTAGGGGGGGCTTCAATTTTTTTGTTGCCTAGGGCAGCACAAAAGCAAAATACACTACTGTTTATAGCACAAGGAGAAATGCAGGTCCGCATGGTGTACGGAACTGGCTAGCTGGAAGCAGTGATGTAGGTTCGTACATTGTATGGACCTGGCAGTGAAAGGGTTAAAGAGATACAAAATTACCCTTTAACTTTACATGGAATTAAAAACTTCACAGAATCTACAAATTGGTCCTATATGCTTTCTGTAAACCCCAGTCTAGTGTTTCTAGATGTTACCAAATATTTTTTAGCCACACAGAATTCTGGCCCCTTGGTCCAGTCTATATTTATATAAGTGCTGGAATAAAGTGGAGAAACTGTATATAGTACCTATTCACTGCCCTATAAACCTCTGTTTTAAAGTAGAACAGAGGGGAGGGACCTACGATCTGTAATATACTTTGGGAGCATATTTAACTGGTAGGTAAAAAAAAATCCTATTTTACTAGTCGTATAGCACAGGACACAGATTTAATAATTATGACTCCAAAAAGCAGTACAACTGAGGGGTGAGCAACACAGAAAACAATGGCAACAAAACCACAGAAATATACAGGTCAAAAAGGCTCAACAGACTCAAAGATCAGCTTGTAGCACCTTACACCAGAAACTAGCATCAGAGGAGGCCTGAATATCCATCTGGTAGAACTTGAAAAACCTGTGAAACAGACACCCAGGTGGCAGCCATGCAAAAATGAGAAGAGATGTCTAATGCTGAAAAGCCCATGAAGCTCTAAACAGATCTAGTAGAGTGTGATATAAAAGAGAAGGGAGGAACCCCATCTTTCAGGCTATAAGCCCTGATGATAATTTGTCTGATTCACAAAGAAATGGGGGAGGGAGAGACATGGAAACCTATATGGTAACCTTCAGAAAGCACATAGAAGGAATCTAATTAACCAAAGGAGGCAATATCTAAGAGATAAACTCTCACAGCATGTACCACCACTGCCAATGGAGCTAAAAGCTGAGCCAGAGTTAGCAACTCCATCTGATCCTTTCAGCCTTAGCATAAGATCTACCATGCTTGTGATATCATCCCCAGAGGCATACTCATGATCTCTACAGCAGTAGAAAGGGAGGGTGAATGCCTTAACACCAAGCACTTGCAGGCCACAGCAGTCCAGGTAGTACAATAACCAGTATAAAGCACCCACAGCATAAGTAGAAACCAAGAGATGGTGCCACTCCAAAGTCCCTGCAAACATGAAGAGGTAGGGCATGCACTAGGGGGGATGCACGCAGTTGCAGTAGCACTGCAATAGGTGCACTAGTGCTTAAAAAGAGCACTCATTTTTTAATTAACCTTGGCACTCTCAATTCCCCTCTGCAATCACTGGAATGGAGCCCTGCAGCTCCCATGGACCCACCCAAATTTGGGTTTTAAGGAACGAGAGGCTAAATGTTTAAAAAGATTTTCCTGTACTCACCACAATTTAATACGCAGCATAAACAGGGAATTAAAAACATCATGATTTACCCCTTCACGATGGATATAGCCCTGCAGGAGTCTTCAAGGACATGGCTCGGCTCCAGGAAGACCTCATCCCTTGACTTGTAAAGCACCCTGTGTCTAACTTCACATGTTGCACTATGTGTCAAGGGGAGTGACCACACCAAGATCCAGTGCACAAGAGCAACATTACATGCTGGCACTACATCTTTCACTAGATCAGGTCAGGTCCCTCAAGGTTCTGATCCAGAAGCTGCATGGTTCAGCAGACTGAGATAAGAATCATCTTGGAATATCATCCAGAGAGATAAAGAAAGAGATCAAGATAAAGATAGAGATAAGCCTCCACAGAAGATGTAGGGTAGAAAAAAGTTTAATCTTTTAAGTACACTAGTAAAAAACATAAGATAGCTGGGAGTAGAAATGGTTTTATGAGGGGTGTCTCTAAAGTATTTCTTTCTATTGTCCAATCACCTGATGGTAGCTGCGTATACCCCAATCATAATGATTAAAGAGTTTGTGTCTTCCACTGTACGACTAGGAAAAGTACTTCCTCCTGGAGTTCGATGTAAATATATGGATCATACCCTGCAGCATAGATGAGACCTCTCAGATATGATCTCTCAGACTGTCCATTAAAGGGGCTGGTTACTGAATTTTAACTAATCAACACAGGTAGGATTTGGGTTATTAGAATCTTCAAAAACGTATAGCCATGCTGGGTTTTGAATTATAGATCTAAGAGCAAGAGTAATGGTTCAGCTGTTTTGCTATGCACAGACACCAAACATGGACACTTTACGCCTAGCAAAATCAGTACCTCAGCAAAAAGACCCAAATATTATTAACTCTTCCATTTTTTACAATAAAGCCAGAATTTTACAGTCTTTTGCAGAAACTTTTATGATTGTGCACTACACAGGATGGGAGTTATAATGTATTATATTTTTCAAAATCCTCCAGAATTTAAATAAATACATTAATCTCAGGCTAGGTGAGATCTTTAAATCTGGTCTGTGTTAATTTGGGGTGCAGATACACTAGCCTATTATCAACCCCCTTTTGTTAAAACAATTGTAGACTTGTAATGTGATTATCAATATGTTTATAAAATATGATCCAGGTCTCCTTACCATCGGCTGGATTTCAGGAACAGTGCAGCAGTTCAAAAGGTACTTTTGATACTTTTACAGAGACTAAGGGAAAACTTTAAATACAGGTATATGGTCATAGTTTTACTTTAATAGACAGCTTGCTGAGTTCCTCCATGACCTTTTGTGTGCAGTATGAAGCTTGTATGGCAGGACAGACATTTTCCATATCCCACTTGTTTCAATGACTGCACACGCTAAAAGCTGCTCTATACAGCACTTAAGGTGCTTTTTCTTTCCTCCTCCTACTGACTATTTTGGCATAAAGTGTTTTAAACTCAACTGCTGCCTTCACATACACTTGCCAATAGCCTACAGATATGGCATACATTAATATTTTTTAAAAGCTGCACAGGTTTTATTACCTACTGGGTCCCTTTGACTGCATAGGAAAGGGTAAAAAGGAAAGGTGAAAATAGTCTGAAGTGTACCTTTCCCCCTTTCACTAAAAATCATTGCATATACCTGTAGCTCTGCATTATGATATGAAATCATCTTAACTTTATGAGTTAATCATACACTTTTTTGCTTTTACTTACAGTTTCTGTTTTTTCTCTTCTTGGTTTCTTTAAGGCATTGGTGATGTCACCCTGGCCTTACAGCTGCATCCTGGGAAATGCCTGTCACATGTTCCAGAGCAGACTTCAAGGAAGTAAAAGGGAGATGGATTCATCTGCCCTTAGTAAAAATGGACACCATGAGAAGAATGGGGAGGAGAAAAATATGGTATGCACATAATAAAAATCCTGCAATTATCTTTAACCACTTCAACAATGGGCTAATTCTGACACTTATCGCCTGGTACTATACACTACGCCTGACACTATATTGCCAAAAGTATTGGGACACCCCTCCAAATCATTGTATTTAGGTGTTCCAATCACCTATATGGCCACAGGTGTATAAAATCAAGCATCTAGGCATGCAGACTGCTTCTACAAACATTTGTTAAAGAATGGGTCACATGTTGCCAATGCTGCAGGTGCTGCCCGATCCCCCCACCTGTTCCCCATACTAGCTGTCACTTTTTTAATAGAGCACAGCCATGTGGGGGTCTGCCCACACGGCCACATCATTCATTCACAGAGTTCTGTGAATGAAGGAACTACAAGTCCCGACAGCCTTAGCTCTCTGTTTCCTCTTGTACCAAATTGTATTGTAACTGTAATGTCTACCTTCATTTTGTAAAGTGCTGCGCAAACAGTTGGCGCTATATAAATCCTGTATAATAAGAACAACTACCATGGCACTGTGGAGCACCATGGTAGTTCATTGAATCTTCCTGTCAGTATATCTGCTTGCCCATACTGGTGCCATACTGCAAGCGACCTGTATGGCACCAGCGATCAGGCTCCTGCAGCCAAAAATAATAAATGCACATTTTTTTACCTGCAAAAAATGTGCATTTATTATTTTTGGTTAAAAGGTGAACTTATCCTTTAAAAAATCTCCATAGGTGTCGCTCTGAGAGCCTTTACAGGTTCAGGTAATGTTCAGATAAAGTTTGTGGAGATAACTCACATGTATGGTATAAACACACATTTACATATGCATGCACAACCTCTGTACTAGTTTGCCTTTGCATGAAAGCATGGGGGGTGCTTTAATTTTTATTTTATTATTTGTTTTGCTTTTTATTTACACTGTCTTTAATTTTTTTTTTCATCTACTTTATTGCTGTCACAAGGGATAACAAGGGATAACAAACAACATCCCTTGAACAGCATAGACAGTGACAGGTCCTCTTTACTAAGACATCTGGGGTCTATTACCCTAGAAAAATTTGATCAAACTGAGATCGGTTTGATCAGATGCTTTCAAATGCTAGTAAATGGCCTGTTTACATTAGACCCAAACCAGAAGACCATAAAGATGATTGGGGATGTTCCAGTCCTCACTCATCTTTATAGTAAGCAAGCAGAGTTACTGGCTTCAGTAGGCACGGGGGCCATGTAAAGGAAATCCAGTTCCTTTTTAGCTGTTTAGATTTTTATATATTTTTAGCATCGCCAGCTAAGGAAAAAACAATATCGGGGTCGTGACTGCAGCCATGGCCCCGGTATAACCTCTTCAACCAGAGGATGTACTGGTGTGTCTTTTTGGGGGAAGGGGTTAAGTATCTGTTTGTAGATTGCCATTACTAAACTCTTCTAAGTATGCCTTTGTTGTCATTTTCATGATAAGGGGAAGTTCCTCTTTAACTTGATCTCAGCCTCGGAAATTCCTTTAGCTTGGGAGTGGAAGGGGCAGGCCAAGAAGCCAATCATGCAAATGTGCTGACAAGGAATATGTTGACAGTAAAAGAGAGCATGCTGCTCATATTTCACTGTCCAGTCAGTGGCTTTGGGGTGGAAAGATAAAACTGCTGTAATCTATAAGAATAACAGAGAAAGAAGTATCAGTCTCCTGGATGGGCTGTGTGATGGTGCTGTCATCACACAGGACATAGACTTATATGCCTTTGTAAATGAGGCCTAATCTCAAGACGTAAAGTAAAGGCGTAAGACATAAAGGCAAGACATTTTTACCTTAATGCATTTCCTGAGTCCTATCTTGATCCAGCATTGTGCCCCTCTGGTTTGGAACGCTCTGTGCAATACCGTTGCACAGAGCAGGTAAGTATAGCATGTTTATTATTTGCATTTAAAAATATCCTTTACGTCTGCTTTAATGACAGGTAAAGCATCTGCCTTTTATTTATATTTAGTTTTATCCCTGTAGTTCAAGTTCAGTTGGTTCAGTTATGAACTACCAACAATTCATGAACATCTTTTCCTTGATATATATCTATTAAATAATTATTTTAAAGCATGATCTTGTCTTGTCTTTTAGGGGACTAACTGAAGTTAGACCAAGCCGTAGAACATTCTACAAAAAAGTAATATTGCAGTTATGGAGAAACATTATATTGCTTTCTGCCTTCTTATAGCTCTCTAGTACTCCTGTGAGGACATCTAATCTACTAGGACTGTCAATGCTGCTCATCCCTAAAGTGTAAATTTACCTACAAAAATTACAGAATAAGCACAAGGGATACTACTTAATTTATTTGTGACTTGTCCCTTATGCTGCTGTCTTCTAACTCAATACAAATCTTCTTCCTCCAATGACTCCTTCCCCATACCAACCCCCTCAATCTTCCAGTGCAGTAGAGGATACTATAACTGAAAAGCTGTTACAGGCTCTCATCAAGAGTGCCCCACTATGCCTGCCTTTTCTGCCCACCTCCTCCATTCACAGAAGCAGGTACTATAGCTTCTATGAATAAAATGTGATATATAAATGGAGGGGGTGGTCCGATTAATCACCTGCCTGTCCTTCATTCATACATCCTGTTTCGATCATAGAAGCAGTAGTATCAGCTTCTATGAATGGAGGAACTGGGCAGAAAAGGAAACATTGTCGGTCCTCTTGATGAATGCCTATCACAGCCCCTTAGTTCTTCTAACCCCTGAAACCCCAGAAGATTCTAGCACCCCCCTCCCCCTTTTCCCACTGATTTCTGACCACACTGAATTATGATTGACAGATTGTCTGCAGCTCTGTGTGCTTTTTCAAGGCCAGCAGCATCTCAAGAAATGCAGGGGAAGGAGGTGTGTCGGATAACCTCTTTACAACACAGGAACTTTCATGGCAGAATTCAACCAGTGCTGCTTACACATGACCTGCCTGTAAACAATGCATGGGAAGGTTGGGGCATCAGAGCGGTGTCAGGCTTGGGACTCATCTCATTGGGATTTATGCTGTTTTGGATGACATCACTACATGACACAGGCATGCCTGAAAAGTGTGCCCACTATGCAAGTAAAATTGCTCTGCAAGAGTGCTGAGTGTGCTCAGTACACAATGGGAGAGTGGCAGATGCACAAAAATCACCTGTGTTGATGGGAAAGAGCAGATAAGCAAGAAGGGAATAAAGACCTGACCAAGTTTCTAAAAAAGAAAAAAAGACATTTCAGGGTATTTGAATATCCTTTTCTGGACCTGTACTTTATTTATAGTAGATCATGAGAGTTTGTTTTTAACCACTTGCCCTCCTGAGGATTTACCCCCCCCCCCCCTTCCTGACCAGGCCATTGTTTGCATTATGGCGTTGCAATAATTTAACTGACAATTGTGCGGTCATGCAACGCTGCTCCCAAATGAAATTTGTGTCCTTTTTTTCCCACAAATAGAGCTTTCTTTCAGATGTATTTGATTGCCTGTGTGTTATTTTTTGTGTTATAAAAAAAAAAGACCGACAATTTTGAGGAAAAAAAAAACAAGATTTTTTTACTTTTTGCTATTAAACATTCCAATAAAAAAAATTTAAAAAATCAAATTTCATCATAAATGTAGGCCAAAATGTATTCTGCTGCATGTCTTTGCTAAAAAAAAAACTCAATATATGTAAATGTATTGGTTTATGTGAAATTTATAGAGTTTAGGTTTTTTTTACTAGTAGTGGTGGCGATCAGCGACTTATAGCAGGACTATGGGACTGCGGCAGGCATTCTGACACTGGGGGGAACTGACTTATTGTTACTGACATCCCCAGTAACACCAATACAGTGATCAGTGCTAATAAAAAACACTGACACTGTACTAATGCACTGGGCAGGAAAGGGTTAACATGTGGGCGATCAAAGGGTAACTGTGTGCTACGTTTTTTTTACTGTGGGGCTGCGTTTTTGTGCTTCACTGTAAGCACACTGCTTTGCTTGGCTGTGCTATGCACCGCCATTCAAAGCAGTGTGCAGGAGCTGACAGGGGAGATAACTGTTTTGCTTACAAACAGTTGTCCCCCCCCCTCACAGATGTTCGTCAATCACCAAGCACCGGTGAGTAATCACCGGGCAGGACCCGGGGATTGACAGCCACAAATGGCGGCGTGGGTAGGGCATGCGGGTGCTCCCTACCCGGAAATGCGAAATAGTACTTCTGCTATAGGGCGGACAAGAAGCGGTAGGCTAACTTCACCTTTAGCAACATGTTACACACTACTTCTCCCCACAGCCACATTTAAAATCAGCATGGTTGTGCAGGGCTCTGCCCACACAACCACGTCATTCATTCACAGAGATCTGTAACCAGAAGCACCATTAAAAAGTGCAGTGTCTGTAGACCCCTATTATTGTTAAGAGGGTGCCCAACTTCTAAAAAGCCCCCCACCCACAGAACTCTACAACCACCAGGCCAGGGTGGTGGGGAAGAGGCCCTTGTCCTCATCTACATGGGGAAAAGGTGCTTTGCCAGGGAGCTCCCCCCTGGCAAGATACTTCACTACATTAAGGGCATGAGGTCTGGTATAATTCAGAAGGGGGGGTCCACGCTTTCCCCCGGCCCATCCTCCATGCCCAGCCAGGATGCTTGGATAAGGGTCTGGTATGGATTTTGGAGGGCTCCACGCTAATAACATTTTTAACATTGTACCTTTGTTTACATTCAGCTGTCAGCTGAAATCCCTGGCTGACAGCTGAACATTCCTGACAGGATTTGTTAGGACACCAGTGGGTACCTGCTCCCTAAGAACCAAGAGCCCCGAGCAGGGAGCGTTCACATCTAGCAGCAGTAGTAATACTGCTACTAAAAATTAGTTTCTGCTGCAGCTAGGTTTGTAAGGCCATTTTTCCTATTGGTTAAAACGGTAGTTAACCATCTTAAAAAAAAAAAACAAAAAGCTGGTCCCTCTACAGGCTCATGTAAAAATGTGCTAGTATGCATTGCATAGACTAGACCTAGACATACCTAAAAAGCTGATCCCTCCAGCGGCACTCTTTCACCACGGACAGGGTTTCCATCTTCATCCAGTCTTCACAGGCTCCGGCATTTTGAGTGACTGAGCCGCAATGATGTAACTGGCATGGCACAGCTCTCTCAAAGGATGCCATGCTGTCCATTGTGAGTGCAGTGCGCATATGCTGGTAATGTCACTGGCTGCTACACATGTAAGTATCTCCTAAACGGTGTACCTTTAGGAGATATTCATTGTGCCTACAGGTAAGCCTTTTTATAGACTTATCTGTAGGTACAAAATAAAAAGCAGTTTACTACCAATTTAAATGTTTTGTAACTCTTATGGGTGAATGCTTTTGGAGGGTCTTTCTTCTTTTGATACATTCTGGGGGATGGTACATTCACCCTGGGAAAGGCAATAGAAACTGACATTTCACACATACTACAAACACTACAGGTGTTATTTGTGACTTTTGCATGAATGCCTAAACATTCAAAAAACAAACTTTTTATAAGTAGACCCCTGAATAGCATCTACCTTGCTTTCCTGTGGATGCTTGTAATTGGTTTGAAGGTAACAAACCCTGCTTCCAATAAATATGTTCTTCTTTAGTAATGCTACTGAAGTTTCAACACTTGTATAACTCCTCCATAGCAATAACAGCTAAAAAACTTTTCCCAGGGGTCAGCTATGATTCTTTTAAATCCTATAAAACTATAAGAGAATACATGTAAAAAGGTTTACAAAATAAATATCCCACTGACTTAAAGCACTAAATGTTTTAAAATGGTGTGCCTTAATAAGTATAGTGGGAAGAGGCAGAAGATATTTTATAATAGAGCATTTTTCACATTTTCCCTTTTCTTCAGCTGCATAGTCATTTTTTGTAGCTGCTTTGTAGATAACAGTGTTTCACTATAAAGGCTACAAATTGCTGATTTTCAGCATGATGGAGATTCACATGCCTTTGATATGTCAACACGTTACGCCTGCCAATACTCCCGGTTTTCCTTGATGCTTACCAGATTTGCATAGTATCTTAGGGAGAGGTATATTTAGCATTGTAATGGAATCCTTGGGAATAAAATGACTAACTGATGACATCAGAGCTTCACATGGCGTGTGAAAATCTCCAGGAATTCAGAAATAGTTAGTATGCATGAAATCACATAGAATTATAAGCTGTCCAAGTCATCTGCAGGTTAACAACATATGCAAGCTGAATGCACAATGGTGTATCCTTTGAGATGAAAAGAAAGTAAGAAGCCAATAAAACAAGCATTTCATCCTATAATTTCTAATATTGTCTTCAGCAGACCATCCAGGTAACAAACCACCTAGTACTCCACACATGTGAATTCATTGTTTTCAAAATGCTTTTAAATGTAGTACTTGTTAGTAAGCAACATCACTACCATTAGGTCTCATGCATACACCACAGTAATGCTAGTTTAATAAACAGTGAAAAAAAGCAATTATGATGTGCATAGTGCAGTAACCATAGCAACCAATCAGATTTCAGTTTACTGTATCAGATCTTGATAACATCGGTTGTTCTAGGTAACTGCACTTTGAACAATGTCCCTTAACTTGTTAAAATCAGGCCAATTGAGTTTATCAGAATATACACGTGGAAATGAAAAAGATCTGTAAAAAATAATGCAGATCATCATTCTGCTCAGGATGTTCATTTAACCCTTAGAGAGTGATTTATTATTTAACCCTTGCTAAGCCAAGACAGGCTCTCATCTTGACATTCAGATATTCAGCATACATATCAATGTTTTAGCCTGTGCTCAAGCACAAGCTTGATTAGCATTTGCCTGCAATCACTTCCTGACATCCTTTGAACATAGAAAAAAAATAATGTACCATATACTGCTCAAGGGAAATGGTATTCTACCTCCCCAGCAGTTAAGAAGTTACATTACAAAGATTTAGGAGCACATTAAAATAATGTATCCCTACTGCACAATGTGATTCCTGATTCAAATGCCAAAATGGCCATCACTTGCTTCTTATGCAAGTTTTTTTTTTTTTAACTCAGTAAGCAATTGCATAACTTACAATGTCATAGAGTTGAAGTTGCAATTGAATAACAGTATAGATGAGTTGATACATGGACATTCTGTGTTCTGTACCTGTGTCTATGCATGTGGACAGTCATGTCAGAACATGGCCTGGGGCAGACAATATATGTATTATGTCCTTATACTCAACAAACTTTTGTACTGCAGTATTGTTAAACAAACACACATTTCAACTAAATGGAACAAAACTTCTTCAACCTTGCCCTTTTTTTCTCTCTAGTACCCATGTTTAACGCAAATGCAGATGGAAAGCTAATTTGTCTATAATCTGCAGTGCAACATATATGTCAGCAGGGGATGCTATTGCATGAAGCAAGCAAGTCAAATGCTGCTTCTTGAATTTAGCGATCAAAAGCTACTATACGTAGAAAGTGACTGTACTACACAAGACTGTCAATAGGTCGTCACGACTTGTCAGTGATGAGACCTGGACACTAAGACAGTAATATCACTGAAATCTATTCAATTTCACATGTATTTCAGCTCTTTCATTTTTTTTACATAATATTGGATAACATTCCATCATACTATATTAACATCATTAAATCTGTATAAAAATAATAATGCTCATTAATCAAATGCAGTCATAGCATAAGGTCAGTTCCCAAACAGGTGACACAGATGGCAATACAACTGTGAGGATAGCATTTGCCCATTATTGTATATGTTGGACGAAAAATACAGCCAGTTTTATTAACAACTGTTATCAAATCCATGATCATTTTATTGAACAGAAATAAAAATATGACTTACCATATTGACTTCTGATACCATGTCTATACTAGCAATATCTATGTTCATTCCCACCGCCACAGGGGGACCTGCAAGCCAACAGGAAGGTCCACATTGAGATATCTAAGAACTTAACTCTTTTCTGACTGCCTGATCTACTGGTTTGACATAACCTAGGGGATATGGTAATGGGGCAAGACCTACAGTGGGACATACTGGGTATTTAATTTTCATTTAAGGCAAACAAAAGACAAAAATTATATATACACCTGTGCATGTCAGGATAACCATCTATGGCATACCCTGCTAAAAAAAAAAATGCATGCATTCCTAACAGTATGGAGGCTATAATGGGTTAGATAACAATTGCCCTAAAACTCTTTAAAGTAATAAGACGTAGACATATATGTTGTGATTGTCTAAACACACACATGCTCTAGTAGTCAGTCCCTACATGTCTGTGCTGGAGCAGAGTAGCCCCAACATTCTAAGGCACATGAGTTAACATGCTAAGAAGCTAAAAGCAGGCAGGCAGGTGGATAGTGATAAGAAGACATGATCTGATCAGAGAATAGACATGACATTGGGTATAAGGTGGGCCATTTTAATTGAGATAGATGCTAGATGAGTTGAAGTTGTCATCAGTTCTAGGTAATAAAAAAAAGAGCAGTATGGCACACACACAAGCCCATGCACCTCCAAATTCATGATCTAAGCAGTAATGAATCTTCATTCCATGTCATTTACCTCCAAAATCTGGCCTTAAACGGATGTCATAGCCTTTCAAGAGTCTATCAACCGTCTCTTTAACCAGTGACATATTGCTGGGATCATTGGCACTAAAAGACAGCAAAGACAAAACAATAGAGAGATGTTTGTCAATTCTCCATCCCAGCTCCCTGGACCATTTTTTGGTCTATTTAAAGTCAAGGCAAAGCACCCCCCCACCACCACCACCCCCCTTCATTCCAATCTGCAATCACTTACCTCTGTGCACAGACCATTGCAATGATAACCTGGAGTGACCAGATCCCAACGCAACCTCTTTTCTTGAATCTCAACATCCCTTTGGCTTTTTTTTTGTTCTTTTCTTTTTTTGGGGGGGATATGATTTAGGGGCTTTCAATGAAGAGCAGAAGACATCCAACTTATTGTGACCAGTGCAGTAATTCTGAAGTGCCACGCATGCGCATAGCTCAGTACAACATCAAAACGGAGCAGTGCTCGCTTGCCACAGACATAGGAGCAAACAATGGGAAGGGGACAGGGGGGACGAGTCCCCCCTCCCCAACTTTTAGGCAGCCCTGGCCGCCGCCTCCAACCCTAGGCTGAATGACCCCGGCCGCTGGGATGGCTCGGCACTGGATGCAAAGGTGAGGGGACTTGTTCCTCCGCCGTGCTGTGTGCTGCTCGGTGCGGGCAGCAGCCTACTTGTCTCTCTACTGATGCTGACACGGAGGCTGATGTGGGAGTGGAGGAGGGGGTGAGCAAACCGACAGGAGCTTTCAGCACCGCATCCGTGGACAGCGCCGTGCCGGAGAGGAGAGACACAGCGAGCGAGAGAGAGGCAGCTGCCTGCAGTCCGGGGGAGGGAAGGGTTAACCGTCCATCGTCATCACATGGGAGGACTGAGAGTTCGGAGAAGTAGAGAAACACAGCCAAAGTGCACAGCATCACTTCCATCCCTCCATCACATCAGCCTCAGCTTTAGGAGTAGTCACAGCACTGCATCAGGGGGCAAAAGGGGGTGTTCTGGGTATAGCACTTGTGCCTGGTAGTACTGGGGTCCTGGGCCCAAATCCCAACTAGGATACTATTTTATGTACTCTTACAGGGATATAATGATCCAATCTGCCTGGTAGTACGGGGGTCCTGGGCCCAAATCCCACCATGGACTCTATTTTATGTACTCTTACTGGGATATAATGATCCAATCTGCCTGGTAGTACGGGGGTCCTGGGCCCAAATCCCACCATGGACTCTATTTTATGTACTCTTACTGGGATATAATGATCCAAGCTGCCTGGCAGCACTGGGGTCCTGGGTCCAAATCCCACCATGGACACTATTTTATGTACTCTTACAGGGATATAATGATCCAATCTGCCTGGTAGTACGGGGGTCCTGGGCCTAAATCCCACCATGGACACTATTTTATGTACTCTTAATGGGATATAATGATCCAAGCTGCTTGGCAGCACTGGGGTCCTGGGCCCAAATCCCACCATGGACACTATTTTATGTACTCTTACTGGGATATAATGATCCAATCTGCCTGGCAGCACTGGGGTCCTGGGTCCAAATCCCACCATGGACACTATTTTATGTACTGTTACTGGGATATAATGATCCAATCTGCCTGGCAGTACTGAGAGCCTGGGCCTAAATCCCACCTAGGACACTATTTTATGTAGTTATTGGGTTATAATGATCCAATCTGCCTGGCAGCACTGGGGTCCTGGGCCTAAATCCCACCATGGACACTATTTTATGTACTGTTACTGGGATATAATGATCCAATCTGCCTGGTAGCACTGGGATCCTGGGCCTAAATCCCATCATGTACACTATTTTATGTACTGTTACTGGGATATAATGATCCAATCTGCCTGGCAGCACTGGGGTCCTGGGTCCAAATCCCACCATGGACACTAATTATAACCCAATAACAGTACATACTGTAAAATATCCAATCTGCCTGGCAGCACTGGGGTCCTTGGCCTAAATCCCACCTAGGACACTAATTATAACCCAATAACGGTACATAAAATATCCAATCTGCCTTGCAGCGATGGGGTCCTGGACCTAAATCCCACCATGAACACTATTTTATGTACTGTTACTGGGATATAATGAACCAATTTGTCTGGCAGCACTGGGGTCCTGGGCCTAAATCCCACCTAGGAGACTATTTTATGTACTGTTATTGGGTTATAATGATCCAATCTGCCTGACAGCACTGGGGTCCTGGTCCAAATCCCTCCATGGATACTATTTTATGTACTGTTACTGGGTTATAATTATCCAATCTGCCTGGCAGCACTGGGGTCCTGGGTCCAAATCCCTCCTAGGACACTAAGTATAACCCAATAAAGGTACATAAAATATCCAATTGGCCTTGCAGAACTGGGGTCCTGGGTCCAAATCCCACCTAGGACACTATTTTATGTACTGCTTTTGGGCTATAATGATCCAATCTGCCTGGCAGCACTGGGATTCTGGGTCCAAATCCCACCATGAACACTATATTATGTACTATTACTGGGTTATAATTATCCAATCTACCTGGCAGCACTGGGGACCTGGGCCCAAATCCCACCTAGGACACTAATTATAACCCAATAACAGTACATAAACTATCCAATCTGCCTTGCAGCGCTGGGGTCCTGGGTCCAAATCCCACCATGGACACTTTTATGTACTGTTACTGGGTTATAATTATCCAATCTGCCTGGCAGCACTGGGGTCCTGGACCTAAATCCCACCTAGGACACTATTTTATGTACTGTTATTGGGTTATAATGATCCAATCTGCCTGGCAGCACTGGGGTCCTGGGTCCAAATCCCACCATCGATACTATTGTATGTACTGTTACTGGGTTATAATTATCCAATCTGCCTGGCAGCACTGGGGTCCGGGGCCCAAATCCCACCTAGGACACTAATTATAATACAATAACGGTACATAAAATATCCAATCTGCCTTTCAGCACTGGGGTCCTGGGTTCAAATCCCACCTAGGAAACCTTTATATACTGTTACTGGGTTATAATTATCCAATCTGCCTGGCAGCACTGGGGTCCTGGGTCCAAATCCCACCTAGGACACTATTTTATGTACTGCTACTAGGTTATAATTATCCAATCTGCCTTGCAGCACTGGGGTCCTTGGTCAAGATCCCAGTCAGGTCACTACCTGCATGGAGTTTGCATGTTCTCCCTGATTATGTGAATGTACAGTATGTAAAGCACTGCATATGACAGCATTATATAAATACCAATGATAAATAATATGTCCAGTTTTTTTGCCATTTTATGTACTATTATAGGGTTACAATTACCCAATCTGCCTTGCAGCACAGAGGCCCTGGGTCCAGATTCCAGCTAGGACAGTACCTGCATGAAGTCTGCATGTTCTCCACGATCTTCCAAAGACATGCTGCTAGGATAACTGTCCCTGGTGTGTGTCTATATGCAAACTAGGGGCCTTAGATTGTAAGCTCCATGTTGATGTAGACTGATGTGGCTGTACAATGTGTAAAGCAGTGCATATGACAGCATTATATAAATACCAGAGATAAATAAAATACTTCTTTGTTATGTGCAGTTTCTTTTAATTTTATGTACTATTTTTGGGTATAATTATTCAATCTGTCTGGAAGCACTGAGGTTCTGGGTCCAGATCCCAGCCAGGACACTACTTGCATGGAGTTTGCATGTTCTCCTTGATGGTGCAAATGTGCAGTATGTGAAGCACTGCATATGACAGCATTATATACATACCAATGATAAATAAATCCTGTAAAATAATAATAACTACAATACTTCTTTCTTATGCACAGTTTTTTCTTATTATATGTACTATTATTGGGCTATAATTATCCAATCTGCCTTGTGGCACTGAGGTCCTGGGTCCAAATCCCAGCCAGGACACTACCTGCATGGAGTTTGAGTGTTCTTCCTGGGCTTCCAAAGACAGGCTGCTAGGATAACTGTCCCTGGTGTGTGTCTATATGCAAACTAGGAGCCTTAGATTGTAAGCTCCATGTTGATGTAGACTGATGCAGCTGTACAATATGTAAAGCACTGCATATGACAGCATTATATAAATACCAGTGATAAAAAAATACAAATACCAGTAATGAAACACAAATACCAGTAATGAATAAAATACAAATACCAGTGATAAATAAAGTACAAATACCAGTGATAAATAAAGTACAAATACCAGTGATAAATAAAATACAAATAGCAGCAATAAATAAAATACAAATACCAGCAATAAATAAAATACAAATACCAGTGAAATAAAATACAAATACCAGTGATAAATAAAATAAAAATACCAGTAATAAATAAAATACAAATACCAGTGATAAATAAAATACTTCTTTGTTATATGCAGTTTTTTATGTACTATTATTGAGTTATAATTAGCACATCTGCCTTGCAGCACTGAGGCCCTGGGTCCAAATCCCAGCCAGGACACTACTTGCATGGAGTTTGCAAGTTCTCCCTGATGACATGAATGTATAGTATGTAAAGCACTGCATATGACAGCATTATAAAAATACCAATGATAAAATACTTCTTTCTTATGTGCAGTTTTTTTTTTATTTTATGTACTATTATTGGGTTATAAATACCCAGCCTGCCGTGCACCAGACTGGGATGCCATTAAAGTTCATGTGCGTGTAAAGGCAGGCGCCCCAATACTTTTGGCAATACAACGTACTTTTCTGTTATGTAATTTTTTTAATTGTATGTACTATTATTGGGTTGTCATTATCCAATCTGCCTTGCAGCACTGAGGTCCTGGGTCCAGATGCCCGCCAGGACACTACCTGCATGGAGTTTGCATGTTCTCCCTAGGCTTCTAAAGACAGGCTGCTAGGATAACTGTCTCTGGTATTTGTATATATATATATATATATATATATATATGCAAACTGAGGGCCTTAGCTTGTAAGATCCTTGATGGCATAGAGTAGACTGATGTGGCTGTACAATATGTAAAGTACTGCATATGAACGTCTTATAAATTGTAAATACCAGTGATAAATAAAATATTTCTTTGTCGTGTACAGTTTTTTTATTTTTATGTACTATTATTGGGTTATAATTCGCACATCTGTCTTGCAGCACTGGGGTCCTGGGTCCTAATGCCAGCCAAGACTCTGCACATCTTCCCTCTGCTTACCTGGGCTTCCTTCAACATTCCAAAGACAGGCTTCTAATATGTGTTTGTATGTGAGATATGGTCCATGGATTGTAAATTCCTTGATGACATTGACTGATGATGTGACTGTGAAGCACTGTGGAAACTGACAGTGTTATATAAATACCTGCAATAAATAAGATCATTTTTGTTGTGTGCAATGTTTTTTTTGTTATTATGTACTATCATGAGGTTATAATTAGCATATCTGTCTTACAGCACTGGGGTCATTGGCTCAAATCACGCTGCTTGATCTTCCTGTGTTTTGCTGCCACATTCCAAAGACAGGCTGCTAGGTTGTTTGGCCCTGGAATGTATCGACTGGTGTGAATGTACAGTATGTAAAGTGCTGCAGAAATTGTCAAGACTATATAAATACCTGTAATAAATAAATGTTTTGCTTTGCAGCACCTGGGGTCCTGAGTTCAAAACCCAGCCAGGACTCTGTATGTTCTCATTGTGCTTGCCTGGGTTTCCTCCCACATTCCAAAGACATCCTGCTAGGGTAATTGGCCCTGGCACAGGGGCGGACTGATTCGAACACTCAGGCACTGCCCGAGGGCCCGGGGTCAGTAGGGGGCCCCATGAGATGCCCCTGGTACATTTCATTGGCTTTTTCATAAGCTTTTTTGGGTGTTGGTGAGGATACAGGGGCCCCATGATTCCCTATTGCTCGGGGGTTGTCAGTCCGCCCCTGCCCTGGCATGTGTATGTATGTGAACTAAGGGCCTTAGACTTTAAGCTCCCTGATGTCAGGGACTGTTGTGAGTATACAGTATATAAAGTGCTGCATAAATGGATATCACTATATAAATACTTGTAATACATAAAATAGCTTTTTATTTGCAGTTTTGCCTTTGCAACTCCAGGGTCTTTGGTTCAAATCACGCTGCATATTCTCACTGTGCTTGCCTAGGTTTCCTCCCACAATCCAAAGACAGTCTGCTAAGTTAATTGTCCCTAGCATGTGTGTGTATGTGAGGTATGGGCCTTAGACTGTGAAAGGGAGTTATATACAATATTACAGTAAATTAGTGATTAGTATGTCTGCCTTGCAGCACTGGGGTCCTAGGTTTGGATCACAGCCAGGACAATACCTGTATGTTCTCCCTGTGCTTCCCTGGCTTTCCTCCCACACTCCAAAAACATGCTGGTGGATTATTTGGCTCCTGTGAAAATTGGCCCTAGTATGTTTATGTATGAATGTGAGTTAGGGACCATAGATTGCAAGTTGCTTGACAACAGGGACTGATGTGAATGTACAGTATATAAAGTGCTGAATAAATTGATAGCACTATACAATTTAAATATCTGTAATAAATAATATACTGTAACTTCTGGTAGTTGCAGTTTTTTTTGTACTGTTATTAGATGATTAAAACTTCTGCCTTACAGCACTGGGATCCGGCTATCAGGCAGGATACTGCATGCTCTCCCTGTGCTTTCTTGGGTTTCATTTGCATTATCTCCTTGATGATGCGAATGTGCAGTAAGTGAAGCGCTGCATATGACAGTATTATATACATACCAATGATAAATTAATCCTGTACAATAATAATAAATACAATATTTCTTTCTTATGCGCAGTTTTTTCTTATTGTATGTACTATTATTGGGTTATAATTATCCAATCTGCCTTGCAGCACTGAGGTCCTGGGTCCAAATCCTGGGTCTCCAATGCTGTTAGGTTAATTAGCTCTAGTATGTGTATGTGAAATAGGGGCCCTAGATTACAACAGGGACTATTTTGAATGTACAGTATGTAAAGTGCTGAATAAATTGATGGTGCTGTATAAATACCTTTGGGGTCAGTTCACACTGGAATGTGGTTGTTCGCACGTGCGTATTCTCATGCAGTTGCTTATGTTTTCATTTTGAAAGCCCAGTTATTTGAATGGGCTGCCAAACACACTGAAACATGCAAAAAGTAATGGAAGTTTCACTTTTGCAAATTGCACCACACACGTCTTACAAGGGCAGTGCATTCACATGTGGTGCGGGAAATGTGTACAGAACGCACCTTTCCTGCACAATGTTTTGGTATGAACCAATGTGCAGCATGTTGCTTAGTACTACTGGGGTCCAAATCTCAACCAGGGCACTATTTGCATGGAGTTTGCATATTCTCCTTGTATTTGCTTGGGTTTCTCCCACACTCCATGCTGGTATGTCGATTGGCCCTAGTATGTGTATGTATGCATGTATGTGAGATGGGGCTTTAGATTGTATGCTACTTCACATAAGTGACTAATGTCAATGTACAGTATGCAATGCACTATATAAATACCTGTAACAAATTGTTTCTTGTTATATGCAGTTTTTATGTATTATTATTTTTATCAATATTATTAGGTTATAGTTAGCACTTCGGCCTTTATTCACTGGGGTCCTCGGTTCAAAACTTAACCATGCACTTCCTCTGCTTTACCTGGGTTTCCTCCCACACTCCAAAGACATGCTGCTAACTTAATTGGCTCCTGTCCTGACCATAGCATGTATGTAAGCTGTGGGAATAGGGACTCTAAACTGTAAGCACCTTTTTAGGATGGACTGATGTGAATGTACAGTATGTAAAGCTATCCCCAACTTGATGGCACCATGCAAAGTAAATGTAATAAATTACATTTTTCTGTTATGTGCAGGTTTTTTTTTTATGTATTATATCATTAGGTTATGATTTCTGCCTTGCAGCATTGGGGTCTTTGGTTCAATTCCCAACCAGGACACTGCATGTTCTCCTGTGCTTGCCTGGGTTTCCTCCCACAGTTCAAAGTCATGCTGCTGGGTTAATTGTTCCTAGTATGTTTATGTATGTATGTGGGATAGGGACCTTAGATTGTAAGCTCGTTGAGGGCATGGACTGATGTGAATGTACAATATGTATAGCGCTGTGTGAATTGTTGATGCTATTAAATACCTGTAATAAAGAAAATGTTAGAGCTCATTAGCTTAGTGGTTAGGATTTCTGCATTGAAGCAACGAGGTCCTCAGTTTGAATCCCAACCAGGAATATACCTGCATGTTCTCCCCGTGCTTGCATGGGTTTCCTGACATGCTGGTAGATTTATTGGCTCCTGTCACAATTGGCCCTAGTATGTGTATGTATGAATGTGAGATGGGACCTTAGATTGTAAGGACAGAAACTAATGTGAATGTACATTATGTAAAGTACTGCACAAATTGACAGTTCTGAACAACCACCTGTAATAAACGAAAAAACATTGCAGTTTAGTGGTTAGCACATCTGCCTTGCAACAGGGGTCCTCAGTTCAAATCTCAGCCAGGACACTACCTGCATGGAGTTTGCAAGTTCTTGCTGTCCTTGCATGGGTCCTCCAGTTTCCTCCCACACCTCAAAGACATGCTGCTAGGCTAATTGGCTCTAGTGTGTAGGATAGGGTTCTTAGATTATAAGTTTCTTAGGGGCAGGGGCTCATGTAAATTGATGGTGCTATATAAATACAGTATGTGCAATGAATACTATTTTGCAGATTGGTGGTTAGCACTTGGAGGGTGAGGAGCACATTTACCTTAATGCAGAGAATGCATTAGGATAAAAAAACCTTTTACCTTTACAACCTTATGAAAAACTATTGGTGATCACTTACCGGTATAAATATTTTGTACAATGATGTACTTCACTGTACTTCATGCTTAAAGGTCCTTTAAGGTTTAACAGTATATACTCCATCTAATTGCATTGATGTTCTTACAGAAATTGTCTCACATGCTGAAAAAATATTTATGCCTGCTTATCAGTATGACCATTTTTTACATTTAAGTACGTTCATGTACAGCCAATGTATATCGTGTTCAAACAGCTATGTAAGTTTTATAGAGGGGATCGGGTGATTAAAGATAAGGTGAAACACAGCCATCATGAGAGGCAAGGGCCAGAATAAATGTAAAATGAACAAGGAGCCCCTGTATGTGGGTGGTATGATTGCTGCAAATACAGTTGCAAGAAAAAGTATGTAAACCCCTTGGGATTACGTGGAGTTTTGCATGAATTGGGCATAAAATGTGCTCTGAACATCATCTAAGTCACAACAATAGAAGAACATAGTCTGCTGAACATAATACTACACAAACATTAGATGTTGCCATGGTTTAATTGCACATAACATGTAAACATTCACAGTGCAGGGAGGAAAAAGTATGTGAACCTTTGGACTTAATAACTGGTTGACCCTCCTTTGGCAGCAATAATCTCAACCAAACATTTCCTGTAGTTGCAGATCAGACCTGCACAACGATCTGGAGTAATTTTGGACCACTCCTCTTCACAAAACTGTTTCAGTGTAGCAATATTCTTGGGATGTCCTGTGTGAAATGCTGTGGCATGACCTTAAGAGATCTATTCAATTGGGTTGAGGTCAGGACTCTGACTGGGCCACTCCAGAAGGTGTATTCTGTGCTGTTGCAGCCATTGTTTTGTTGAATTACTTGTATGCTTTGGGTCATTGTCCTGTTGCATCACCCATCCTTTGCGGAGGTTCAGTTGGCGGACAGATGGTCGTACGTTTTCCTGCAAAATGTCTTGATAAATTCTGGAATTCATTTTCCCATCAATGACAACAATCTGTCCAGGCCCTGAGGCAGCAAAGCAGCCTCAAACCATGATGCTCCCTCCGCCATGTTTTACAGTGGGGATGAGGTTTTGATGTTGGTGTGCTGTGCCTTTTTTTCTCCACACATAGTGTTGTGTGTTCTTCCCAAACAACTCAATCTTGGTTTCATCTGTCCACAGTATATTTTGCCAGTACTGCTGTGGAACATCCAGGTGCTCTTTTGCAAACTTCAAACGTGCTGCAATATTCTTTTTGGACAGCAATGGCTTCCTCCGTGGTGTCCTCCCATGTACTCCATTCTTGTTTAATGTTTTCCTTATTGTAGATGTGTCAACAAAAATGTTAGCATGTGCCAGAGATTTCTGTAGGTCTTTAGCTGACACTCTGGATTCTTCTTTACCTCATGCAGCATTCTGCGCTGTGCTCTTGCAGTCATTTTTACAGGAGTACGCCTAGGGAGAGTAGCAACAGTGCTAAACTTTCTCCATTTGTAGACAGTTTGTCTTACCGTGGACACATGAACATCAAGGCTTTTGGAGATACTTTTGTAACCCTTTCCAGCTTCAGACATCAGACAGTGCTTCTTGAAACCAGTAAACCCAAAACAGGTGTGTGGTTTTTAAGGTCAGTACAGCTGTCAGCAACACATCCAATATCATCACACTGACTGGAGTCAAGGTTGGCTCACTCCTGGCTCCAATTAGCTCTGGGAGAAGTCATTAAGCTAGGGCCTCACATACTTTTTCCTCCCTGCAGTGTGAATGTTTACATGTTATGTGCAATTAAACCATGGCAACATCTAATGTTTGTGTAGTATTATGTTCAGCAGACTGTGTTCTTCTATTGTTGTGACTTAGATGACGTTCAGAGCACATTTTATGCCCAATTCATGCAAAACTCCACGTAATCCCAAGGGGTTCACATACTTTTTCTTGCAACTGTATCTGTATGAAGGGAGTGAATACATATTGCTAAGAAGTATTTTTAAAATGTCAATATGTAGATTTTAATAATTCAGAAATCATATACCCTGTAAGGTGTACTTGCATTGCATTCTGTGCCTGTAAATGTTTAAAGGGTGTTTAAGTAAGAGTATGAGGTATAGAATATTGAAGTACTGTACATCATTTCACAAAATAAATATACTGATAAGCGATCATCAATATTTTTCAGCCTGTGGGACAACATTTTGTAGAACATCATAAAATTGATGGAGTGTCAGTTTTGCTTCATTATTTATGATAGTCACAATACAAGTTTCTTATATTGTAGGGTGTTGGCCAGAACTATCAGGAGTCTATGTTTTTGGCTTTTATTGCATGTTATCAAAAATTTATATTTTATAATCACCTATTTGGTCTTACAATATTCTTACAGAAATCGTACCTACATTTTCATTTATGATTGCTTATTGCAATAGTTATGATTACTTTGCTTATCAATGTAACTCTTTGTTTTATACAATTATGTATTTCAATGTTCATTTAAATTACACTAAAGATAACCCATACATATTTACTACTTAAAGTGATTTTAAAATGTTTTACTTTATAACAAACATGTCATACTTACCTGCTCTGTGCAACGGTTTTGCACAGAGCAGCCCTGAACCGTCACCTCCTCTGGCGATCCCCACTGGCAATCGTGGCTCGAAGCTGCTTTCTATGGGGACACATGTGCAGGCTCCCAAGCCACATTGCCTCCATCCATAGACAAAGACAGTGTGTCTCAGCCCTGCCCCCTGATCCCTCTTCACAGAATTTGATTGACAGCACCAGGAGACAATTGCTCTCACTGCTGCCTCTCTGTCCAAAAAAGAAAAAAAAAACCTCAAGCATTTAGAACCACTTTAATGACCCTGTAATCTAATTTTCATGGAATTGTTTCTTACTGTTTTTCTGCCTCCTGTAACATTCTTCCCAAGCTCCTTAACCCCCCCAACTTTTATTTGGCATGATCAGTGCACTCAAGTTGTGGTCATGTGCAGTACTCTGTACACACTACAAATCCCATAGTCCCTAGTCCATCTCAGAAGCACGTAAGAAAGTGACTATGCCCTATATACAGTGGGACCATGGAGAACCAACATAGCCACCATTTAACAGGAAGACAGATCAAAGCAGCAAAAAGGAAGTTGGAGGATTGGAGGGAGCTGAGAACAGTAGAAGGTACTTTTTTGAGTTAAAGGAGAAGTATGTGATACAAAAAAAAAAACCTTCTTACCTCCATGCTGCAGTATCAGTGTGGAGATGCAGCTGTCCCACATTGGCACTAAGACCAAGAACTGAGTGATCAGATGACCACTGAATGCTCAGTGGCTCTGGAGCAGTCCACTGCACACTGCTGCTTCAGAGCCAGATTTGGGAGAAGGACTGCATGGCTGGCTCCATTCTCTCAGCCACAAGCTAAAAGGAGGAGTCAGCTGTCAGACAGCTAGGTGGATCCTGACAATATTGTTGGGATCCTTCCAGTACCTCACGAGGCTCTGCCCTGTCAGCTGATAGCAGACAACAGCCCACTATCAGCTGGCTCTGGGTCACTGGAGAATAAAAGTATTGCCGGGTACAAACAGGAAGGTTTTTTTTTCCGTTCAAACCAGCTGAATGAAAAAAAAAAAAAAAAGTGCAGATCACTGTACTAACACATCTGACATTAGTGTGGCAATCTACCCACTAAGCAATTGTGTTTTGACAGGGGGACCACCCCACCCCCCACCAGGACACATTGATCAGCGCTAGCAGCCATTGGCTGCCAGCTCTGATCAAATGCTGATTAGATGCTGGTTGCTCGGCAGAACCCATTCGCGAGACCAGCTTCTATCAGACAAGGAGCTGTACACATGAAGCAAAAGTAGTTTTTGGCTGATTTTTGGCCTGTGTGTACCCAGTTTAAATGTATTTTTGTGACCCACAAGAGAAGTATGGCCAAAAAAGCTTAGTATCACTGGTAGCACAGGGGTTTACATTTTTTTTTCAAAAAAGCTTTGGCCATACTTCTTGTTTAATAATATATATTTGAATATAATTTTCTTTTTTTTTTAACCCAGAGTTTAGTGTCAATTTAATTCACAATCAGCAAGCACACAATAAATTGGAATCTAGAAAAATCTGGAAAAGGAAATTTGGTATATTGGTATGTACACAGAATAAAGTTCTACAGTAGCACAGAGTTCTTCAAAAAACATCCAGCAGACACATTTTAGAAACACATGGTAACTCAAAAAGTAGAAAAAAGTGTGCAGCTCAAATTCAAATATTTTCCTTCAACAAGGATACAAGTGATATACCAGTCTGGTCAGCCTATCCTCAGGATCTTTGTGCCACTCCAAACTGTGATATATTTGATATCAGTCTTTAATAACACGCAAACACAAAAAGGGGACAACAACATTGTGTATTTTAAAACACACATGCGATAAATGTAATGGGTCAAATTTGCACTCACAGTAATATGCAGATAGGTAGGTGCCATAAATCAGAAGTTTAGTCCTAATGGCAATAGCAGTCATCAGGTAGGAAAAATGGAATGGCTTCATTATTCTCCACCCAAAACGAGAGTGCAGTACAATAGTTTGAGGTGCTGCATAAGAAACTTGGCTTGGTCATCAAAGAATGTGTAAGATATGTGCTGGAAGGTGTGGTCTAGAGTGGAGTTTTGGCTGGGGTTTGAATCGTTAGCGTTGTCAGGCAATCCGAGTCAGCAAGAAATCTTGACAGCAAGGTACAAAGTCAAAAACCAGAAGCGGGGTCAGAAACAGGCAGGTTCATACACAGACTGGCAGAGTAATGAAGAATCGTCAGGCAAAGAGAGTAGTCCAGGAATAAGGCAAAGTTCAGTTGTATAGCACACGCCCACAGAAACGGATCCAACAAATGGGCACAACATACAGGAAGTCACACAATTTAGTTGAGTTGATTGACTGCAGCTGGAAATACAGGCAGGGCTAGAAAGTCCCAGGAGCAGAAGCACTAAGAAGGGTATGTGTTGCAGATACTCAGATCCCCCCAGTGGCAGAGTGAACAGGGCTGCAGCACAGAAGCAGAAGGACCCAAGTTCAAATCCACACAGGCATATGACAGAATGCTTCTCCAATGGAACAAGGAGTGGAGAGAGTACATAAACACTAGTGCATTAAAGAAAGTAAAACTTTCATATATAATAATCCAATGCACTCACAAACATCTGCAGGAAAAGTCATGTGTATTAAATCTTGGGAGATATTTTATCTCCACTCATGGCCAGTGACGGGGTGATGTGAAGATTGTTTTAAAAAACATAATAAATCCATGTATGCTAGTACTACAAAGCAGAACACACAACATACAGTGGGGATCGAAAGTTTGGGCACCCCAGCTAAAAATTTGTATTAATGTGCATAAAGAAGCCAAGGAAAGATGGAAAAATCTCCAAAAGGCATCAAATTACAGATTAGACATTCTTATAATATGTCAACAAAAGTTAGATTTTATTTCCATCATTTACACTTTCAAAATAACAGAAAACAAAAAAATGGCGTCTGCAAAAGTTTGGGCACCCTGCAGAGTTAATATCTTGTACTGCCCCCTTTGGCAAGTATCACAGCTTGTAAACGCTTTTTGTAGCCAGCCAAGAGTCTTTCAATTCTTGTTTGAGGTATCTTTGCCCATTCTTCCTTACAAAAGTCTTCCAGTTCTTTGAGATTTCTGGGCTGTCTGTCACGCACGGCTCTTTTAAGGTCTATCCATAGATTTTCAATTATGTTGAGGTCAGGAGATTGTGAAGACCATGGCAAAACCTTCAGTTTACGCCTCTTGATGTAATCCCCCGTGGATTTCGAGGTGTGCTTAGGATCATTATCCATTTGTAGAAGCCATTCTCTCTTTAACTTCAGCTTTTTCACAGATGGCATCAAGTTACCATCCAAAATTTGCTGAAATTTTATTGAATCCATTTTTCCTTCTACTCGTGAGATGTTCCCTGTGCCACTGGCTGCAACACAACCCCAAAGCATGATTGATCCAACCCCATGCTTAACAGTTGGACAGAGGTTCTTGTCATTAAATTCTGTGCCCCTTCTTCTCCAAACGTACCTTTGCTCATTCCAGCCAAAAAGTTCAATTTTAACCTCATCGGTCCACAGAACTTGTTTCCAAAATGCATCAGGCTTGTCTATATGTTCATTTGCAAAGTTCAAACGATGATTTTTGTGGTGAGGATGTAGAAGAGGTTTTCTTCTGATGACTCTTCCATGAAGACCATATTTGTACAAGTATCTCTTTATAGTGGAATAGTGTACCACAACTCCAGTGTCTGCCAGATCTTTCTGGAGGGATCGTGCAGTCAAACGTGGGTTTTGAATTGTTTTTCTCACAATCCTGCGAGCTGTTCTGTCTGATATTTTTCTAGGTCTTCCAGATCTTGCTTTAACTTCCACTGTTCTTGATGACTGCCATTTCTTAATTACATTCCGAACAGAGGATATTGACATCTGAAAACGCTTTGCTATCTTCTTATAGCCTTCTCCAGCTTTGTGAGCGTCAACTATTTTCAGTTTCAGTTTTCTAGACAACTGCTTAGAAGAACCCATGGTGCTGATTGTTGGGGCAAGGTCAGATGAGTCTGGGCATTTAAAACCTTTGAGATTGACATCACCTGGTCTTCACAGACGATGATTGAGAACAATCCATGACACTGGCAGGTCTCAGCTTGGCAAAGGGGGCAGTGCATGCTATAAATTCTGCAGGGTGCCCAAACTTTTGCAGACACCATTTTTTTGTTTTCTGTTATTTTGAAAGTGTAAATGATGGAAATAAAATCTAACTTTTGTTGACATATTATAAGAATGTCTAATCTGTAATTTGATGCCTTTTGGAGATTTTTCCATCTTTCCTTGGCTTCTTTATGCACATTAATACAAATTTTTAGCTGGGGTGCCCAAACTTTCGATCCCCACTGTATAGTTGTTTTTCATCATTTGCTTGTTTTTTCATTTCGTATACTTTGGTAGAACTTTTATTTTGAACACTAACACTGGTAACACCACCCTGCTTAGTAACACAGGGCATGCAAAACAGGAACTTGTGAATTGTTTGCTCACTTACTGTCAGATACATGTGCTCTTTAGGCAGGTACATGTTAAAGGCTCCCTCCCCTGGTTTTGCAGTGGTGGGACTGTAGTGCTATCCTACTAAAGGGCTACTGATTTGTGTTCCCAATTCTTTTCCCACTAGCAGCAACCAGGCAAACATCAACATTCACTCCTTTGGCTCAAAAAACAGATTAACTTGGACGGGGCTCAGGGAAGCTGTGGAATACTCCATAACACTGGACCAGAATGTGAGGACAAACTTCCCTTTGCAGCTACTTCTCTGAACAATTCCTTCAGCAGTAGGACAGCACCTGGACACCATCAGCAATGTCCCAGGCCAGGTAAGCCTTAATATTAGTGCAAAAGGGATTAATAGCAGAAACTCTCTAGGACCCTTCTCACAGGCCTACAATGTTCCTTGGACGTGGATGACTCCCTGCAGACTCACGCAGTCTCCTCAGTAAAACCTCCAGACTGTATCCTAAAAGAAACCCCTCATTTAGTGCTTAAATAATTTGCAGCAGAATGTCCCCCCCCCCAGTTGTGAACAGCTGGGATCTTTGATGAGGCTATCAGAAGCTTCAGCTGGACTGCCAGGAAGAGCAGCAGCCCTTTTGGTTGGGAACTTCTCCTCCTGGGGAAGAACAGGGCAGGATTAGTCTATTTATGCCCACTCCCAGTCACCATCTGGGCACTCTCCCCCAGGATTTGCCTTAGACAACATAAATATTCAGCTGCTGATTTGCTTCATCCAGCCCACTACTGTCCAGAACTATCCAGCAGGAAGGGGAAACAATCAAACCCACAGCCACTGAAACTCAGAGCTGACCAGAGCAATCACAAGTAGTTCCACTGATTACAGGAGAGCCAAAGAACTAAATTTACCTTGTCTAACACCTATCTAGGATGGTGCTACAGGACTATTTAGGATGACACATGTCAGGGCAAAAATGTAGTATTTAATAATTAAACTGATTGGACATTGACATTGAACTCTGCTTCTATTATACAAAATTTTGGCATACACAAGTAGAAGTCAGGAGAATTCTGACGCAACTGAATTAAACCAAGGGGTGTATCTCTTAATAGTTACAGAGCTATTCGCCCTTCATGAAACTGCATGTACATTTGCTTTTGGCGAATGCCTGAAAAATTGAATGTTACTAGGCTTTTTTTTCTCCTGGTTTTATGTTCTACATTCATATGATTACTGTGAATCGGGAAAATACCTCATTATAGCCAATAGATGGAGCTGACAATCATAGTACATAAGACTTTATTTTTTATGAGCTCTATCAGCTCCATCTAATATTGTGGTATTTTCCTGATTCACTCTATTCTTTTAAAGAATGACATTTGACCCAGAGACAAAATAGCCTAATAACATTTATTTTGCCCCCATGGCACAAAATGAATGTACCTGCAGATTCACTGAACAAATAGCTCTGCAATTTATTTTATAAATACACTCTTACGAGTATTTAAATAAGCTGCTTGAAAATTCAGTTGGACTGTGACTGGCCTGAAATGAAAAACCTATTGGGTATCAAAGTTCTGGTATTGACCATCACACATAAGGGATGTGATTGAACAAGGACTTAGAAATATACTTAACGTCACCATTCTGACCACAGTATAGGAATGCAGTGGCACTTTTTTTTTAATGAGTCCTGTAAGTTTAAATGTATACATGTACATGGTCTTAGAATCACCCTAAATACAAAAGAAAAAGACCATGACTGGGTTCCCCCCTGTAAGAGAAAAAAACTCAGAAATCCCCTCATGGATTATTATTGTTGCAGAGTACTATACTGATACAGATTTTAATAAAAACACTACGACTACATATGGGCATTGACAGATTTACCTTTAGTCAAAGTAGGTATGTGTAGCAAAGAGGCAGGTATTCCCTTTATAATTAATTGGCCAAGTGATAGGTTCTCTAAAGTACCATCCCATTTGCAGTCTATTTGCAGAGTTTTACTTGTCCTATAAAAACTGTAAACTTCCCACAAGGTGTATTGGTGTGCTGTGGATCCAATATATATATGGTTCATCACTGAAGTAAGGACTGGAGTTATATAACAAGAAGAACTAACAGAAAGAACATGTCCATAAGGGGAGAGTATCACTGATTAACAGAGAGTGCTCCCTTAATGACACTCCGTGTATTTAGGCGAATACCTCTGTCAACCTCCAGGGGCATGACACTCCCATGTCTCAACCTGAACCTGCTCACAATTGTGTAGTATCTCATGTGTTTCTGCAGCTTATTTTAGATCTAAACCCAATCAGTAAAATTTCAGATATCATAAACTTTAACGTGTTAATATAATTCATATTTTTTCAAACAAGAGATGCTGCAATGTGGTGACAATCCTAACCTCCCAATTGTGCTCCAGCATGGTCAACCTGATAAAGACAACACAGGTTCAACTGGCATGATATGCTAGTTCAAATAATTGAAGAACAGTTGGAGCAACTGCTTAGTTCTGGAGTAGGACGTTCTTGAATGAGGGTGGAGGAGATCAGCAGTACTTAGATGAAAAAAAATAGTGAAAACAGTATTTTATTTTTAAAAAATGGCATTTGCTTATGATACACAGTGCTTTGGAAAACTAAATGCAATCCAGGGTTTACATCTACTATACTATCAAAGACATCAAACACAGTAAACTTAGGAGAATGTTTTGGTGAACTCAACATTCTCACATATGGATATATGATTAATAGAAAACACTATTGAAAGGACTGAGGACTGCAGTTTCACACACTGACTGACTCTACAGCCTATGTTGGTTTTGAAAGTGGTACATCATGAAGTCTAGTTGCTGAAGTCTAGTTGCTGTGGGTTGGAATGCTTTTGTGCACTGATCATTTCAATTCAATGTACTGCTTGTAAACCATGTCATGCAGTTTCATTTGGTACTTATGTGGACAAGGTCAACGCTGCTTTGGGGTGACTTGATTAATGTTTTAATCATAGAACAAAAAAAAAAATCTTTATTTTTAATTCATCTGACTTGCATACATATAATTTTTAGTACATTCAAGATTTTCGTATTTCTCTTTGAATTGATTTTTTTTATCTTTAGATTAGGTTGCAAAGTATCGAGTAAAAGTGAAACTAAATAAAACTTTGTTAAAACTGGGTGTGAACTGCAAAGTTTTGCTGTTGTAATTACAAGTTACATTTCTGCTTGACTAAGTACAGTAGGGGATCATGTAAAACAAATGACAAAGGGAATATCCAAAAGCTAGGGTTCCAACTACAATGCAGTGCTGGAAACCTGCGATCTGTGCTCGTTTCCAGCACCACATTCAAAATGCACTGGAGTTGCGATCTTTTGTAGGTGTCAATGTTAAGTTAATGCAGGTTGCAAATGTAGTGTGTTTGCCTGCCCTGGATCACATGGTATAAATGTACCATGTGATCCATTTGCAGTGTATGGTCTTAAGTAGTGTATGCACTAGTTTCTGTGAGATGCAGTGCGATTTGAGACCATTCAAAACAAATGGCTCAAATTGCACTGCACTGAATCGCAAGTAAATCAAACATGCGTTCCTGTCTGATTCTTAATGTGAACCCAGTTAAATACAACAAAAACTTTTGAAACTTTACAATGCTAGTAAATCTAACTTTACCATTCGGATGCTTAGAAACAACCAATTTTTTTGTATAGCCCTGCCAGACACAATGCCAGCTCTGTGATCATAATGCTCTCTATTACATTACCGTTGTTTTAAATATATACATTTCCACTTTTGAAAATGTATGAGTTGTATTATTCTTATATATGATATTTTTTATTTCATGTACAGTATATATAATTACTTTTATAATATAGTCAACTATGTGTTTGTAGTTCTTGTGTATGTTTGTTTTTAGCATTTGCTATTTATGTAAACTACACATATAGCAGATCTTGAAGTACAAAGGGCTTGTTTGGAACCAATATTATTTACAGTGACAGATATTTTGGAACTCATTACACCAAGCTGCTCAATCTGCTTACAAAGGGTGCTGGACTGTGAGTTTTAAAATGTCAGGGAATCCCAGTGATAAGGAAGGTAGCTGTGACAGCAAAATTCTATATAACACCTTGCAAGGGCCATTTCCTGGCCAAAAACCATATCAAACAATTCCCAGCTCATGCACCGGAAACAGGCTGTCACTGGCTAGATGTATGACCTTATGTTCAAAGACTCAGATGGCAGGGATATAGATCTATGTCCCGCAGGCAGTTTACATACAGTGCCATAGTGAAAAAGTTCATGTTTTCAACACTAAAAATTTAGTAACAATTATTTTCTTCATATTTTTTTTTGTAGTATGCAAGATATTGTCATGTACTGTTAGAACTGTCATTGGGCCTCAGTTTAAAATTTCCAGACTGACTTTTTTTTTTTTTGGTTATAGAAAGCCATTAATTATATATAATATAATATCATAGCAAAAAAGTCTGTCCCTTAGGGCATCAGGGTTACACAGGGCCAGACCAAGCTATGAAATGATGATTTGTGTTAACATTTCCTTATTTTAAGTCTTATCTGTGGGTCATTTCAAGGCAAAGGAATGCATCTAAAACAAAAACATTTTTTAAGTTTGAATAGAGTAAGGTCACTAAAACAAGAATAGGGGATGAATCTGCCAAAGGGGACACAGACAGCAATAAATAAACACAGTCTATAAACTGACAGAGTTTCTAACCCTCTCATGCCATCCAAAATAAGAAAAAAGTAATTTTAGGTATACATTAAAGTAAACATAAAGACAAAACTTTTTTTTTTTTTTCACATTTTGGTTAGAGAAGGGAAGCTTTAAAATCCATTCTTTGTATTTTCCTGCTCCAGAGGGTATTTCCTTTTTTGCTGTCCTGGAGAAGCAACAGGAAATAAGAAGAAATCTCTAGTAAATGGAATTCCTATCTTAGAAAACTGCTATAGGGTTCTGTGTCTCAATTGGAGGATTTTCCTCTACGTCTTGTTCTAGTAACAACTGTAGACTTTTTTTTTAATTTCTGTTGAATAACATTGGTCAGCAGGTCAAACAGAAAACTGAATCTCCCCAGCAAAAACACAAACTGCAATGAAAATCTAGCAGGAGCTCTAACCCTTCACCCCTCTATCATAAGACTAAAAAAAGTTGCCCTTTACATACATTCAGTATTGGTGAAATACACAGCTTGGTAAAAGGCACAGCTGAAAGTAGTACTGTAAATAAAGCAAACAGTATGCATTTTCCATTGTTTCATTTTCAATATGATAAAATGGGGCGGAGTCTAAAAAAGAACATTATCAATCACCATTATATGTAAATACAGTCTACAAAGTTAATTGCTTTTAGATTGCTTTATAATAAAAATGCTAACAAAACTTTGTTGATATGTAATCAAATCTGTACTCTTCTCTTTTCATTTTTTTGGTGTGGCAAACAACATATAAATCATTTTATACCTGATTAATCGTATACACTGACATAAAAAATGCTATATTACAATACCATAGCAATACACTTGTGGCACTAATCCTTTTACACTACACTGAGCTTTGGTGCTCATAATCTAGTTTAGTTAGAAATGCTGCAGATGTGATGTGCTTCAAAAATTATGTAAAACCATTTGTTCACCCAGCTTGATACCTCAATCCCTCAGTAAATGAAACTGTCTATGTGCATATTTACAGACCACTTGAAGTAAGACAGAAATCACGGGCTGTAAAATGCAACACAAAAGCACAAAGAGCACTACTGTTGAGCCAGTGAACTCAATTTACATCCACTGGTCATATACATAATCATAAAGAAAAGTATGCATAGATGAATATCTAAAAAGATATTTCCAGACAGTGATGAAATATCAAAATCAGTATTTTAAATTAAAACCAAGTTGCTTCCTTAAAATATAACTAAAAGATTTTTTTTAGTTAGTTTTGGATAGAGTGGAGAGGAATTAAAATGCTTGTCGGTTTTTACTGTTGTCTATGCCCCCATTAGGGGGATTCACTTTCCCTATTTGTCCTGTTTACCATTATAATTGAAAGTGAAAGTAAAAGAAATCCCATTTTTTCTGTTGTCCCCAGAAAACTTATAGAGGAAAAATGGTCAAATGGGGATATTAGTCCTGGTGACCTGGGGGTACCCAAGGAATTCCTTTAATTAAAGGGATTTCCTCTCACTTCCTGTTTGGCTATAGGACAGGCAGTGAAGGGAAAGCTCCACAATGGGACACAGATGGCAAAAAAAAACTGAACGGAATTATAATCCTCCCTTGCTCTATCCAAAATTTAGAAAAATCTGCTTTAAAGTTTAAAGCGATTCCAAAGGTTAATTTTTTTGGGGGGAGGGGGGGATAACAAACATGTCTATACTTACCTGCTGTGTGCAGTAGTTTTGCACAAAGCAGCCTGGATCCTCCTCTTCTCGGGTCCCGCCTGCTGTCTCAGCCAATGAGGAGGCAGAGACCCAGGACAACCAAGGCTGGAGTTCACATCGCTGGATCATGTTGAGGCTCAGGTAAGTATTGAAGGGGCTGAGGGCACTGCTGTACACAGGTTTTTTACCTTCATGCACAGAATGAATGAAGGTGAAAAAGCTTGAGCCTCTACAACCACTTTAAATTTAGATATGTTGTTTAATCAGCAAAAAGGACAGTACTTACATCAATTAGAAGTGTCCCTTGCACTGGTGCCTGCTGTTGAGATGTGAATTCTCTGCGCCCCCCTCCCCTTAACCTCGCATTTCTACCAGGGTTAATACGAATGCTGGAAAAAGGGCATCAAGAGTGCCGCTAAGCCTTTTTGTCCCCCCTCCTCTATTCATAGAAGCTGTACTATAGCTTCCCTGGATGAAAAAAGTGGTCTATGAATGGAGGACAGGTGGATGAATGAACGGTCCACCTCCTCCATTCACCAGCACAAGGGACACTTCTTAATAAATGTAAGTACAGTTCTGTGTTCTGATTTTCTTTATTAATTTTACCTTGATGTAGGTATTAAACTGTGCTGCTCCAATGCTCCTTGGCTGGATATAATATGCAGAATTACCATCTACTGTATAAACTTTGATACAAACATATCATTTATTGGTATGGTGGAAGGGGGAGGAGCAGTGTATTTCATCCACTGAAGCTTCCCAGGAAATAAAGCAGCACAATTTGCGTTGTAATTGTCACTTCACTCAGAGCCCAAAGTTCCCTTGCTATGTATTACAGTCACCTTGTGATTTTGCATCACAATTCAAAACCAGCATACCCAGATACATTGAATGCTCCCTTTTCCAACTGCCCAAGCTACCAGAACACTGCTATGTTTATGAGAATTTCCTGGCTAAAGTCTGAAGAGTAGCTGATGTTTCTGAGTCTGTCCTCTCCTGTGTCCCCCTCGGTGTTCAGCAAGTCCTCCACATCATTACAGGATAGGGCAGTAGTGACATGGAGTTTAGAGGAAAGAAGACTGAATCACAGGCCTTACCTCCAGGAATAGATGCAATTGAAATGTAAGGCTGCTAGATAACTTTCAAGGAGCAAAGTAAGTAGGTCAACCTCAAAAAACACAATCAATCATGGAGTGGGCATGTCTTGTTGATACCAATCCATATTTTCTTTGGGTTAATACCAGTCCTAAAATATTTGAGGGACTTTTGGAGGGGTCTCTGCATTTTTTTTTTTGTATTAACAATTTTTATTGGTTTTCATGAAATACAAAAACAGTATATTTCAAAAGGTTAAGAAGAGAAAATAAACATAACAGAAAGATACATCGATGGCAAAATTAAATAGTGACAGGACCAGCGGAGTCATAAATATCAATGTAAAGGATATCAGGGCCTTGCAACGTGGACCGGCATAGAAGAGGTGAAAGTATCCCATGGGAGCCAAATCATCTCAAATACAGCAAACGAACAACTATGTAGTGCAGTCAAATATTCCATCTGTCTCACATCAGCAATGAGTTTGTACAAAATTGACATTGAAGGAGGAGTAGAGGATAACCAACACATAGGAATGCTTCTCCTGGCCGCGGTCAGCACATGGACAGCGAGTTTCCTGGATAATTTAGGTAATCCTGGGAATGGTAGACCCAGTAAAAAATGTAAGGGATCAAATGGGAGAGAGACATGCAGCAATGAATTCAACAAGGAAAGAACATCCTGCCAGAAAGGGGTAATGGAGCTGCATGTCCAAAAAATATGATAGAGAGAACCATGGTCTCTACTACAGCGCCAGCAATCAGGAGAAGCACTCGGATTATAAGCATGCAGAACTTCAGGTGTTTTATACCATAACATCATAATCTTGTAAATATTTTCCTTAAAAACCACACAGACAGAAGATCTAGATGCATTTTCCCAAATTTTCTTCCATGTTAATAAATCAATGTCACGTTGTATGAATTGAGACCACCTACGCATGTAAAGGTGAGTATCATTGGATAAGGAGGGGGCTTCCATAAGAAGTTTATAAGTATTAGAGATAATACCCCTATGGTGGGGACCCTGCATACATAAACTTTCAAAGGGAGTAGGTTTCCCCAGAGTCAATGAGGGAGATAAAGTGGAAAAAAAGTGGCGTATTTGAAGATAAATATATAGGTGTTGAGGAGGTAAAAGGGCTTTTTTCTGGAGGACTGGGAATGAGTGTAACTTACGAGTCACCGGATGTACCAAGTGACGCAGTTGAAAAAGGTTAGCTACAACCCAATGCGACATCCGGGACATGGACATATTGTCTGGGAGATTTGGGTTATAGAGGACATTTGTCAGTGGGGAGCAATCAGAGGCCAATGTAAATTTAGCCCTACATTTCCGCCAAACAGTCAGGGAAAAGTACATAGGTCCCAGAAATAAATGGCGAAAGGAGGAGACATCCACTGCTGAGGTCGACCAAAGGAGAGAGCATGGATGAGCTGGGGACAATTGCAAAGATTCGATCTCAGTCGAATGTGTTGGGAGGATGATGGGAAGACCATGACATGAGAAAACGAAGATGAGTTGCGTAGTAATATGTTATAATATCCGGGGCCCCCAAGCCCCCCCTAGATCTTGGGGAAAGCAAAACGGAACGTGCAATCCTGTGCCGCCTATTGTGCCAAATAAAATGCAGGAAAGATTTCTGAAGAGAGTGAAGTTTGGACATAGGAATGGGAACGGGGAGGGTCGCAAACAGGTACAAAAGTTTAGGCAACACTGTCATTTTTAATACGTTAATGCGTCCTAGGAAAGAAATGGGCAAGGCATCCCATCGTTTCAGAGAGCGAGAAATTGCTATGAATAGTGGAGGGAAATTGGCCTCGTATATGGATTGGTAAGAGGAAGTAAGATTAGTACCTAAATATTTTAAAGAATGGGTACACCACCGATAGGGAAAGGCTTCCTGAAGCGAGGATAATGTGACAGGTGGGACGTGAATTGGGAGTGCCTCAGTTTTAGACGTATTAACTTTGTAACCTGAAATAGCCCCAAATCGTTTCAAGATCTGATGCAAAATCGGTAAAGAAGTATAGGGACTCGTGAGTGTGAGGAAGATGTCGTCTGCAAACAGCGATAATTTGTACTCATGGGTATGGGAATGTATTCCGCGAATATCCGGATTCGACCTAATGGCTGTGGCCAGTGGCTCCAGGCAAAGAATAAACAGCAGAGGGGAGAGTGGACAACCCTGACGTGTGCCATTTGACATCTGAAAAGGGAGTGAAAGAAAAGATGCTAACCTGACCTGCGAAAATGGGGAAGAATAAAGGGCCTTCAAGGCTGCTACAAATGGACCCCGGAAACCAAACTTCTCCAAAACCAGAAACATGTAGGGCCAGCTTAACCGGTCGAAAGCTTTTTGAGCGTCCAAGCTCAGCAACACAGCAGGGGTGGAGGATCGATTAACCAGATCAACCAGATCAATAGTTCTCCTGGTGTTATCCGCAGCATGTCTGGAAGGCACAAAGCCCACTTGGTCCCTATGTATGAGTTTGGAAATAATTCCGGACAGTCGGTTGGCTAAAATTTTTGTGAAAATCTTGTAATCGGAATTAAGTAGGGCAATCGGACGGTAGTTGTCTACAATAGAGGGATCCTTATCGGGTTTAGGGATAACCGAGATATAGGCTCGTGAAAATTCAGTCTGGGGTGTGACCCCCTTAAAAAGATCTCTGTAAAGAGAAAGGAGATGGGGAGCCAGGATACCAATAAAGGATTTATAATAAGTGTAGGGTAAACCATCCGGACCCGGGGTCTTACGAGAAGGGAGATGTTTAATTGTATCAAGTAATTCCTCTATCGTAATGTCAGCATTAAGAATGGCAATGTCTGAGGGAGATAGTCTCGGAAATGACAAGGAATCAAAAAAATTGTCAAAGGATAACTGTGTGAGAGGCGGGTGGAGGTCTGGGATCAAACAGTTATACAGTTTCTCATAGTAGGAGCCAAAAAGGGTTGCCATGACCTGAGGATCATAGGTAGGACTGCCGTTTGGTTGGATTAAAAGATCAGGCATCGTGGAAGGAGACTGAGCTTTAAGTTGATTGACTAACATACGATGGGGTTTGTTGGAAAATTCATAAAATTTCTGTTTAACCCACAGCAGGGATTGTGCAGCCTTACTGGAGTCGAGGGCTTTAATTCGGTCACGTAAAAATGTTACCTTCCGGAGCCCAGAAATGGAAGGCTTGGCCATCAACCGTCGTTCCGCCGAAAATAGTTGATGTACAAGAGAGGCCCTAGCACGTGCCGCAGATTTCTTTAAACGAGAACCCATAGAAATACAGAGTCCCCGAAATACCGCCTTATGGGCCTCCCATAAAATAGAGGAAGAGGCTACGGAGCCAACATTGAGGGTAAAATAGGTATCAAGTCCCCGAGACAATTCATCCCTAAGATGATCTGTGGAGAGGAAGGTCTCATTAAGGCGCCAATGACATGGTTTGGGTAGAGCGGGAGGAAAGAAAAGGTTTAAAGTTAGAGAGGCGTGGTCAGACCAGGTAATGGGGTTAATTTCAGAAGAGACCAAGAGTGAAAGCAATGGGGCAGAGATGAAAAAATGATCTAAGCGGGAGAAGCTACGGTGAGGGGTGGAGTAGAAAGTAAATTGTTTATGGGTGGGGTGTTTAATCCGCCAAGCATCAAAGAGACGATGCTCCCTTATCAGTCTACGAAAGGATTTTGAAGCGGAGCATTGCCGCTTTGAGGGTGTGGACTCAAAAAGAACTTTCCTGTCCTTATGGGGGGATAAAATCAAATTAAAATCACCCCCAACAATCACATGTGAAGTGGAAAAAGAGTCTAAAGCGTCGAGTGTTTGGGAAAGAAATTGCAATTGACCCGTATTGGGGGCGTATAAATTCAGCAGAACAAGGGGAGTGTTACCCAGCATACATTCCAGAATAATGAAACGACCTTTTTGGTCAACTCTGGAGGAAACAATCCGAAGGGAGCAGTGCGACCCAATCAAAACTGCCACCCCAGCCTTCCCGGAGGGATCAAAGGCCGAATAGGCTTGGGGAAAAAATCTTGAGGCAAAACGAAAGGAGCCAGCTGATTTGAAATGGGTCTCTTGAACAAAAATAATGTCTGCTCCTGAGGATCGAAATTCCCTCAAAGCCATCCACCTTTTTTGAATGGAGTTGAGGCCCTTGACATTATACGACATAAACCGCAAAGCCATTATAAAATAACAAAAATTGAAGCAAATGTGTTAGCCTAAAAAAGAAATGAAATACCATCGATGCAATAGAAAAAAAAACAAAAAACAATAAAGTAACACAGAAAGGTGTAAACATAGAAATTGACATAAGTATCCATGAGGATATAAACTCGGGAACAACCAATTGGCCCAAGTCGTCTAGGCCTATGGCTAGACAAATTCGGGAGCAGCACGACAACCAAGACATCAGAAAAATCGTCATGCCCGGCCAGATAAAACAGAAGTGAGAAAATGCACCCAACAATGGTTCGACCGGACAGAAAAGAGAAACCCAAAAAGAAAAAAATATTATGTAAAAAAAAAAAAAAAACCCAGGAAGGAAGGATCATCACCGGAAACACATCGGAAGGGCACCCCAGAGAATCATCATACAGATGGATTGATCTACTGAGGGTGACGTGGACGCTGTGGGGTACGTGTGAGTCTCTTCCGACCTCCGCGGACTGGAGTCCAGATCTTGTTGGGGGTGGCGGATGGACGAGACGGAGTTGGTGGCAGAGGGGACACATCTTCAGGCAAAGGTGGAAGTCCCAGGCGCTTTAAGAAGGAATCCACCTCTTGAAGATCACGAAGCACGACTTGGGAATTATCCCTAGTCACGACCAACCGGAAAGGAAACCCCCATCGGTAAAGGACATGATGTTGTTGGAGGTGTGTGGTGAGCGGCTTCAGGGCTCGTCTCTTGGCCAAGGTAGTCGGAGACAAATCGCAGAAGAGTTGGAGTCTGTCACCTTTAAATTCCAGAGATGATTTGTGGCGAGCAGCTGATAATAAGGCTTCTTTGCTCTGAAAAAAGTGGAAGCGAACTATGACGTCGCGTGGTCTGGTGCCCTCGACAGGTTTTGGGCCCAGTGAGCGATGAGCCCTATCCATTCGCCAATCCGTTTCCGGAACCAATGGAGCAATTGCGCTAAAGAGGGACAGAAGGTGACGGTGCAATTGCGCATCAGCGATAGATTCGGACATACCGCGTATACGGATGTTTTGGCGCCGTTCCCGGTTTTCTAAATCCTCTTGCTGGAGTTGCATTTGGGACATGGAATGCTTCAAATATGCGTTATCCTCTTCCAAAACATGAACGTATTGCACCTAATCATCAAACTCAGTCTCCAATTTATCCGTGCGGTCTCCAATCTGAGTTATTTCCCCTCTGAGATCTAATGCCAGCTTTCCAATTTCAGCGGATATGGATGCGGTAATATTGCGCAGAAAAATTTGCAACTTGTCATCTAGCGCTGAAAGTGTGAGGGAAGGAGACGGTATGGTTTGCTGAGATATCTGGGTGGAGGGAGGATGATATCCCGATGCAGAGTATTCTGCTGCCCCCCCAGTTATATGCTGGGAATCCCCAGTTATATTATGGGGATCAGAGTCCTCCATCTGGGGCTGAGTCAGGGCAGAGGCAGGCATGGAAGCTGACAGGCATGAAGGTGCAGTACCATTCGTGACCACCGGGGGGCCGGGATCTCTCCCTGGGTTCCTGGGCATACTGGAGGCCGGGGATTGCGGCCTGGACAGGAACCGCCGGAGCGGCGAGGGCCGCGAATCCGGTGGCTGCGGGGAGGGGGGCTTCCAGCGCCCTATCTTCCCCATACAGGTTTCTCCCTGGAGCCGGGCCGGGTGCCAAGTGGATGGGACTCACCCTTATTAGCAGGGAAGCAGTGGCGTGTAGCAGGTGAGTCCGCGCTGGCCGGGGATGAGCGGAGCTCAGCTAAAATGCAGCCGCCATCGTCCCTGGCCGCGCATGCGCCCCGGGGTCTCTGCATTTAAAAAAAAAAAAATGAAATTACTTTTGCCAGTAATTTAAACTGTTTCAGTTTTTCCTTTGTAAATGTCGCTTTTGCTGTAGTACATCCTACAACAAATAAAAATAATGTGCCCCAACCCTTTAATTTCAGGGATACCTCAGCAAAAAATTAAAAAAGTAATTGTGGGGTTCTGTGTAGAGTGCTTCTCAGAATTTGTAATCATCTTTTAAGAAACGAAGGCCCCCATGTACTGCCCCCATGTGAATGAATAAGGGTTACATAGCCCTACTCTTTCACAAAAAAGATTTGAAATAAAGATGCCCAAAATGTTTGATGGGTCCAATATTAAAAAAATGCAAAACCCCCAAAATGTCCTTGGTTGTAAATCCATAGTCAATCACAATGCCCACAGTCTGTCGACTTATCAAAATTAAAACCAGATGGACACCACACACACGGCTGATCTCAATCGTACTTCTTACTAAATGACAGCCTCCTGGGCAAGGGAGGACTGACCATTTGGAAACTCAGGCAGTGCCCGAGGGCCCGGGGTGAGTAGGGGGTCCCATGAGATGCCCCTGGTACCTTTTTCATAGGCTTTTTTGAGTTTGGGCAAGGACATAGGGGCCCAATGATCCCCTGTTGCCCGGGGGCCCCATGAATTGTCAGTCCGCCCCTGCTCCTGGGTGATCATCAGCTATATAAAGGGAAGGGGCAGGGATAGTATTGATATCAGTGGTCAAATTTGGCCATGGCTATATTTGGTTTATGTTATATTCCAAATGTGGTCAGTGACTATATTTGGGCAGTGATGTCACTGCTATCCCTACCCCTTTTCTTACGTGGTCAGGGATTCCCAACTGTGTAAGCAATGTGCTGGTGACAGCCATGGTTGCTACGGATGCAGCAGGTGTCAGGTTCCTTAGGAACCAATGATAGCAAGAACTCATCATATATAGAAGTGATAGAAATACTATTTCTATATATGATTCTCAACTCCCACTGAACAGGAAAAAGTTTGGGCATTATTCTGAATTTCCAATCAGACAAACTTCAGTGTAATTTTCAAATGTGACCTTGCAGAGGATTATCCTTACAAAATTGGTTTTTGATGATTTTTGAGAATCACGTCATCAAAAGTGCTGGCTTTTTTAGCACTCAAGTACTGTCAGGGCAGGAGCCGAGGAACGGACAGGCAGGCCTAACAATGTAACGCACTGGCTGACAACAACCACCACCCACAGACCGAAGTCCCTCAGGGCGCGGAGTCTAAGTCCCAGGCTGCCCTTCACCAGGGCCCCTGATGGTGGGGATGGACTTGACGCAGCCAGGAACCAGGTCGCGGCCCCCGAGACACCTCAGCTGCGGTAATGGCCGCCGCCAATGGCGTGTAGCTGGTGGAAGAGACAAAAGAGTAGTCAGACAGGCCGGGGTCAACAACAACAGGACAAAACAGTACAGGACAGCAGACGAGAATCACAGGTCACGAGCCGGGTTCAGCAACAGAGGGTCAGATCAAAGGAGAATACAAAGAATAGTCAAGTCACAAGCCGAATCAGAATACCAGGAGAGTCACGAGAGTCAGAACAGAGTAATAGTAACACAAAGACACAAGACACAAGTGCAAAGAGCATGTGCGGGCCACAGGCTTATATGTCATCAGCCACGCCCCTCTGGGGGGTGGACCTCAGAGACCTGAAGGCATAAAAAGGATTCCTACCATGCACAGCAGAATCCAAGATGGACGCCAGCACATGGAGTAACATAACCTCAGGGAAAAGGTAGGACCTTGACAAGTACAAGGCCAAGAAAAATGCAGTATTTTTAAAGCATTGTACTGCTAGTTAAAGGATAAGTTCACCTTTCATAATATGTTACACCCATATTCACTGGTATAACATGTAAAATGTTATGACTATGCCCCCACTTTAACAGTAAGCAGGTGATCTTCTCCTCCTGCTAGCTGTCAAAATTAAAAAAAAAGTCACTCTTTCCTATGTGAATAAGACTACAAGTCCAGACAGACTTAGCAGCTGCCTGCTTGTAGTTGTCAATGAACTACAATGGCGTTGTGGAGCCCTATGGTAGCTCACTGATTCTTCCTGTCAGTATATTTGCTTACCCATACATCCTGTATGGGCAAGCAGATATACTGACAGGTCTGCAGGAGACCTTCATGGCACCAGCAATCAGCAATTGTTTAAATGCTCCTGCAACAAAAAATAATAAATGCACATTTTTTCACCTGCAAAAAAAGTGCATTTATTATTTTTTAGCAAAAGGTGAACTTATCCTTTAAGGATATGTAAATATTGTTATGTCCTTAGAATTGGCAAAAGTGAACTTTAAAGAGAAAACAATTGTGGTAAGATGTGCAAGAGTTCTGTGAATGAATGAACTACAAGTCCTGACAGCCTTAGTGGTTGTCAACTTGTAGTTCTTAATGAGGAGTGCCATGGTAGTTCATTGATTCTTCCTGTCAGTATATCTGCTTGCCCATACATCCCATAAGGGCAAGCAGATATACTGACAGGTCTGCAGGAGAAATGGTGTAAAAAAAATGTGCATTTGTTATTTTATGTCAAAAGGTGAACCTAACCTTTACTGTAACTATGTATTGGTGTAGTTATATTCCTTGTGCAGTTTTGCTTTACCTTGTGATAATGGGCTCACATGTTGTGGCTGCAATTTGTAGTGTCATGACCAGGGGCGGACTGACAACTCATGGGGCCCCCGGGCAATAGGGGATCATGGGGCCCCTGTGTCCTTGCCCAAACTCAAAAAAGCCTATGAAAAAGGTACCAGGGGCATCTCATGGGGCCCCCTACTGACCCCGGGCAGTGCCAATGTTTCCAAATGGTCAGTCCGCCCCTGGTCATGACTGATCGATTATCCTATGTCCATATATTCATGTACCTAGCTTGTCCCTAGGAATAGTCGACTTCTTGTTCTGGGCGGGGTACCTCCGGGCCTCCTGTAGAAGGCCCGGCCCTGTCAGTTTGACAGAGGGGCCCTGCAACCATGCAGCTTCAGGTTTCTACATGCTTAGTATAGTAGCCAATAGCGCTGCTTATCTAAGCATGGGGAATGGACAAGACAAATACACTGCACTGGCTGCAGAGACAGTTGCTCTTCCTCCCATCCACCCTTAGCCAATCAGGAAACACTAAAGCCCCCCCTTCTCCAGCCTGCCACATTTGACTGTATAAGGAAGATGCTGGAGCAGGGGCGGACTGACCATTTGGAAACCGAGGTCAGTAGGGGCCCCATGAGATGCCCCTGGTACCTTTTTCATAGGATTTTTTGTTTGGGCAAGGACACAGGAGCCCCATGATCCCCTATTGCCCGGGGGCCCCATGATCCCCTATTGCCCAGGGCCCCATGAGTTGTCAGTCCACCCCTGTGCTGGAGTGGGGCTGAATGGGGGCGTTGGGAGAGGGAGACAAAAAAAACCTGAAGCCCAGGAGCTACAAGAAGAAGGTATGGTCAGAAACAACTGTGTCACTGATCACTTGTAATGCCAGCCCCTTATCAGTGTGTTCAGACAGCATGCAGGTTACACAGTATACATAAACAGCTCCCCTCTGTCTTGTCTCACTCTGTACTCTTTTTTTTTTTTTTTTTTGATAACTGCCTAATTTAACCTGCACCTGAACACACTGGTAAGATCGTCTGGCATTACCAGTGACACATCCTTGGACACATTGTTTGATGTTGGCTTTGGACGATTTACTGCTGGTTAGGGCTAGCAGCTTCAAAGATACATTAACTGTTCACTGTCCTGCACTGCTCTTGACCAGTTGTCTGTTTTATAAGACTGGAAGATTGGAAGTGCTGCTGCCTTCTGTCACTTGTTGTACCTTGTAAAGAGGATTTATGACTTGATCTTGCAGAGCTGGTTTAAGTAGAGTGGAGCAGCTCTACAATATTATACACTTTTACACTGGGTTCAGGCATCATTGCACAAATGCAGTCTCTGACAGTCTCCTGTACTATATCTGCAGTTTCTGACAGTCTACTGTACTTTTGGATTGTAAGCTTCAAGGAGCAGGGCCTTCCTAACACTCTTGTGTTGATCTGTATTGTTGCTGTGTTATCCCCCTTTATATTGTAAAGCACTGCGCAAACTGTTGGTGCTATATAAATCCTATATAATAATAATAATAATAATATCTGCAGTCCTCTGTAGTACGTCTGCAGTCTCTGACCGTCTCCTGTAGTGTGCCTGCAGTCTCTGATGCTCTCCTGTAGTATGCTGTTTCTGACCATCTCCTGTACCATCTCTTCAGTCTCTGACCGTCTCCCGTGCCATCTCTGCAGTCTCTGACCATCTCCTGTGCCATCTCTGCAGTCTCTATACTTATTTGCTCTATGCAATGCTTTTGCACATATCAGCCCCTATCCTCTTCTCAAGTCCCCCACCAGTGTGAAAGCAGCCTAAAATGAAAAAAACAACAGATTGAGCATTATAGTGAGGGCTGCCACCACATTCACTGGCCCCATATTCATCAGCTACTTGTGATGGTAAAATGTGGTGCCACTCATTTTGGCACTCCAAAACACCCTGGAGATAGAGGGGTCCTGCAACACATGGTAATGCACTAACCTGTGTTTCAGTGTAATACACTGTTAAAAAAGATGCAGGTAAAATTTCCAGGGTGGTGAGTAGAGATGAGCGAATCGAACTAGGCGAAGTGGAATTCGTTTCGAATATTAGGAAAATTTCGATTCGCGACGAATCCGAAAATTAGCATACTTCGGATGCGCGAATCAAAATTTTTCCTAAAATGGCGGCGACATGTGCGGCGACGGAGCGGGGATGTCTGGGAAGGCGCGCAGACAAGGCGCGCTGACCCATAATGCATTCATTCATGACATGTGATCGCATTAGCCAATCAGCAGCCAGCCAGCCAGCACTGTGTAATGGTCGAGCTATAAATGGCGGCCATTTTAGAATTCTCCATTTGCCTCCAGTCATTCAACAGAGGCAGACCTGGCTGTATTGAGGGAGAGAGTTAGGGACACAGAAACGTTACTTAGGGCCAGAGAAACGTTACTTAGGGACACAGAAACGTTACTTAGGGCCAGAGAAACGTTACTTAGGGACACAGAAACGTTACTTAGGGCCACAGAAACGTTACTTAGGGACACAGAATCGTTACTTAGGGCCACAGATTCGTTACTTAGGGCCACAGAATCGTTACTTAGGGCCACAGAAACGTTACTTAGGGCCACAGAAACGTTACTTAGGGCCACAGAATCGTTACTTAGGGCCACAGAATCGTTACTTAGGGCCACAGAAACGTTACTTAGGGCCACAGAAACGTTACTTAGGGCCAGACACAGAATTGTTACTGAGGGACACAGAATTGTTACTGAGGGCCACAGAACCGTTACTTAGGGCCACAGAACCGTTACTTAGGGCCACAGAATCGTTACTTAGGGCCACAGAAACGTTACTTAGGGTCACAGAATTGTTACTTAGGGACAGACACAGAATTGTTACTGAGGGACACAGAATTGTTACTGAGGGCCACAGAACCGTTACTTAGGGCCACAGAAACGTTACTTAGGGACACAGAATTGTTACTCAGGGACAGACACAGAATTGTTACTGAGGGACACAGTATTGTTACTGAGGGACACAGAATTGTTACTGAGGGACACAGAACAGTTACTTAGGGCCACAGAAACGTTACTTAGGGCCACAGAAACGTTACTTAGGGCCACAGAACCGTTACTTAGGGCCACAGAAACGTTACTTAGGGACACAGAATTGTTACTCAGGGACAGACACAGAATTGTTACTGAGGGACACAGAATTGTTACTGAGGGACACAGAACCGTTACTTAGGGCCACAGAAACGTTACTTAGGGACACAGAATTGTTACTCAGGGACAGACACAGAATTGTTACTGAGGGACACAGAACCGTTACTTAGGGCCACAGAAACGTTACTTAGGGACACAGAATTGTTACTCAGGGACAGACACAGAATTGTTACTGAGGGACACAGAATTGTTACTGAGGGACACAGAATTGTTACTCAGGGACAGACACAGAATTGTTACTCAGGGACAGACACAGAATTGTTACTCAGGGACAGACACAGAATTGTTACTCAGGGACACAGAATTGTTACTGAGGGACACAGAATTGTTACTGAGGGACACAGAATTGTTACTCAGGGACACAAAATTGTTACTGAGGGACACAGAATTGTTACTGAGGGACACAGAATTGTTACTCAGGGACACAGAATTGTTACTGAGGGACACAGAATTGTTACTCAGGGACAGACACAGAATTGTTACTCAGGGACAGACACAGAATTGTTACTGAGGGACACAGAATTGTTACTGAGGGACACAGAATTGTTACTCAGGGACACAGAATTGTTACTCAGGGACACAGAATTGTTACTGAGGGACACAGAATTGTTACTCAGGGACACAGAATTGTTACTGAGGGACAGACACAGAATTGTTACTGAGGGACACAGAATTGTTACTGAGGGACACAGAATTGTTACTCAGGGACAGACACAGAATTGTTACTCAGGGACAGACACAGAATTGTTACTCAGGGACACAGAATTGTTACTGAGGGACACAGAATTGTTACTGAGGGACACAGAATTGTTACTCAGGGACAGACACAGAATTGTTACTCAGGGACAGACACAGAATTGTTACTGAGGGACACAGAATTGTTACTGAGGGACACAGAATTGTTACTCAGGGACACAGAATTGTTACTGAGGGACACAGAATTGTTACTGAGGGACACAGAATTGTTACTCAGGGACAGACACAGAATTGTTACTCAGGGACAGACACAGAATTGTTACTGAGGGACACAGAATTGTTACTGAGGGACACAGAATTGTTACTGAGGGACACAGAATTGTTACTCAGGGACACAGAATTGTTACTCAGGGACAGACACAGAATTGTTACTCAGGGACACAAAATTGTTACTCAGGGACACAGAATCGTTTAATTAAAGAGTATGTCAGACAACATGCAGAGGAGTGGCAGAGGAGGCAATGTTTTAGGAGCGAGCAGACGTGGCAGCAGAGGAAGGGGTCGAGGCAGCACTAGTCGCAGTCAGAGGCCATTGCTCCCGGTGTCATCCAGCGGTCGTGTCCCCACCGACAACCCTGCCGTCATCGATTGGTTGGCTCGGTCGTCTTCCTCTTCCCAGGTCACCTCTGACACCTACAGCCAACGGTCGGTGGGTACGTCAGACACAACCGTTAGTTGGCATGGCCCGGGAGCAAGCCCACTGAAATCACGTGTCCTCGACCTGCCCCTGTCGTTTGGTGTTCCCTCACCAAGCGAAGTATCGCATGCTGTGGGCTCAGCCCCACTGTACAGTGAGGAAGAGCTAACAGAGGGCGGTCAGGAACGGGGGGGAGACATCCGCCTCTTCAGCAGCCAGGCGAAGAAGTAGTGGCGAGGAGAGTGGCTCGGTAGCCGGTCTAGAGACAGGTCTGTCTCCTGACCCACACGCAGCCGAGGGGGCTAGTAGTGACGCGGAGACCCTAATTGATGATGATGAGGCTGATCGCACTTGGCAGCTTCGTCGTCATCAGGCTATTGCTTCCGCATCATCAGGAGAAGAGGGTGGCAGCTTGGCAGCGAGCAAAACAGTCGGTGGGTTGCCCAGGAGGCAGCAGGGTCGCAGCAGTGTCAGTGGAGCCAAACGGCCACGGAGTAGAGCACCAGCTCCACTGCAGCCTACCACCACGGCCAGTAGTGGTGCCGGTGTGCACGGAGGAAGTAGCAGTCAGCCAGTGAGGAGTATCGGGGGCAAAGTTTCCTACTCGGCGGTGTGGCAATTTTTCGTCAAGCCGCCCGAGGAAGTAAACGTAGCCGTATGTCGACTATGTGGCCAGAAAGTCAAGCGTGGCCAGGGGGCCCATGTTGGGACTACAGCGTTGCGGCAGCATATGCAGCGTCGCCATTTGGTGGCCTGGGAAAACCGTGATAAAGATACGGCGGTTCTGCCTGCCCCAGCCCCCGCTCCATCACCCGCTCCGTTACTTGCTCCGTCACCCGACGTCAATCGCCCTCTATCAGCCAGTCAAGGCTCCAACACCTCTGCTGAGGAGAGTTGTCGCTCGTTGGCATCTTCCGCTCGTTCAGATGCTCCTTCTCCTGCTACTCCTCTTCACGGATTCCGTCAGCAGTCTTTCTTGGAATCCGTTTCCAAGAGACAACAGTTTGCGAGCACGCAACCGACGGTGCAAAAGCTGAACGTCCTCCTGTTCAAGTTGCTGGTGCTGCAGTCCCTCCCTTTCCAAGTGGTGGACTCAGCACCTTTCCGAGAAATGATGGCTTGTGCCGCGCTGCGGTGGAGAGTGCCAAGCCATCATTTCTTCGCCAAAAAGGCAGTGCCAGCCCTGCATTCACATGTAGAAGAAATGGTGGGCCAGTCTTTGAGCATGTCGGTCTCTGCCAAAGTGCACGGCAGCGCCGACGTGTGGAGCTGTAACTACGGTCAGGGACAGTACATGTCATTTACGGCCCACTGGGTGAACGTGGTGCCGGCACAGCCGCACCAGCAACTTCGACAGGTCACGCCGCTTTTGCCTCCACGTTTGCACGTCCTTGGTCCACAAAAGATGTCCGCCTCTACCACCTCTTCTTCCTTCGTGTCCTCAGCCGCCACCCCCGTGCCAAGTCCCATTACCCGACCGGCATATCACATGTGCAGGGCGCAACGGTGTCACGCTGTGCTGCACCTGGTATGCCTTGGCGAACGTAGTCACACAGGGGAGGAACTTCTCAGTGTAATGAACAGAGAAATCGACAGATGGCTGTCTCCGCGCAAACTGAAAATCGGAACCATGTTGACCGACAACGGAAAGAACATGGTGTCTGCTCTGCGTCAAGGAAGGTTGTGCCATGCGCCATGCATGGCTCACGTGTTCAATCTGGTTGTCAAGCGGTTCCTAAAATCCACCATCCCACTGCAAGACATCCTTAAAATGTCACGTAAACTTTGCATGCATTTCAGCCATTCCTACACCGCAAAGCACACCCTCCTTGAGCTGCAGCGGCAGAACGGAATTCCACAGCATCGCCTGATCTGCGACGTTGCAACAAGGTGGAATTCAACCCTACACATGTTAGACCGCCTTTACGAACAGCGAAAGGCCATCACCGATTTCCTGATGTTACAAGCGGATAAAGGTACTCCCCTGTGTAACTTCGATGTCAGCCATTGGCAGCTCATGCGTGACACCTGCCGCTTGCTCAGGCCCTTTGAGGAGGCCACGCTATTCGTGAGTCGGCAGGACTATGGGATGAATGACGTCATTCCTCTGTTGCACGTCCTGGAACAAATGCTGTTAACAATGGCTGGTCAGGATGCGGTAGACGTGGCGCACAGATTTCAACGCCACATGACCCCTGTAGGGGCAGGACAGGAAGAAGAGGAGGAGGTAGAGGAGGACATTTGTGCTCAGGAATTATTGAGTGAAATGGGTGGTTTTTCCACTCAGCGGACAGGAGTGGAGGAGCAGGAGCATCTGGTAGAGGAGGAGGAGGAGGAGGAGACAGAGGACCCAGACGCACTGTGGCAGTATGCTGTGGAGATGGAGGCAGGGAGTCCCTCGCATTCCTTGGCACAAATGGCCCATAGCATGCTCGGTTGCTTGTGTAGCGACAGCCGAATAATAACCATCAGACAGAGGGATGACTTTTGGCTGTCCACCTTGTTGGACCCTCGCTACCGTTCAAAAATGGTGGCCTTTTTCACACCTGCTGAGAGGGAGGCCAAAATAACGTACTATAAAAACCACCTATGTAGTCAGTTGGTCTCTGCCTTTGTGCGCCAACGTCCATCCTCAGACACTGTGGGCCCTGTGCGCTCGCGTTCCGCTGCCATGGCAGCAGGGGAGGGGTGGGGTGGTAGGAGCAGTGGCAGCTCCACCAGCAGCGGCTGCCTCAGTCTGCAGTCGATGATGAGTAGCTTTCTTCACCAGCGCAGTGAGGAAACTACTAACCAGCCGCAGCAGCAGCAGCATCAGGTGGACCTGGAGCAGGAGCTCAAACAACAGGCTTGGGCCTACTTGGACAGCACCCTGCCAACCGAGGTAGACAATCCCCTTGACTACTGGGCAACGAAACTTGACCTTTGGCCCCAACTAGCTGAATTTGCCCTTGAAAGGCTGTCATGCCTGGCCAGTAGCGTGGCATCGGAGCGCGTGTTTAGTGCGGCAGGAGGTATTGTAACTCCGCGGAGGACACGACTGTCCACCCAAAGTGTGGAGAGACTCACGTTTGTGAAAATGAATCAGGCGTGGATTAGTCTGGATTTCAAACCACCAGTTCCTGACACAACTGACTAAATCCGCCATGAATCATGCCCCAAACATGTGCCACTTTCAGGTCTCCTCACACTGCTGGTGTGTTCCATTTTTTGTCGTAGGGTGCTGGCAGATTACGGGCCTCCCATAGCTGCTGCCAGGCCCCTAATCTGCCATGGGCCCCTGTACCGCCTCCTCATGCTGCTGCCAGGTCCACAGTGTCTCATGGGTCCCTGTACGGCCTCCCATTGCTGCTGTCTCCATCGCCACACTCTGCCATGTGCCACTTTCAGGTCTCCTCACACACTGCTGGTGTGTTCCATTTTTTGTCATAGGGTGCTGGCAGATTACGGGCCTCCCATAGCTTCTGCCAGGCCCCTAATCTGCCATGGGCCCCTGTACCGCCTCCTCATGCTGCTGCCAGGTCCACAGTGTCTCATGCCATGTGCCACTTTCAGGTCTCCTCACACTGCTGGTGTGTTCCATTTTTTGTCATAGGGTGCTGGCAGATTACGGGCCTCCCATAGCTGCTGCCAGGCCCCTAATCTGCCATGGGCCCCTGTACCGCCTCCTCATGCTGCTGCCAGGTCCACAGTGTCTCATGCCATGTGCCACTTTCAGGTCTCCTCACACTGCTGGTGTGTTCCATTTTTTGTCATAGGGTGCTGGCAGATTACGGGCCTCCCATAGCTGCTGCCAGGCCCCTAATCTGCCATGGGCCCCTGTACCGCCTCCTCATGCTGCTGCCAGGTCCACAGTGTCTCATGCCATGTGCCACTTTCAGGTCTCCTCACACTGCTGGTGTGTTCCATTTTTTGTCATAGGGTGCTGGCAGATTACGGGCCTCCCATAGCTGCTGCCAGGCCCCTAATCTGCCATGGGCCCCAGTACCGCCTCCTCATGCTGCTGCCAGGTCCACAGTGTCTCATGCCATGTGCCACTTTCAGGTCTCCTCACACTGCTGGTGTGTTCCATTTTTTGTCATAGGGTGCTGGCAGATTATGGGCCTCCCATAGCTGCTGCCAGGCCCCTAATCTGCCATGGGCCCCTGTACCGCCTCCTCATGCTGCTGCCAGGTCCACAGTGTCTCATGGGTCCCTGTACGGCCTCCCATTGCTGCTGTCTCCATCGCCACACTCTGCCATGTGCCACTTTCAGGTCTCCTCACACTGCTGGTGTGTTCCATTTTTTGTCATAGGGTGCTGGCAGATTACGGGCCTCCCATAGCTGCTGCCAGGCCCCTAATATGCCATGGGCCCCTGTACCGCCTCCTCATGCTGCTGCCAGGTCCACAGTGTCTCATGCCATGTGCCACTTTCAGGTCTCCTCACACTGCTGGTGTGTTCCATTTTTTGTCATAGGGTGCTGGCAGATTACGGGCCTCCCATTACTGCTGCCAGGCCCCTAATCTGCCATGGGCCCCTGTACCGCCTCCTCATGCTGCTGCCAGGTCCAGAGTCTCTCATGGGTCCCTGTACGGCCTCCCATTGCTGCTGTCTCCATCGCCACACTCTGCCATGTGCCACTTTCAGGTCTCCTCACACACTGCTGGTGTGTTCCATTTTTTGACATAGGGTGATGGCAGATTACGGGCCTCCCATTGCTGCTGCCAGGCCCCTAATCTGCCATGGGCCCCTGTACCACCTCCTCATGCTGCTGCCAGGTCCAGAGTCTCTCATGGGTCCCTGTACGGCCTCCCATTGCTGCTGTCTCCATCGCCACACTCTGCCATGTGCCACTTTCAGGTCTCCTCACACACTGCTGGTGTGTTCCATTTTTTGTCATAGGGTGCTGGCAGATTACGGGCCTCCCATTGCTGCTGCCAGGCCCCTAATCTGCCATGGGCCCCTGTACCGCCTCCTCATGCTGCTGCCAGGTCCAGAGTCTCTCATGGGTCCCTGTACGGCCTCCCATTGCTGCTGTCTCCATCGCCACACTCTGCCATGTGCCACTTTCAGGTCTCCTCACACTGCTGGTGTGTTACATTTTTTGTCATAGGGTGCTGGCAGATTACGGGCCTCCCATTGCTGCTGCCAGGCCCGTAATCTGCCATGGGCCCCCGTACCGACTCCTCATGCTGTGACGTTGCAACAAGGTGGAATTCAACCCTACATATGTTAGACCGCCTTTACGAACAGCGAAAGGCCATCACAGATTTCCTGATGTTACAAGCGGATAAAGGTACTCCCTGTGTAACTTAGATGTCAGCCATTGGCAGCTCATGCGTGACACCTGCCGCTTGCTCAGGCCCTTTGAGGAGGCCACACTATTCGTGAGTCGGCAGGACTATGGGATGAATGACGTCATTCCTCTGTTGCACGTCCTGGAACAAATGCTGTTAACAATGGCTGGTCAGGGTGCGGTAGACGTGGCGCACAGATCTCAACGCCACATGACCCCTGTGGGGGCAGGACAGGAAGAAGAGGAGGAGGTAGAGGAGGACATTGGTGCTCAGGAATTATTGAGTGAAATGGGTGGTTTTTCCACTCAGCTTACAGGAGTGGAGGAGCAGGAGCATCTGGTAGAGGAGGAGGAGGAGGAGACAGAGGACCCAGACGCACCGTGGCAGTATGCTGTGGAGATGGAGGCAGGGAGTCCCTCGCATTCCTTGGCACAAATGGCCCATAGCATGCTCGGTTGCTTGCGTAGCGACAGCCGAATAATAACCATCAGACAGAGGGATGACTTTTGGCTGTCCACCTTGTTGGACCCTCGCTACCGTTCAAAAATGGTGGCCTTTTTCACACCTGCTGAGAGGGAGGCCAAAATAACGTACTATAAAAACCACCTATGTAGTCAGTTGGTCTCTGCCTTTGTGCGCCAACGTCCATCCTCAGACACTGTGGGCCCTGTGCGCTCGCGTTCCGCTGCCATGGCAGCAGGGGAGGGGTGGGGTGGTAGGAGCAGTAGCAGCTCCACCAGCAGCGGCTGCCTCAGTCTGCAGTCAATGATGAGTAGCTTTCTTCACCAGCGCAGTGAGGAAACTACTAACCAGCCGCAGCAGCAGCAGCATCAGGTGGACCTGGAGCAGGACCTCTAACAACAGGCTTGGGCCTACTTGGACAGCACCCTGCCAACCGAGGTAGACAATCCCCTTGACTACTGGGCAACGAAACTTGACCTTTGGCCCCAACTAGCTGAATTTGCCCTTGAAAGGCTGTCATGCCGGGCCAGTAGCGTGGCATCGGAGCGCGTGTTTAGTGCGGCAGGAGGTATTGTAACTCCGCGGAGGACACGACTGTCCACCCAAAGTGTGGAGAGACTCACGTTTGTGAAAATGAATCAGGCGTGGATTAGTCTGGATTTCAAACCACCAGTTCCTGACACAACTGACTAAATCCGCCATGAATCATGCCCCAAACATGTGCCACTTTCAGGTCTCCTCACACTGCTGGTGTGTTCCATTTTTTGTCATAGGGTGCTGGCAGATTACGGGCCTCCCATAGCTGCTGCCAGGCCCGTAATCTGCCATGGGCCCCTGTACCGCCTCTTCATGCTGCTGCCAGGTCCAGAGTGTCTCATGGGTCCCTGTACGGCCTCCCATTGCTGCTGTCTCCATCGCCACACTCTGCCATGTGCCACTTTCAGGTCTCCTCACACACTGCTGGTGTGTTCCATTTTTTGTCATAGGGTGCTGGCAGATTACGGGCCTCCCATTGCTGCTGCCAGGCCCGTAATCTGCCATGGGCCCCTGTACCGACTCCTCATGCTGCTGCCAGGCCCGTAATCTGTCATGGGCCCCTGTTGTCGCTTGTTGGCATATTCCGCTCGTTCAGATGCTCCTTCTCCTGCTACTCCTCTTCACGGATTCCGTCAGCAGTCTTTCTTGGAATCCGTTTCCAAGAGACAACAGTTTGCGAGCACGCACCCGACGGTGCAGAAGCTGAACGTCCTCCTGTCCAAGTTGCTGCTGCCAGGCTCGTAATCTGTCATGCGCCCCTGTACCGCCTCCTCATGCTGCTGCCAGGTCCAGAGTGTGTCATGGACCCCCGTACCGACTCCTCATGCTGCTGCCAGGCCCGTAATCTGTCATGGGCCCCTGTACCGCCTCCTCATGCTGCTGCCAGGTCCAGAGTGTGTCATGGGTCCCTGTACGGCCTCCCATTGCTGCTGCCAGGCCCGTAATCTGCCATGGGCCCCCGTACCAACTCCTCATGCTGCTGCCAGGCCCGTAATCTGTCATGGGCCCCTGTACCACCTTCTCATGCTGCTGCCAGGTCCAGAGTGTGTCATGGGTCCCTGTACGGCCTCCCATTGCTGCTGTCTCCATCGCCACACTCTGCCATGTGCCACTTTCAGGTCTCCTCACACCGCTGGTGGGTTCCATTTTGTCATAGGGTGCTGGCAGATTACGGGCCTCCCATTGCTGCTGCCAGGCCCGTAATCTGCCATGGGCCCCCGTACCGACTCCTCATGCTGCTGCCAGGCCCGTAATCTGTCATGGGCCCCTGTACCGCCTCCTCATGCTGCTGCCAGGTCCAGAGTGTGTCATGGGTCCTTGTACGGCCTCCCATTGCTGCTGTCTCCATCGCCACACTCTGCCATGTGCCACTTTCAGGTCTCCTCACACTGCTGGTGGGTTCCATTTTTTCATAGGGTGCTGGCAGATTACGGGCCTCCCATTGCTGCTGCCAGGCCCGTAATCTGCCATGGGCCCCCATACCGACTCCTCATGCTGCTGCCAGGCCCGTAATCTGTCATGGGCCCCTGTACCGCCTCCTCATGCTGCTGCCAGGTCCAGAGTGTGTCATGGGTCCCTGTACGGCCTCCCATTGCTGCTGTCTCCATCGCCACACTCTGCCATGTGCCACTTTCAGGTCTCCTCACACTGCTGGTGGGTTCCATTTTGTCATAGGGTGCTGGCAGATTACGGGCCTCCCATTGCTGCTGCCAGGCCCGTAATCTGCCATGGGCCCCCGTACCGACTCCTCATGCTGCTGCCAGGCCCGTAATCTGTCATGGGCCCCTGTACCGCCTCCTCATGCTGCTGCCAGGTCCAGAGTGTGTCATGGGTCTCTGTACGGCCTCCCATTGCTGCTGCCAGGCCCGTAATCTGCCATGGGCCCCCGTACCGACTCCTCATGCTGCTGCCAGGCCCGTAATCTGTCATGGGCCCCTGTACCGCCTCCTCATGCTGCTGCCAGGTCCAGAGTGTGTCATGGGTCCCTGTACGGCCTCCCATTGCTGCTGTCTCCATCGCCACACTCTGCCATGTGCCACTTTCAGGTCTCCTCACACTGCTGGTGGGTTCCATTTTGTCATAGGGTGCTGTATGGCCTCCCATTGCTGCTGCCTCCACCGCCACACTGTGGCTCCACACTCTGGTTTTGGCCCCGTGACTGCCCAAATGAGTGAAGTGTGCGGTGATTCTAAGATCGACGGCACTCATCTGCATGTCATACTGACTGACAGTATTATTTCTCTTCCCCAGCAGACTCCAAGGGCATTTAAATTAAAGGTACAGTGTTCTGCACTAATATAAAGGCTCTCTGAAGCCTAGAAACACCCTTTTATAAGTTAAATTCGCAGCGAATATATTCGACTCGAATCGAAATCTTTTCACGAATTCGCCGAATCAGTCGAATCGAATTTTTGAATAATTCGCTCATCTCTAGTGGTGAGGTGCATACTAACCCAATAGTTTTAAAATGGGTTGCCTAACCCAGTAAATATTTCTGTGCAATAAAACGTATGTGCTTTAATGCAATTCACATCCACAGTTAGGTGTAAACTTAGTATAAAGCCCAGTTTCAGTTGTTATCTAACAGCTTAGGAGCACCTGCTGGTTATTTGCATTGGAAGGCTGGCAGCCTGCTAAGATCTGTTCTCATAGAAAAAGCTGTGCCCACATTGTGAACTTATAAATAAGTTGTATGTATAGTCAGTTTCTTTTTCTGTTCATTTTGGATAGCGTAGGGAAGGGTTTAAAACAGCCACCAGTTTTTCTTTGCTCTGTATGTTTCAGGAAGGAGATTTCCTTTCATTTCTATACCAGAGGAGCAACAGGAAGTTAGAGATAATTTTCTAAAGTGAAGGGATCTCCCTGTTTAGACAGTTGTTCCTGGAACAGGTATACTCATTGGAAGATTCCCCTCTCCTCTTGTTCTGGACACAACTAAAACTTTTTAGATTTTCCTTCACTTTCATTCTTGGTAACAATGGTCACCAGTAAAACATAGAAGGGTGAATCTCTGTAACAGGGACACAGATTGAACTAAAAAGATGACATAGGCTCTAACCCTCCCCCAATCTATCCAAAAGTAATAAAAAAAAGTTTTCCCTACAGATGCGCTTTCATTTCTTCACAATGCTTATAGATACTCAGGTAAATAAGGGTTTGTTTTAAAGGGGCATGTTTTAAAGTGCTTTTCATGCTTGTTCTGAATATGTAAATACTTTAGTCTGCAGGATCTTACATCAGTTCTCTTTAAGGGCTCATTCATACTATCCACGGTGAGCTGCATTTATCTGCACTGGAAAAATACAGGTTACCTCCAGGGCCCATAAAAACTATTGTTTTACAGGTCCCATGTTCACACCACAACACTGGTGTGATGTGCAATGTGGTGCAGTGCAGAAAAATGCAACATGTCTGTTTGTTTCCATTGTGTACCAAACAGTACCGCATGTCACCACACAGCACTGGGACACACTGTTGTGCAGTGACATGAATGAAATGTCACTATGAGGTCGAGTTACAAAACTGGAGAGTGCAAAATCTGGTGCAGCTCTTCAAAGAAACCAATCAGCTTCCAGGTTTTTTTTTGTCAAGCTGAATTTGTAAGCTGATTGGTTACCATACACAGCTTCACCAGATTTTGCACTCTTCCCCTACAGGACACTTGCAATAAAAAACTAACAAAAAACAAGTAAGCAGTGCAATGCACTGAACCACTGTGTTTTACCATGTGGGCTAGTGTGAATCTAGCCTAACTGTAGCTGCTTTTTTTCATTTTTGTTAGTTTTATTACAAAGAGATTTGTACCTTACATTTGGTGGGATTTTTAAGGCAACTTTAAAATATATAAATCAGACAATTTTTTAAAAGAAAATTTGACATTTTATTTAACACATCAGTACATATTCCCCCCATAGAGTATGACAATTCTTGAAAGCATAGTTGTTTGACAATATTAGTAATTATTGCATAGAAAAATTAGCGATGAGGGCAACCTGTCATAATTTTTCCTAAAATCGTCATGGTCTTGAAAATAATTTCTATGAATGGCCATGGCCTTAACAGCCCATTTAAATGCCACTCTATGTGGAGAGAAGCACAACGGTTGGCTGGAGATGTGGTCTGTGTCCAGGAAACTCATTTTGCATCCACTAAAACACCACATTGCTCACACCATATATTTCCACATATTTTTATGTCCAATGGTCCTGGGAAAAAGTGTGGCGTTCTTATAGCAGTTTGCAATTCCGTTACATTCTCATTGCTGTCCCAAGTGTCTGACAACAACGGTAGATACCTAATTATTGTGTGCAAAATTAACAATACTACCTACAGCATAGTTAACCTCTATGCTCCTAATGTGCACCAGATCCATTTTCTTAATTCTCTGCGGAAAAAAGTAAATAAGATTCAGAAGGGCTTCTTATTATTTTGTGGAGACTTCAACGCTATTGTAAATAATTCCTTAGATGTTTCCCATCCCTCTCGCAGCTTGAGACACTCTCTAGCCAATGTACTATCTGAAGCCAACTTGTATCTCTATGTATTATAATCCTGCTTTTCGTTCCACTCTTACTACAGCTTTACAAGAATATTTTGACATTATCTCATCTTCTATGACAAATGTATTTAGTACATAGTGAGCTCATAAAGCATTTTGTAGAGGTTTACTCTTGAAAATGGCTTCTCAAGCAAGACGGGACAGGAACAAAAAATTTTTAGGCATGTTCGATAGGATAGCTAGATTAGAACGACTCCATAAACAATCCTTATCTCCCACTGTAATGCAGGAACTCCAAATGGCTAGACTTGAGCTTAGGACCATTATGGCATGGCGACATGCCTTAAATCTAAAAAAAAGCCAAGACAGCTTTTTATACGCAAGGTAATAAAGCGGGTAAAATGCTTGCGAGATATCTCACTATTAGGCAATCTAAATTCAAATTAGCATCAATCCTGGATCCTGGATCGAATAAACCTACTTATCACCCCAACAAAATAGCGGCTGTGTTTACATCCTACTATTCCCAATTGTATAATTTGAAGGAGGATCCTACTACTCCGCAGCCTACCCCAGAGCTGATCCATAAATTTCTACACAATCTTCCATTACCTAAATTAACGCAGCAAGAATTGGAAGGGCTTAATCAACCCATTTTAGAAAGCGAGATAAGTGCGGCTATTAACGCCTTGCCTAAAGGGAAATCCCCGGGGGCGGATGGCTTTACCACAGAATATTACAAGGAATTCCAATCTATTTTAGTTCCTCACCTTAAAAGAACTTATGACGAAGCGGTGTCTACATCCACATTTCCACCTGAAATGCTGCGGGCTATTATAGTTACTCTACCCAAATCAGGAAAAGCGCCTGACTGTCCTCAAAATCTTGGACCAATCTCCCTACTAAGTACAGATCTTAAAATCTATGCCAAAATCTTAGCAACTCGTTTATTAAATATTACTCCTCTTCTCATTCAGGCTGACCAAGTAGGCTTTGTAAAAGGCCGGCAGGCTGCGGATGGGACCCGTAGGATTCTTAATTTGACACATTTGGTTGAGTCAAGGGGACATCAGGCGGTGTTCTTGGCACTAGATGCCGAGAAGGCGTTTGACAGAGTCCATTGGCAATACCTAGATTCTACTCTAACTAATTTTGGTATCAATGGCTTCATAAAATCTGCTATTATGGCGTTATATACAGTCCCCTTGGCTCAGGTATTCACATCCAATGCCTTGTCTGCTCCCTTTAATATCATTAATGGCACAAGACAGAGTTGCCCTCTATCCCCTATAATTTTTTTGTTGGTGATGGAACCCCTAGCGACTGAGATTAGAAATAACCCATGGATCTTGGGTATGCAGGTAGCATCCACATCTCACAAAATTGGCCTGTTTGCTGACGATGTCATCTTAACTGTCACTGACCCAATGAACTCCCTTACAGCGATTTCAACTTCCCTGCAGTCTTTTAGCGAAGTATCTTATTACAAACTTAATATCACAAAATTTTGTGCTCTCCCAATTGCTATAAGAAAGAGTTCCCTTAAGGACAAATTCCCATACCATTGGACCACCAAGAAATTGGAATATTTGGGTATCTGTATTTCAGCTCCTTCCGCTCATACCTTTAAAAATAATTTTGAAAAATTGTACCAGTCCACTATGCTGGAAATGCAAAGAATCGATAAATTTGAAATCTCATGGGTTGGTAGAATAGCTGCATTCAAAATGTTGATATTTCCCAAAATATTATATCACTTTAGAACTATCCAAATTCTCATCCCTCGGAACTATTTCCATAAGCTAGAGGTGGCCATAAAAAGATTCATTTGGAAAGGGAAGAAACCACGTATTCCGTATAGGTCACTGACCAAACATAAATCCAAGGGTGGAATGGGACTCCCAGAAATCTCTTTGTATTATTATGCAACAATTTTAGACCAACTTCCAGCATGGTCTGCCCCTTCAGATAAATTATGGGTACAGATAGAACGGAATGTGATTCCTAATAAAGACCTATGGGCACTTCTTTTGGCCTGATCAGTTACCTCCAAGATCTTAACTATTTCCTTACTGTCTATCACTGCAACATTGGAAGCCTGAATAATAGGAATAAATAAATTATCGGACTTATCCCCCAAAGTTAAAATTCATATCCCACTCTCTGCATGCGAATATTTAATTCCAAATCTTCACACTAAACCCCTAAGAGATCTTGGTTACAACCCTTTTCCGATATAGGAAATTCGGTCCCAAGTAAATGCCTACACCCTTTTTTGAAGATTAAAGGATTTCTTGGCACTGGTATGCAGACGTGGCTGGAAATAGACTCTAAGATATGGCATACTATTAATAATCCCATTAGACTGAAAAAAGGAATCTCCTGGTTCTATAAATTTCTACATTATGATAATGACCTATCCATGCTAAGTTGTGTAGGAAAGTGGGAAAGGGATCTTCAAAGATCCTTCACACAAGATGAATGGGAGAATGCCATGGGTAGCAATTTGAGCATTACTAACTGTACCAACCACTGGGAATGTTCCCTGAAATTACTGCATCGCAGCTACTTTACTCCATATACGTTATCTAAAATGTACCCCAACGTTTCTCCACTGTGCTGGAGGAATTGTGGTGGTGAAGGGAACATTCTCCATATTATGTGGAAGTGTCCTCGTCTACAGCTGTTTTGGCAAGAGGTCTTTGCTCTTATTTCCAGGGTATCGGGCATAACATCCATCCCAACACTGGGCTTAGCCCTACTTAATATCACTTTGAACCTTTTCCCGGGTAATTATAGAACCATAATAGGTCATATCCTTATTGCCGCTAGACTGGCTATTACCATTAAATGGAAGTCAACCAATATTCCTTCTATCTTAGAAGTGAATCACAGAGTACAGACACATTATGTATGTGAGAGAGCCTTAGCAGTTACCCATCAATCTAGGTGGAAATTTGAAACAAAGTGGTCCCAATGGAACAAGATATTCTCGTCTAATAACTGTATTGTTTAGAGCTGAGTGAGAGACGGTCCTAGATATTAAGATGCAAGCTCTGTTATCTTCTCCCCCTTAGGGTTGCTTTGGTTTTCACTTTCTTCCTTTTTCTCTTACCTCCTGGTACTTTCTTTGTTTGGTTCATCTCTTTTCCTTCTTGTTTACTATACTAATATTCTCAAGAGGTTTGGTACAGATGGGCCCGTGCATCCAGGTTTACTATGATTAATGTTAAGTGAACTACTATGCAAGTACAGTATGTTATATGTGTAACCATTTGGATTGGAAGTGTAACCTCCATCTATTGCAATTTATAGTTGATGTATATTTTGTTCATGGCCAGTGGCCTTCTTGTATCTGCTATAGCAACATTAAAGCTGTATTTGGGATATTGTGTTGAGCAAGGAATGTGTGTACCCAATTTCTAACCTGGACCTTGTATTCTTGTACTTTTATCCAAAATTCTAATAAACAAGATTTGAAAAGAAAAATTAGCGATATCTCTCGAAGCTGATATTCATCTTGCAACCTCATTTGAGGGAACTACAAGTGCATTCAGCCTATATCCAACGTGTTTCGAATACTTTAATGCAGATTCTTCCTCAGGGAAGGGATACAACAACAATTGTCTTTTAGTGCATATTATTTCTAATCCAAGAATTGGAAAACCAGCTTTACAAGTTTTACATACCACAAAAAACAATCAAACCGAGAATGCTTTGCTGTGTTTTTGGATTTCTGAGGTTGAATTACCACAGCACCGTGTTTCTATATGTCCATGGGGAATTCAAAGAATGTAAGTGACCATTTTGAATATTTAAGAAACTTCTATGGTCTAAATGTTTAATTGGCTACTTTATCTTTATTAATAGTAAATTTTAAATGAGAGGGATAATAAGTTTGGCTTACATGTGTACTGATTATACATCTGTCCATGTGTTATACATTATGGACATGTAGTTAACTTTTGGTCCCTATTATATGAACAAAAGAGATAACATTCCCTCAGATATTTGGATGTCCATTTTCATATTTCTGGAACATTAATGTAAAAGATATCGTATTAATTTATATGTTTTATTACTACAGTACTCTTCAACGTGGCACCCGTGGTTCTTGCATGCCAAGTGATGATCTCATCCTACGTATGAGGGGGGGACTCATTCTTCAAAAACACAGCAAAGCATTCTCAGTGTGATTGCTTTTTGTGGTATGTTTTTTGTGGTATGTAAAACTTGTAAAGCTGGTTTTCTAGTTCTTGGATTAGAATAATATATATATATATATATATATATATATATATATATATATATACATAGTCAGTCATAAATATTGGGACATTGACACAATTCTAACATTTTTGGCTCTTTACACCACCACAATGGATTTGAAATGAAACGAACAAGATGTGCTTTAACTGCAGACTGTCAGCTTTGAGGGTATTTACATCCAAATCAGGTTAACTTAACGGTGTAGTACTTACAACAGTTTGCATATGTACCTCCCACTTGTTAAGGGACCAAAAGTAATGGGACAGAATAATAATCATAAATCAAACTTTCACTTTTTAATACTTGGTTGCAAATCCTTTGCAGTCAATTACAGCCTGAAGTCTGTAACACATAGACAGCACCAGATGCTGGGTTTCATCCCTGGTGATGCTCTGCCAGGCCTTCACTGCAACTGTCTTCAGTTCCTGCTTGTTCTTGGGGCATTTTCCCTTCAGTTTTGTCTTCAGCAAGTGAAATGCATGCTCAATCGGATTCAGGTCAGGTGATTGACTTGGCCATTGCATAACATTCCACTTCTTTCCCTTAAAAAACTCTTTAGTTGCTTTTGCAGTATGCTTTGGGTCATTGTCCATCTGCACTGTGAAGCGGCGTCCAATGAGTTCTGAAGCATTTGGCTGAATATGAGTAGATAATATTGCCCGAAACACTTCAGAATTCATCCTGCTGCTTTTGTCAGCAGTCACATCATCAATAAATACAAGAGAACCAGTTCCATTGGCAGCCATACATGCCCACGCTATGACACTACCACCACCATGCTTCACTGATGAGGTGGTATGCTTAGGATCATGAGCAGTTCCTTTCCTTCTCCATACTCTTCTCTTCCCATCACTCTGGTATAAGTTGATCTTGGTCTCATCTGTCCATAGGATGTTGTTCCAGAACTGGCTTTTTTAGATGTCGTTTGGCAAACTCTAATCTGGCCTTCCTGTTTTTGAGGCTCACCAACGGTTTACATCTTGTGGTGAACCCTCTGTATTCACTCTGGTGAAGTCTTCTCTTGATTGTTGACTTTGACACACATACACCTACCTCCTGGAGAGTGTTCTTGATCTGGCCAACTGTTGTGAAGGGTGTTTTCTTCACCAGGGAAAGAATTCTTCGGTCATTCACCACAGTTGTTTTCCGTGGTCTTCTGGGTCTTTTAGTGTTGCTGAGCTCACCGGTGCGTTCCTTCTTTTTAAGAATGTTCCAAACAGTTGTTTTGGCCATGCCTAATGTTTTTGCTATCTTCTTGATGGGTTTGTTTTGTTTTTTCAGCCTAATGATGGCTTGCTTCACTGATAGTGACAGCTCTTTGGGTCTCATCTTGAGAGTTGACAGCAACAGATTCCAAATGCAAATAGCACACTTGAAATGAACTCTGGACCTTTTATCTGCTCATTGTAATTGGGATAATGAGGGAATAACACACGCCTGGCCATGGAACAGCTGAGAAGCCAATTGTCCCATTACTTTTGGTCCCTTAACAAGTGGGAGGCACATATGCAAACTGTTGTAATTCCTACACCGTTCACCTGATTTGGATGTAAATACCCTCAAATTAAAGCTGACAGTCTGCAGTTAAATCTCATCTTGTTTGTTTCATTTCAAATTTATTGTGGTGGTGTATAGAGCCAAAAATGTTAGAATTGTGTTGATGTCCCAATATTTATGGACCTGACTGTATATATGTATATATATATATATATATATAAGGTTGCTTAAAAATTCCACCAAATGTAAGGTACAAATCTCTGTGTTAGAAAAATAGGGATGACGGCAACCACACCCTACATTATACCGGATAACTCTCTTAACAGTAAACTATGTGATAGCGTCCCTTTAACAACTTCCATAAGACATTGTTAGAGGGTTCTGAAATTTACGTACATTTATCCACTCTATATTATTCTCCATATACTTTTTTTGAACGGGTAAAATAATATACTTATTGAACTACTGTTGCCATAATCACAACAATAGACTCTTTCTTGTAAACTGTGCAGAAACAACATCACCCCAAGTTAGCATTTCAAGTTATTTGATAGAATTGATTAAAAGCTGCAGTACTATACTAGAGCATTTGGATGGGAATGAAAACAAAGCTCAAGCACACTCAAAAGAACCCCCTGAGATTCCACCAGGATTTAAAAATAGAATTATACATTGTCACAACAGATTCTTCGTTGTGTTTTAAATGCTCTCAGTCTGTGGCCTCTTGCAATTTTATGGTTTTCAAGCTCCTACAGGGGGTACATTTACCTACAAAAGATTTATTGAAGCTATCATGGATAGATTAGCTTAAAATATTTGAATCAGTATGTAGTGAGTAAGTGCAGAATTAAACAGAAGGAAAAAAGCATATACTAACATACCAAGCAGGTGTGAGTTTAATACACTGCACCATGTTGAGCCAGCGGCAGCAGAATAAACTATATACCAGGCTGCAGTTTCATTAGCCTGGAGCAGAATTTCCAGCAACAACTTTTCACTGCTTTACCCTGTTCTAGAGGCTGCTGGCTGCCCTGTTACACAGATAGGAGATGGTGATGCTGAGACATGCAAAGCAATTAGAATCCATGTCAAGCAGCTCTTCTCTCTTGATTTCCATTTTGTAAGCTAGGACATGATATTGATATTAAAAAAAAAACAAGTTAATGGCAATAAATAAATCCAAGTTAAATGCATGGCTGTTTCCCTCCAATATTACAATTGTCTGTCTTTTTAAAGCTGGCTATATATACACTGTTATTATTTTTTTTTAGATAAATTCATTCACACAGGCAAGATGGAGGGAGTAATCCTCATCATTGATAGATTGTATTCTGATCGTGGAATCTCCCACTGTCAGATTACACTAATCAGTGGCCACAGCTGTTGATTGACAAAAGTTTTCTACATTGTTCCTTCAACAGAAGTCAATCATTTGTTCAACTATGGGGCAGCCACGCATTGATTGGAACTTGGCCTGCTGAACCAACTGAATTTTGATCCATGTATAGCCAGCTTAACTGCTTACAGTATTATGTGTAGTTGGACTGTAAAACAGCTTTTGAAAAGGGGTTCCTTATACAGCGAGGTTTCAGCAAGAAAAATGTTAGCACACAAATGTTTGAAAAAAATAACCACTACTATGTATCATACCCCAGTCTTTTAAAAAGTAACAGTAGGTGTGAGAAGAAGCTTTGCTCACTTTCACAGGGGGTGTTTGTGTGTGTTTATGGGGGTGGGGGGGGGCAGAGGGTGCAGGGTTTTAGACCTGGAATATGTTACATGTTATATCCTAATCATGAAATGTGCATCATGCTCCAAAAAGTGAACCTACCCCCCAAAAGATCAACCTATGACCTTTCCTCTTAGTGTCACTAAAGCTAATCTAATGCTAACTCCTGCACTTAAAGTGAAAGTCCAGCTTCATTCTAACTACTAATATCCCCCCTCCTAACACCTATGCTTAATAACCTGTGTAAAAAATATGCATATACCTATCTTTTTTTCAGACCACTCCAGTTTGGTTGCATGATCCAGCTCTCCTGTGTCAGCCAGCACCAATGCAGGGGAGAGAAAGGAGTGCCAACAATAGATGGGCCATTGAAGCCTATGGGTGATGTCACCGCTCTAGGAGTAACCAGATGTTGTCAGGACCCTCTCTTGCAGCAGCACTGACTGACCTAGAGGAGATCACGTGACCGGACCAAACCAGCCTGAAAATAGGTATGTTCCGAAGAATAGACAGAATGAAAGATTGAAGAACTTATCTCAATCTCACGAGAACAATTGTCCAAATTCACCTCTACTTGGTATTGTTGGACCCATTTCAAAACAACCTCAGCATATTGAGACCTATGTTCCTAAGTGCTGCGCACCAGGGTGCACTTTGGGTCCATACAGTCTTTCACTATCTGAACTATCAGGAGTCTTCATGTTTGCACCTGAATCATACAGGGGCTAACCAGTTCCCCTAGTGCAGGAGGTGGAAGAACGAACAAGTCTGTATCCCCCACCCTGAATCCCTATTTTTTGCTCCACAACTGACCCCCTTGTTCTCCTTCTACAGTATATCCTTTTCTTCTATCCCCCTCTTTTTTTTAATTCTCTCTTCTAAGTTGCTTCCTTCTTCTTTTTCTTTCCATTTCTCCATAATTACCCTGCCATTGGCGTTAATTGTAACAGCACGTCGTGCCTCACCTGAGAGTTTTCGATAGGGTACGCCCACAATTCTAGACTCAACGGATATTGTAATGAGTTAATTTATGTTTTTCACTGCCTTGCTGAGTGAGAGAACTCATCCTTGGATTTGTAGACCATATCGGTCATCTCTTTTCTATGCACATATGATATGTAATGTCTTGTCAGGACATGTGTATACTGAATCTGTAAGTCTGTTCTTTTGTTCCTTCCTTTTGCATCAACAAAACGTAAAAAAAAAAATGTAAGTATATGCAAAACCTGCTTGAGGCAGGTAAGCAGTGGTGTATTTAAGTTGTGTGCTTCCCTAGGCAACACCAAAAATTGCTGTGCTAGCTATCTGATGTCAGTACAGCGATCTCCCCCCTGAGCTATTGAGTTCTAACAGGCCCCCTCTCCCACCAGAACACACCAGTCAGTGCTGGCAGCCATTGGATGCTGGTTTTCCAGAATGCCTGTCGGACAGCTGCTATTTGGCCAATGTGACATTAGAGGTCTATTAGACTCCTGATGTGGCCAGCAATATGTATCACATAGGGGACTGTTGGCATTATAGTGGTAATGTAGTATATTTGTATGAAAGAAAGCAGCCAGGAAATTATTTTATAATTTTTGTTTCTAGACATAATAAAGAATGATGGAATTTTTATAACAGTTTGCACAGTTTCTGCCATTAAAGTCCCAATAATTGGGAGAATAATTTCATTACATTTTAGTATATTGAAATAGAGTTTATCAAATTTAGATAGAAACATAGAGGATTGACAGCAGAAAAATACCAAGTGATCCATCAAATCTGCCCCTTTTTTAAACTTTTTTGTCTGAGTATTGATTAATGTTGTCCCAAACATGTTTGGCTGCACTTACTGCTGACTGGCTCACTACTTCTGCTGGAAGTCTTTTCAAAGAATAAATTTCTCCTGATATATTTTATCCCTCAGACCTTTCACCCTTTTTGTTGTCACTCTCTGGCCTCATTCTATCTTATCTATAACTTTTTGTGAGTTCTCTAGAACTGAACACCCTTCAGGACTTCCTTTCTCCTGCTGGTGACCCCTCTAGTTATACACCCTATTTTCTATTCTAACTGTGTGGCCATACTGTTTGCTCTGTTTGCAATCACTTGAAATAAGTACTCCCAAATCTTTTTCCTCCGTAGTGCTGTCCCCAATGGTGTACTCTGTCAATGTAATCTTTTTGCCCATGTGCATTATTTTACCTTTAGAAACATTGAACTACAGTTTCCACTGCCTTGACCAATGCCAAATCGTGTTCCATGTTAGACTCGTCCAGGGAAATCAACCCTATTGCAAAACTTTGTGTCATCAACAAAAAGACATACCCTTACCCACTAATAATTTACATACATATAGATTAAATAGAACAGGAGCTAGTATAGAGCCTTGTGTTACACCACTAATGACTGGTCTCTGTTTTGAATGAATCCCATTTACAACCACAGTTTGATGTCTGTCATTTAGCCAAGGGTAAAGTCCTAGCTTGTACACCTTTTTTTATGAGATCTTTATGTAGAAATGTATTAAAATGCTTTGCTGAAACGGAGATAAGCTATGTCCACAGCACCACCCTGGTCGTGTTTTTAGAGTGATCAATGATCCTTTTTTCAGGAGTGATTTCATTAACTTGACAACAGATGTTAAACTCACTGGCCATTAATTGCTAGCTTCTACCTTGCTACCCTTCTTGTGGACAGACACAATATTAGCTGTCCGCCAGTCATAGGGAACTTCTTCTGTTAACCTCCCTAGCGGTATGATTATTTCAGATTTTTGGTGCTGAAAGCGGTACCATTATTTTGCATGGAAATATGTAGTTTTTTTTATTGTAGGCTGTAATATTTAGGAATAACTCACTGAAATCTGTTTGAACAAGAGTCTATTAAACATCCCGGGTATGATAAAATTTGAAACACAAAATCATAAATTATAATTTAATAAATAATCATAAAAAATTATAATATAATAATAATACATTTCATTCAATAATATATTCAAACCAAAAACACTGAAATTTGAAATATAGCGCCAAGTTCGCACATCTCTGAGCAAAGTCGCAAAATTGTTTTCAGTGTCTGATGACGAATTTCTCCACGAATCATTATCACTCAATTCTGCAAGTAGTTCTGATTTACTATCGCTGTTCTCTAGCTGATCTAAACCCGCTTTTGACCTAAAGGGACACTTTTTGGACGCCATGGACTTTTCTAAGTTTCCAGGCAGAAAGAACAGTCAAAATACAGACAAGGGACAGGACAAAGCACTAGGGACAAAATGTATGTGAAATGCTTTGAAACAGCAATGTTTTACTATGTAAAATTCATTTTGAAAAAAATTACTTTTTTTAAAATTTTCAAATTTCCCGCCGCCAGCGGCGCCCGTACGTCCCGACGTCACAGGGACCGGAACACAGAAGCCGGATGCCAGCATCAGCCGGAGAAGATGGCTGGGAACGCTGCAGGGGACACATCGCGGGAGCGAAGGACAAGGTAAGTTCTGCAGTGACTCCCTATGCAGCGCCGCATGGTAAGCCCGAGTGTAGCTTGGGGTTACCGCTTTTGGTACTGATATTTTACCCCGAGCTACACTCGGGAATACCGCTAGGGAGGTTAAAAGAGATTGATTAAAAAGATCTGTTAATGGTCCAACAACTATACTTCAATGTTCTCTTAGATCTCTGAGAAGAATACCACCAGGGATCGCTGTTTTATTAGGCCTTATCCGAGTCAATTTCTCTGCTACCCCTCTCTCTAAACATTTATCTATCAGCTACACTTTTTTTTTCTTTGAATCTCCTATATGCTGATTTTTTTTTCCTTTACCACCTCATTTGCCTTTTTAGTGGACCATTTTTGCTTTTTTTCTTATGTTTAGACTTACTAATTTGCCAGACATAAAATCTAGTTGCTTCCAGGATGGTGGACTTTAACCACTTATCTACCGGGCACTTTTACCCCCTTCCTGCCCAGGCCAATTTTCAGCTTTCAGTGCTGTCGCACTTTGAATGACAATTGTGCAGTCATGCAACACTATACCCAAACAAAATTTTTATAATTTTTTGAGACAGATAGAGCTTTCTTTTGGTCGTATTTAACCTCCCTGGTGGTCTAATTATGTCAATATATTTGAATGTCAAAGCTGATTTAATTCTTAGGAATAACTCAAATAAATCTGTCCAAACAAGAGTCTAGTAAACATCCCAGGTATGATAACGTTTGAAACACAATAAAAAATTATAATAAAATAATTATAAAAACTAACATAATACATTTAATTCAAACCCAAAACACTGTAATTTGAAATAGAGCACCAAGTTCGCACATCACTGAGCTGAGTCGCAGAATCGTCGCTGTCGTCACTTTCAGTGTCTGATGACGAATTGCCCCATGAATCGCTATTGCTCAATTCTGCAAGTGATTATAATTCATGATCACTGTTTTCTAGCTGGTCTAAAACCGCTTTTGACCTAAAGGGACGCTTTTTGGACACCATGGACGTTCTCAAGTTTCCAGACAGAAAGAAAAGTAAAAGTGTAGGCAGGGCACAGGACAAAGCACTAGGGACAAAATTTAGGTGCAATGGTTTGATACAGTAATGTTATCATAACAGATTAAAATGTATTGTGTGTATGTCATGTTTTTACTTTTTTTAAACTCCCATCGGTTCCGCCCCCTGCGTCCCGACGCTCACAGGAAAAGGAACCCAGAAGACGGATGCCAGCATTGGCCGGAGGACACAGCGGGAGGACATCGGGGGATCCCAGGATAAGCACTACAGTGTAATCCCGAGTGTTGCTCGGGGTTACTGCTTTTGGTAATGTAAATTAACCTCAAGTTACACTCAATATTACTGTTAGGGAGGTTAATCACCACTGGATTTTTTCATTTTTTGCTAAACAAACTAAAAAAAGACTGAAAATTTTTTGGGAAAAAAAGTTTTTTCTTAGTTTCTGTTATAAAATGTTGTAAATAAGTAATTTTTCTTCTTCACTGATGTGTGCTAATGAGGCTGCAGTGATGGGCAATGATAGGCTACACTGATGAGCATTGACAGGCATCACTTGTGGGCATTGACAGGTATCACTGATGGGCACTGAAAGGCAGCACTCATATGACACTGATAGGCGGCACTGACTGGCACTAAAGGGCAGCAATGATTGGAACTGATAGGTTGCATTGAAAGGCAGCTCTGATGGGCACTGATATGTGGCATTGATGGGCAATTACAGGTGACATTTATGGTTACTGATGTGGCTACACTGATCATCAGTGCCGTGATGAACGGTGTAGATGTCCTCTCTGAGGAATGCCGATTACCGGCTCTCCTCTCCTCACACACTGTCAGCGTGAGGAAAGGACTGCCAATAACCGGCATTTCCTGTTTACAAGTGATCAACTGTGATAGGACACAGCTGATCACATGGCTCATCATCGGCTCTTTACTCTGATCAGTGATCTGCTGTGTCCCAGAGACACAGTGCACCACTGATCGCCGCACGCCTCTGGGGGCACATGCACAGTTAGAGTGGGAGGACATCATATGACAGAAGGAGAGAACCGCAGCCCACCCATCATTTCCTTATATGGCGGATGGGAGGCAGTTAAGAGTGCCTAATATTTTCTGATTCTTGTCATTTTACTACAACTTAATTTTTTTAGAAATTCACAAATTCCAGCTAAATTTGTGTTTTTATTGCAAAGCTTTAATTACCTTGAATGCAAAGCAGCTTCACTATTATAACTATAAAAATGGGCATTAAACAATGAAAACTCTGCACCACAGACAAAACCAAAAGAAACTAAAATTAAGGATACACAGATGAATGTGATTATGGCTGCTGCAGTTTTCAAAATGTGTCTAACTTTCACTTTAGTGAACCCTATAAATGTGTTTGTGGGCTGTGCTGTCAAAAATGTGAATCAAGGTTATTAAACAGTTTACCTCATGAAAAAAATGCAATAAATAACACCAGAAAATACAACTAATGTCCAATGTATCAGTAAGTCCCATTCAAATAATAGTTGCTTAAAAACCAAAAGATAAATGAACTAGTGCTGGTGCCTTTAGTAACCTGGAAGTGGTTACCCGTTTATCTGTTACTAATGGAACCAGCACTAGTTATGGTTTGCACTTTTTCATGTGGCAATCGGTTTAGTAACCTTGATTCACATTTTTGACAACACAGTCCATATACACATTTATAGGATAAGCTAGGCATTGCCTTGGCTAATGCTGTTGCTTTGGCATATATTATACATTTACTCCATTGCACCCTGCTTTACTGCTTTGGATATTGGTGGGACATTTACTGCTGTACATTTTCCTGTGCCTTATCAATAATGACATCCACAGTTGCTTATTATTACCTTCCCTTTGTTCCCCTACTTCTCTGTTTTCCCGAGGTGTTTGTTATGCTTACACCCAATGCAGGTGGTCAGGCACTATAGCTAACCACCTATAGAAGCCCCCTTTCCCATAAGGCAAGCAGGCCTACCAGTACTCGGTTGCCCCCAGGACTTAGACATGATGCTATAGTGCATGGCCACCACGCTGAGGCAGGTGTGAACTGAGCAAAGCAAACAGGTACTTGTGGTTGGTAGACAGGCATAGTTCAATAACAGGCCAGGTGAAAAGGCAGGCAGAGTTCAGAGAATACAATAGTCAATATGCGATCTGAGGTAATCAAGAGGGAATCCGAACAACAACGCAGGACAAACAAACAGGGAGCTTGGACACATGTAACCAGCACTATCACAGGCATTAGAGTGGAAGCTTGGCTGGCTTAAATCAGGTTTGGTATCCGCCCTTTCCACATCAATCACCTCGCAGACTGAACAGACAGACAGGGATGTATCATAGCTAAAACCAGGATGCTGGAATAATACCAGCAACTATCAAAGAACAGGAGTGTTTACACGCTCCTGACAGAGGTGAAATTTAATGCATAATAATAGAAAGTATGGAAGAGCATTTGGCTTGAGAAGGGATCCTCGGCCTTTAGTAAGATCTTACACATAACTACAAGTCATGACTTAGAACTAAGTCATAAGGGTCTCTAGTCTTTGCTCCCATGTAATGGAGAAGTAATGGTGATGTAAAAAGAAGAAAGGTAAGTATTAACAGCTGTGAAGGCCACCATTAAAGTGGTAGTAAACTCACTTTGTATATATTTACCTACAGCTAAGCTTATAGTAAAGCTTACCTCTAGGTAAAATGAACATCTCCTAAATGTGTACCGTTTAGGGGATATTTCAATTTGATGTGATGCATACTAGCGCATTATGTCTTTACATTGCAGGGGATTTTTTTAATGAATATTAACGGTCCACTACCGCTTTAAAGTATGTGGCATTCTGACAAAACAGTATTTCTCTTGCAGAGTAAAGCAAAACAAGTAATACTGTCTGTACTACACGCTGTTGATTTCTGAAAGCTGTGGGAGAAGTTGCTCAAAAGATGAATTGCATTTTGCAAACACATTTTCAGCCTGCAGGTAGGGAGCAAGTGAGGCAGAGAATGGCACTTAGCCTCCCCACTGCTTAACAAGGATTTTACAAGATTGACAATGTCCTTTGGGTATTGATAACCCAGTTCTTCCCTTTCTAGATTATGGCACCAATGTGACAACAAGGATTCACAGACTTTGGTACTGTTACTTCATTATGGCAACATGGCAAAAGTACGCTAATGGGTAAAAAAAAGGAATATACATCTTAACTGCAGTGATGAAAGGGGAAAGGGAGAACATCTTTCAGCACTGAGTTGTAAGTATTTAGCACAGCTGTTCGTAGCACATAGTATACAGAACAAGAAGTTAGTTTGGCTAATATCAGGGCTAAGGCTTAGTTTGGGATTATATTAGGTTATTGTTAGGGTCGTTTTTTTTTTTTTTTATTTAAGTCTTACTATTAAAAGTAAGCCTGTTCTTTTCTATACAGGGCCAACTGCCACCCTCACAAGCTGCACATTTGTACTGTCAAGGTTTGAGATTAGGCTTGAAATTCAACAGGTGAGAAAACAAATAGTGTTTATAAACAGGCCAGATTCTGTACACAAGTAATGGTAGCAGTATGGGAACATGACAGAAGCAAAGCTAGAGGCCAAGCTGGAGTTGGTATGCAAAGGTAACAGATTTAAAATGGAGAACAATGGAGAGTGGTCTCTAAACTGACAGTCAATGGTTGGTGCACAAGTAGATGTATACAATGATGCTGTTTAGCAGAAAAGAGGCAGATATTGACATACAGTAAGGTTATTTAACCTGGCAAACACAAAATACAGAGGTATGGTTTAAATAGTTTAGGAGAGGAGCACATTCTCAGTTAAAAAAAAAAACTATCTATGAAGCCTGACCAAGAAAATCAGGTAGGGAGACTGTTACAGGATATCAGTTTGGCTGCTGACACTTGTTACATAGTAGGTATAACAATAATGGTGTGAACCTCCTGCGCTCAGGATACCCTCCAAAAAATCGAATAATCCCGAGAAGCTGCTCACATTAAATCATATACCAATGATCTTCAACATAAACATGTGGAACCAATGTAGCGCTACTCGCTTAAATTAAGATAAACATGTGAACCAAAATACCTAGTGGATAAATATCAAATAAATAAAGTAAGTGTCCACTAAAGTGAAATCATGCACATAAAACATATATGTGATTAGATCTAAATTACAAAAGTGAAAATAATCATATCAACTAAAAAGTAATACGTGCTTTTTGCAAATGAATATATATATATATATATATATATATATATATATACATACACATACATTAACAATGTGCATTAACATATATATATATATATATATATATATATATATACCCCATAAAGTGAAAAGGTCCAAACGTGCATATATGTGAACTCAATACGTGCACCTGCACACAAACAACATATATTTCCGTGTATATAAAGTCCAAATGAAGATGATCACACTTAGGTGAACACAAAACACTCGTGCTGGTATTTGTATATAGAAGTGAGTTGATAGTTGAGCAGAAGATCATCCGAACACCGGCTGAATCAGCCTCTCACCTTAAGGATTCGACCCTTGCGAGTCAAAACGTTTACTAGGATCTCTCTCACAGATCCTCCAGGTAAGTATCACTCCAAACGACTGCTCACACTGTATATGAATCTCCCCCCAGGAATCAGCACTTCAATAATGGCTCCTTCTCCAAGTAAGGTTAAATGCTGCGTCAACCACTCATATGGAAGTACCCTGATGAAGTCACGTGTTGGACGTGACGCAACGCGTCGGTACATGGGGAGGAGCTTCCGGCAACCGCGGTGATGTAATTTCCAGTGTGGGGGCCATATTGGATCACCCTGTGTATTACCCATGCAGTACACCCATAGCATGTGGTAGGAGGCTGGAATATTCGTCCTTATGTGAGTGGAAATCTATTTTATATACCTATTACCGAATAAAATTACTGGTTGCACTATGGAGGGTCTCTGCTTGTGTCTTACTATGACCCTGGGAGGAGCTGGCTGCTAAACTGGTGGACGCTGGAGGTGGAAGGCGTTACCTAGAGAGTGATCCATACTGATAGGATCGTGTGATCCTGAAAGCGTGCTGGCCCCTTGGGGTCTAAGGAAGGAGGTGAGGGGGCCTTTTGGCCGTTAAGGATTGTCACGTGTGAATCACGCACACTGCACATTACTTTTGCATGAAGAGTGGAGTGTGAAGCTCATCATTAAGCACTGCATCATCAGTAGTATTACTAATTTTGGACTTTTCTCGTATTTGAATTTTCGTTCATCTTTTTTGTGCACTATATGTGTGTTACCACTGTAGTAGTATTATATATGATATATTTGTCACTTTTTGCACTAGATATTCCCCATGAGGGAATACATGCATGACACTTTATATGTATTGAGTACTTTGGATTTGTTTGGAGGTGTGTATTGAGTTCATATTGTATCACGCATTTATCAGATATTTATATTAATTAGCGCTGCACTTTTATATTTTTTTTGTACTGTTTATTCACTTATTTTGGGTATACGTTTAGTGTCAGCAGCTTATGGTTATAGGTAGGAGTCCATGTGAGCGCAGGAGGTTTTTTAAATCACGGCTTGAACTATCTTGCTTTGCATGTAATGAGTCTATCTCATATATTAGTTTCACCTTTTAAGTTGCATTACTGAAATAAATGAACTTTTGCACGATATTCTAATTATTCGAGTTTCACCTGTAGTACCTATACTGCATGCAGGTTAACTGGGACTGTTGTAAGGTGCACTAATGCTCTTAAAGAGCCCCAACAATAGCCGGCAGGAAAACATTTTAAAGGGCTGCCCCTCCCATAATAATAATTCTGTAAGCCCCCTTTGTTCCCCTTGCCCCACTCTGCTACCATCTTACTCTTTTTTTGGACAGTGCATACCCAGTCAGTCTAGGACTAGCAGTGCCACTATAGATGCATTCTGGCATTACCTAATTACCTTCCATATTGGGTGACAATATATTAAGTTTATTAAGTATTGGGAAACCCCTCCAAATCATTGTATTCAGATGTTCCAATCACCTCTATGGTCACAGATGTATAAAACGAAGCACCTAGGCATGCATTTGTGAAAGATTGGGTCGCACTCAGGAGCTCAGTGAATTCAAGCATGGTACTGTGATAGGTTGCCTCTTGTGCAATGAGTCCATCCATGAAATCACCTTGCTACTAAATATTCCATGGTCAACTATTAGTGGTATTATAACAAAGTGGAAGCAGCTGGGAACAATAGCAACTCGGCCACGAAAAATGAGAGAGTAGGGTCAGAGAATACTAAAGCCCACAGGCAACTCCAACTGAAGATGTACACATGTATGAAACGCATTTTGGAGGAGCCTGCGAGCCTGGACGTCATGCCGCCGGATCAAGGAGGTCCGGCGGCCCCTATTACGAACCAGCTGAGCTCTCCCTGGTGATCACCTTACCATACTGAAGAGGATGAATATTCTTGATGACATCTACCTATCCTGGGTTGATGTCATTCCTATGCTGAGAGGGACCCATTGGAAGACCTCCATTATACTATATACTGCTCATAACCATTGCGCTTCCGGTGAGTGCGCACTTTACTTATTACCTTGCCCCTCACCTATCCTATAAAGGAGTGCTACACTGAGATATGTGAAGTCACACGGAGCTCTTTATACTATTTATGAACTTTCATCATATGTATATGTTCTACATTTTATACTGAGGACTATTCACATTTTGAGGACTATTTTTAGCACTGCACTTGTTTTATTGTTATATGTCATTTGGAAGGTTTATGGTTTCCTTTTTTTTGCATAGCTGCTTATTCATATTAAGCGCTCGCTGAGTTGTCTTCTCTTTTTAAAGCGCACAGTGAGCAAAAGTCACCAACTGTCTGCAGAGTCAAGAGCTAAAGACCTCCAAACTTTACTGGCATGCACACCAGTCCTGAGTCCTGACCTCAACCCGACAGAACACGTTCGGGATGATTAGAGTGGTGACTGCGAGCTAGGTCTTATGGTCTGACAATAGTGCCTGACTTCACAAATGCGCTTCTGGAAGAAAGGTCAAACAGTCAAATAGACACACTCCTAAACCTTTTGGACAGCCTTCCCAGAAGAGTTGATGCTGTTATAGCTGGAAAGAGTGGGACAACTCAATATTGAACCCTACGGACTAAGATGGGATTGTATTAAGGTTCATGTGCATGTAAAGGCAGACATCCCAATACTTATTGCAATATAGTGTAGCTCTACTACATGGGTAAGTATTATTTTCAGTGATTGAGGGGCTGATTTGGGTTTTTTTGGGGAAAAAAAGCGAGGCAAAGAACAGAGGACCCATAATAATCAGCAGCTCCTGCAGACATAGGTTTAGCATGTGGAACTGATACAGCCTAACTGACTTCTACATCTGGACATGAAACCGTGGGGAAGAAGCACCAATTGTCATATCAAGTTCTGCTTTGTGATGAGGGATATAACTCTGTTTAATTTGGTGGTGCTGAGGTTGTTGACAAACATGCTAATGCAATCGCAATCAGAAGGGGAAACCACATCAATAAGCCTGTAAGATGATAACACACTAGAGGCGGGGAATGAAGGCGAATTGTACAACTCCCTTCCATTTTTATTAATGATGGATGACTGGTTATCCTCAAAGTGGCTGTTTAATTGCTTTCCTACCCTAATAAAGATGCTCTATCAGGAAGGAATGCGCACACAGAAACACACACATTATTATCAACATCTCCATTTTTCATCTTTTAAGGCATATTTCCATTGCCTCAAAAAAAAAAAAAAAAAAAAAAAACACAACAGAGCATTTTTTTTTTTTTTATCTGTGATATTAGACATATTCAACCACTGATTAACTTGGCTTGGTTTGTTCTAGTCTGCAGTTAAATACTAGGGGTAAACCAGGGTTTGGTTCAATATGGGTTTGTTGAACATTGTTAAAGTTCTGGTTCCAAATCCACACCCTATGGAAGTTAATGGGAGCCGAATGTTAAAAAAAAGGAAAGGTCATATTCTAGGTTAATAGGCAAGGACCTGTCAAACAAATGGCATGGGGAGCTGGGCACTGCCATCTGGAACATGGATTAAAGCAAAAAAAAAAAAATATTCCTTTTGGATGGCAGAAATTTTAATAATGCTTTAAGTGAAACATTAAAAATGCTAAATTCATTTAATGGCATGCTTGGGTTTTGTCCTAAACATACATGTGAAGTGTTGCATCCATGGTGCATACAATATACTACAGAAACTCTGACATTTACAATAACAAAAATACTGTTCAAACTGCCAGCAAATTACAGCTCCCGGTCACTTCTGTTTTTATTATATCCCTTAGGCCAGAGAAGGGTGTGGTATAGATGTTAAAGGGGATCACAGATAATGGCATGGGGTTCCCCCTAAAAATACAGTACACACTAGACTCTTATCCTTGGTGAGGGTCTGGTTCGGATGTCAAGGAGGACTCAAAAAAAAAAACCCTGCAAAAACAAGAAAATAAAGCACAAGGCTCCTGACAAAATCAATCCCAGACCGTTATGCAAGCATGCGGCTTGACTGGCCAGGACATGGGGTGGGGGGACAAGCACATGACCCCAGTGATGCAGATCAATGTCATTCAAAATGAACAATACCAGATGCTTGCCAAAGAAGAAAAAATCCTGTCAATATGATCAGCTCCAGTTGTTCACTCACACAAAGTGCTATCTTCCAGGGCCTCACTGCTATAAGAAAACAAAGGGCAGGGTCTACAGGGTGACATCTTTGACCAATAGTGGTTATTCATTAAAAACGGAGTCACCTTACATCTTACTCTAATAGGCTCCCAGTATAATATTATCTTGGGAAATCTGCAGGACTATGTGCCACCCATGCCCAATGACAGATCATTGATATTTGGGGTGCAACACAGACAAAGTCTCTGTGCTTAAGAAACACTGTCCCCTTTAGTCAGGCAAATTTCAAGTCCACAGTGCATTACAGTAGATGAGAATTAAACCATCATTTCTGGACATTCCCAAATATACGGACAGGGCAGGGACTCACAATCTGGAGCTGGACACTAATCAAACATGCAAATATGAACATTATCATTGGTAAAAAATTTTTGATAAACATGTCTCCAGTGAAAAAACAAATACACTTTAATTTAACATGCAAAACAATGCATTTAAAGGATGAACACATAAAAAAAGAAGAGACAAAAACATTTGTGGAAAACATAGGTCACCTAATATACATGATAAAATATAAGGTAAACACTAGAACAGCTGTGCACCTGGAAACCAAATGCAAAACATTTGTAAAGACTGGAATGATAAAACAGTATCCAAGGAATAGCCATCCAGAGCTTTTGATAATGATATGAAATAAATCATCCAGAATGTTTGAGATTTGGGGTTTACTGCCAAACATTTTGCTTCAGTAATTTAGGTCATTTCTCAGAGGGATAACCACAGCACCATATAAACCAGGTGTAAATCTTTAACTGGGTCCTCCTGATACTTAATTATAGAATGTAGAAGTCTATTCTTATAACTTTAGTCTATGTTGCTTGTAGTCCTTAGTCTGTTATAATTAAAATGCACTTGTTAAAGTCGTTGTTGGACTTAATTATGTTTTTCACTAAGGGGCTGTCAGATAACTTGCTATGATAGTTTTTTTTAAAGTATATGTAATCCCTAACTATCTTATATTTGCTCCATCTGGGTTTGGTAAATATACAAGAGGAAGCATTTTTGTTGTCTGTTCAACGATTTCAAACAAATACCTGTTGATCCTGTAGGAAATCTAGTGAGCTTTTAACCACATGTGCTCTCTGTTTGTGCTGTACCATAAGGTGATGAAGAGCGAGGTGTTCTGTAACCCTGACATACTTCCTATCCTGGGTGAAAATGCTGCTCCTCCATAGATACTGCCAAGGTTGTACACTTGACAGAGACAACAGCTACTTCATGTGAGATCTTTTTTTCTCGCTAACTAAGCTTGAATCCTTGGGAAGCCAAAACATGTTTCTTTTTGAACAGATACTGTGTGGCAGCCGCTAAAGAACTGCTTTTTGGGGGATCTGGGTACAAGGTCTGCTTCCCTGCTGGAAAGTGATTTTAAAGTGTAATTAGATGTAACACCCTGCTATGATTCAGACTGCAGGATGTTAAAAGAGACAGAAGGTGGCAGTGTCCTGCAACTCAGTGGCACACACTCTGGTGAAAAGCTGTATGGATTTCACAGGCTGAACAGCAGGACTTTGTTAGAAGGCAGCGAATTAGGGGACTACAATTCCCAGAGGAGCTAGAGTGTGGGCAGAGGTATATAAAGGTAGAAGCCCAAGAACAGAGGCAGGAAGTGAGCTGGAAGAGAGCTGGAAGGAAGGTGAGAGGAGATAGCTGTGTGAAATGCTAGAGGAGCAGATCAGACTGCAGAGTGGGAGAGCAGAGTAAGAGGGAGGAATTGCCGACTACTGACATTGCCAAGGAATCTGAAGAACTACCCAGTCAGCCAGAGACCCGGAGGGCTGCTGTCACAAACGAACTCTGCAAGAGGAACTGCAGGACTGCTGGGTGCCCATCTACTGTGAGACCAACAGTGATTGGGATGATGCCACAGATTGGGTGAGAGAGTCCCAATCTCTAGCCAATTAGGTTGTCACTGATAATCTATTGAATCAGCCATTCTCTATCAAATTACTGACATTGTTCACAAGTTGAGGCCTAGTTCACCTATTAGCAAACACATCTCCAGTATAATCCAGCCATTAGAGTAAACTGCAGTGTCTTGACCACAAAAATACTGACATAATCAAACCGCTAGGGAGGTTAAAGAGATAGTGTCTGTGCTCGCCTAAATCCTTTTTGAAGGACTTCCACCTGTTAAAGAACTCTTTCTTTATCTCAGATTTGAACCTTGCCATCAGCTCCATAGGGCCCAAAGTGAGCCAGCCGTATTCTTTAGTAGTTTTTTTTTCCTTTGCTTACTGGAGACAGAAACATTTAATATTTTAGGTCCTTGGTTAAATTCTGACTTGCAGGATGTCTAGAACTGATTGTGATTTGTTTATGTATGTGTTGACCTTAGCTTAAAGTTAATAAGAGTGATAACTGTTATTATTTACACACCTATATTTTTGTGCTGCTTTACTGTGCTCATACTCAACTCTAATGTAAACAAAGTATCAGTTCACCCTAACTTGTGTGTGAGTCTATTCTCTGGCAATATTGGAAGGGTTTACTCTGGCCTAAAGTGTACGGTGGTTACCCTTAAGGGGTAGTGCTACATAGAGAAAGACATGCTATGATTTACAGTTGCAAGAAAAAGTATGTGAACCCCTTTGGATTACGTGGAGTTTTGCATGAATTGGGCATAAAATGTTCTCTGAACGTCATCTAAGTCACAACAATAGAAGAACACAGTCTGCTGAACATAATACTACACAAACATTAGATGTTGCACATAACATGTAAACATTCACAGTGCAGGGAGGAAGAAGTATGTGAGGCCCTAGCTTATTGACTTCTCCCAGAGCTAATTGGAGCCAGGAGTGAGCCAACCTTGACTCCAATCACTGTGATGATATTGGATGTGTTGCTGACAGCTGTCCTGCCCTTAAAAAACACACACCTGTTTTGGGTTTACTGATTTCAAGAAGCACTGTCTGATGTGAACCATGCCTCGCAGAAAAGAGCTCTCAGAAGACCTACGATCAAGAATTGTTAACTTGCATGAAGCTGGAAAGGGTTACAAAAGTATCTCTAAAAGCCTTGATGTTCATGTGTCCACGGTAAGACAGACTGTCTACAAATGGAGAAAGTTTACCACTGTTGCTACTCTCCCTAGGCGTGGTCGTCCTGTAAAAATGACTGCAAGAGCACAGCGCAGAATGCTGCATGAGGTAAAGAAGAATCCCAGAGTGTCAGCTAAAGACCTACAGAAATCTCTGGCACATGCTAACATTTTTGTTGACACATCTACAATAAGGAAAACATTAAACAAGAATGGAGTACATGGGAGGACACCACGGAGGAAGCCATTGCTGTCCAAAAAGAATATTGCAGCACGTTTGAAGTTTGCAAAAGAGCACCTGGATGTTCCACAGCACTACTGGCAAAATATACTGTGGACAGATGAAACCAAGATTGAGTTGTTTGGGAAGAACACACAACACTATGTGTGGAGAAAAAAAGGCACAGCACACCAACATCAAAACCTCATCCCCACTGTAAAACATGGCGGAGGGAGCATCATGGTTTGGGGCTGCTTTGCTGCCTCAGGGCCTGGACGGATTGTTGTCATTGATGGGAAAATGAATTCCAGAGTTTATCAAGACATTTTGCAGGAAAACGTACGACCATCTGTCCACCAACTGAAGCTCCGCAGAGGATGGGTGATGCAACAGGACAATGACCCAAAGCATACAAGTAATTCAACAAAACAATGGCTGCAGCAGCACAGAATACGCCTTCTGGAGTGGCCCAGTCAGAGTCCTGACCTCAACCCGATTGAAATGCTGTGGCATGACCTTAAGAGAGCGATTCACACCAGACATCCCAAGAATATTGCTACACTGAAACAGTTTTGTGAAGAGGAGTGGTCCAAAATTACTCCAGATCGTTGTGCAGGTCTGATCTGCAACTACAGTAAACGTTTGGTTGAGGTTATTGCTGCCAAAGGAGGGTCAACCAGTTATTAAGTCCAAAGGTTCACATACTTTTTCCTCCCTGCACTGTGAATGTTTACATGTTATGTGCAATTAAACCATGGCAACATCTAATGTTTGTGTAGTATTATGTTCAGCAGACTGTGTTCTTCTATTGTTGTGACTTAGATGACGTTCAGAGCACATTTTATGCCCAATTCATGCAAAACTCCATGTAATCCCAAGGGGTTCACATACTTTTTCTTGCAACTGTATATTATATGTTGTAATTTATTGTCATGGTCAAGCTTCTAAGTTTTTTAATTCTAGAAATGTTAATATTTTTTTTTGATGTTGGAGACACAGTATATCTTGTGGCAAATCTGAAACCTCCCTACTGAGTTGACCCATGTTACCTGTACAAATGTCCCATTCCTAATGTTTACCAATCAATGTTGCTGTCATATGTGGTGAAGAATGTAGGAAATTTGAAATCAAAGGAGAAAAAAACACTGTTGAACAAGCACAGGATATGTAAAAAAAAAAGAGGGAGGAAGTGATGAAGCCATTATTATATGCTATTGCTGGCCACTGTACAGACAACAAAAAACAGCAAATGCTTAGTGTATTATCTCAAGCACAGACCATTTGAAAACTCAGGCCCGGGGTCAGTAGAGGGCCCCATGAGATGCCCCTGGTACCTTTTTCATAGGCTTTTTTGAGTTTGGGCAAGGACACAGGGGCCCCATGATCCCCTATTGCCCGAGGGCCCCATGAGTTGTCAGTCCACCCCTGCTCCAGCACTTTTATTAAAAAGAAAGATACAAATTATACTCACAAACCAAAATAGATAGGTGGTACATCATAGATATAGAAAACAGAAGAGAGCTCTCTAACCTCATAGGACCAAATGGATTAACATACTGTACCAGCTGCCACATTTTGGGGATCGACCCCCTTCCTCAATTTGATCCCCCGAAACACGTCAGCTGTTGCGATCATCAGTTGGTCTTATGAGGCTAGAGGGCTCACCTTTGGTTTTTATATTTATGATCTGTCACCTATCCATTATGGTTTGTGAGTATAACCTATATCTTTCTTTTTAATAAAAGTACTGGAGATAATGCACTAGGTGTTTGCACCCTTCTGTTTTGTACGTACAGTTCTAGATTCCCTGATTTGAGGAGGGCCACACTGCCTAAACCATCCATCCTGAGCTGCACAGTGGCTAATGCTTTTTTATCTCTTGAGGCCAGCTTCTCTGATATTTCTTAGTGCTGAGGTGCCAAGCTTTCTCTTTTTTATTTGTGCTTTTGCAGGCCACTATCTACCTGGCCACTTTTGAAAGGACTGCAGAGCATCAGATCTGGAAAAAAGAGCTCTTTAATGATAAGCCAAATTAGTTGCCTGCCTGAAAATGTCTTTCCCCTCCTCATTATTGATGAGAATCACATGCATAAAGTGGGGTCTGAATACCCATAGGGAGAAGCAGTACAAATATCTAAAAAAGTAGTTGAAAGTGTGATACCTCCAAATTTCACAATAACTAAAAAGGAGAATGCAAATAAAACCTACCACTGTGACCTTTGTAGCTATAGTTTACCCATACATTTTAAACTTGTCATAATACTTGAAGAGTTATTCTAATGAGCGACCTCATAAATGATATTAATGATACACAGTGAATTTGTTTGGATTCAAACATTTTTTTCATATCTTGCTTGAAGTTTGCAAACTTATTGGCAAACCCTACTGAGGTACAGTTGCAAGAAAAAGTATGTGAACCCCTTGGGATTACGTGGCATTTTGCATGAATTGGGCATAAAATGTGCTCTGAACGTCATCTAAGTCACAACAATAGAAGAACACAGTCTGCTGAACATAATACTACACAAACATTAGATGTTGCCATTGTTTAATTGCAGATAACATGTAAACATTCACAGTGCAGGGAGGAAAAAGTATGTGAACCTTTGGACTTAATAACTGGTTGACCCTCCTTTGGCAGCAATAACCTCAACCAAACGTTTCCTGTAGTTGCAGATCAGACCTGCACAACGATCTGGAGTAATTTTGGACCACTCCTCTTCACAAAACTGTTTCAGTGTAGCAATATTCTTGGGATGTCTGGTGTGAATCGCTCTCTTAAGGTCATGCCACAGCATTTCAATCGGGTTGCGGTCAGGACTCTGACTGGGCCACTCCAGAAGGCGTATTCTGTGCTGCTGCAGCCATTGTTTTGTTGAATTACTTGTATGCTTTGGGTCATTGTCCTGTTGCATCACCCATCCTCTGCAGAGCTTCAGTTGGTGGACAGATGGTCGTACGTTTTCCTGCAAAATGTCTTGATAAACTCTGGAATTCATTTTCCCATCAATGACAACAATTCGTCCAGGCCCTGAGGCAGCAAAGCAGCCCCAAACCATGATGCTCCCTCCACCGTGTTTTACAGTGGGGATGAGGTTTTGATGTTGGTGTGCTGTGCCTTTTTTTCTTCACACATAGTGTTGTGTGTTCTTCCCAAACAACTCAATCTTGGTTTCAACTGTCCACAGTATATTTTGCCAGTAGTGCTGTGGAACATCCAGGTGCTCTTTTGCAAACTTCAAACGTGCTGCAATATTCTTTTTGGACAGCAATGGCTTCCTCCGTGGTGTCCTCCCATGTACTCCATTCTTGTTTAGTGTTTTCCTTATTGTAGATGTGTCAACAAAAATGTTAGCATGTGCCAGAGATTTCTGTAGGTCTTTAGCTGACACTCTGGGATTCTTCTTTACCTCATGCAGCATTCTGCGCTGTGCTCTTGCAGTCATTTTTACAGGACGACCACGCCTAGGGAGAGTAGCAACAGTGCTAAACTTTCTCCATTTGTAGACAGTCTGTCTTACCGTGGACACATGAACATCAAGGCTTTTGGAGATACTTTTGTAACCCTTTCCAGCTTCTTGCAAGTCAACAATTCTTGATCGTAAGTCTTCTGAGAGCTCTTTTCTGTGAGGCATGGTTCACATCAGACAGTGCTCCTTGAAACCAGTAAACCCAAAACAGGTGTGTGTTTTTTAAGGGCAGGACAGCTGTCAGCAACACATCCAATATCATCACACTATTTTTAGTCAAGGTTGGCTCACTCCTGGCTCCAATTAGCTCTGGGAGAAGTCATTAAGCTAGGGCCTCACATACTTTTTCCTCTCTGCACTGTGAATGTTTACATGTTATGTGCAATTAAACCATGGCAACATCTAATGTTTGTGTAGTATTATGTTCAGCAGACTGTGTTCTTCTATTGTTGTGACTTAGATGATGTTCAGAGCACATTTTATGCCCAATTCATGCAAAACTCCACGTAATCCCAAGGGGTTCACATACTTTTTCTTGCAACTGTATATAGGAGCACATCTTTTTATTCGATTCTGCCCATTTGTACAGCTAATAAACAAATTATTGTCAAACAAAAGGCACTGGAAGCTTGGCAAAAATCATGGGGAGCTTGCACAAATCCAAAATTAAAAATCTAAAAATGATTTTAAAAAAGTAAAAAACAGTGTCTCTTCTGACACAGTCTCCCTAACATTTCAAACACACACTGACTGTATATCTGCTGTGAGCCCACCCTTATATAACAAGGGTTCCATTCCTTCAAATTATTGGCTCTTGTGATTAGTTGACCCAGGGCAACCATTATACACTGAAATATGGGCTTTTTATCTTTTCTGGTAATGAACCTGCAAACTTTTCAAAAAGTTTGAAAAATGGTACGATTTTCAAAGCTTGAAAAAGTTTGCAATTTGCAAGCTTTGTAAATCATGGTGATTTGCTGTAAACCAGTAGTGGCAAACCCAAACCCCGGCGCAGTGAGCCGCTCTGTGCAGGGACACGGGCACTAGGTCCTGGCCGACCGTGGTATTCAGGTTCGCGCATGCGCAGTAGGAACTGCGGTCGCGCGCCGGGCACCAATGACAGCGCAGGGCGCGATATTTGAACGGCCCTGAGCTCTCATTCAGTGCCTTCTGGTCTCTTCTGCATACCTGTACCTGTGATCCTGTTTTCTGTAAGTTGCTGACCCGGATTGTACCTGACCTTGCTGTATTCTCCTACCCTGACCCCTGGCTTGCCTGACCTCTCTCCTGGATGCCCCTTATTAGATCTGACCTCCTGTTGCTGACCTGGCGTGTGACCCGACTATTCTCTGCCCTCTGCCTTGTACCGCACCGACCCCACTGTTACCGACCCGGCTTGTCTGACCTTGCATCTGCTCATCCGTCCATCCATCCATCCCACCGGGGTCTCCCGACCTCCTCATATCAGGCTCTTCCCCGTGGGAGCCCCTGGCGAATACCCCTACCACTGACAGGTATACTCAGGAGCTACGACCTGGTCTCAGGGTACTCCAAGTCCATCCCCACCATCATGGGCTCTGGTGAACAAGTACTCTGGGGCTTAGATTCTGTGCTCTGGGGACGCCTAATCAGTGGAGTGCTAGTGGTACTGCCAGGCGGTCCCTTACACTATTAGAGAGGGACTAAAGCTCTCCAGTCTGATTGGACAACAGCTGGAGAATCTCTGCATCACTGTTGATTTTGCCTTCAGGTCTCTGACACAAAGGCTGTCGCCACATTGTGATCATCCTCAGGGCCCTTGCAACTGGACATTGCTGTAACATTCATCTGGAGGTAATTATATTAATAAATATATATATAGGTAAACATGGACATCCTGTCTTGAGAGATAGGGATCAATTCTGCCATTTTATTAATCTTGTTAAACCATTCCCGTATAGTCAGAACCCAGTCTGAATTCCAATGGCACTGCTTAGCTGCATTACCATACACATTGCCATAGATTTATGGCATATTCGTTTAGGAAATGATGAATAAATATTGCGCTGGCATGAAGTCAAGTGTATAAGAATGATACTACTGTGAACCTGTTTTCAAAGAGGTTGGAGCCTGGGGCACTTCCACCATACATAAAGCATTGTTTCAATCTCTCCTTCACATTGCCAACATACACTAGGGACCAAAGGATAGAACGTATGTAGCAAGAAAGATGTACAATACCGCCGGGAGAAAATCTTATATTCAATTTCCTGGGTGGCATCATTTAATGAACCCTTGTGAACATGAGTGCACATGTTCTCCCACTCTTCATCAGAGGTTTTAGAAAGCTGATTTTTGGTACACAGGGTTTTGAGTGGTGTTAGAGGCCTGGTCAATAAGGCAAGTGGACCCTGAGATGTTATAAAAATTTTTAATTTGAAGGTATGTCCACAATGGCATGGTATGAGGCACAATCAATGTGTTATGGGCTTCCAGAGACAAGAGTGTCCCATGGCTAAAATGTATTCACTAAAACATCTCTATGAGGCCAGACAGAACTTGCAATGCAATGTAATGGTGTCAAGGGCCCAAGATGGATAGAGTCCTGAGCCAGTCAGAATCTTTGCTGATAGACCTGAAGTGTGGGCCCTATAAGAGGATGAGATTTCACAGTAGGTGGAATCTGATGAAGCAACAACCACAGCAGCATGTGTGAAGGTTGCACTGATAAAGAATGTTTCAGAGAGACTCAACCCTTAATCTGTGCATGGACATTCCAGTCCACCAGCCTATAGAGCAGACATGTACTATAATAGCCATGGAGATGTGGCAAACCAATGCCACCCTTGTGTGTAGGCAAGGTTAGACAAAAATATCTAGGAAAAGCTAGCATTTCCTCCTGTAGTTGGAAAAGAAAGCTGGAGGAACACCTATGGGCATTGTCTGAATGATGTTTAAAATTCTTGGTAATAGAGTCATTTTTAGGAGTGCTTTTCTACCAAACCTTGAAATGTGAAGGTTATCCAAAGCTGCCATGTCTCAACACATAGCCTCCAAAATGACGCTGTGATTTCTCTGAAAAAGTTTGGTCAATGCTGTGGCATTTGTATGCCTAAGTAAGTCATGATCTCTGAAAACCAAGGTCTTCCAAGGTAAATTGGTCTTACAAGGACCACTTCATCCGGAAAGGAAATGTTTAAGGCTTAGCATTTGGAATAGTTAATTTTCAAAATTGTCTTAAAGTGTTCAAGATCCTGGAGGAGATTACGTATCATAATATGCGGGCCTGATAAGAACAAAAGCATATTATCTACAAATGCGGTGACATGTCTTTTCATGAATGGTCACCCCATGAATGTTAGAATTTGTGCAAAGTATAATAAGAAAATACTCAAGTGTAAGCATGTAAAGTGTAAGAGAAGAAGGGACAATGGGCATCCCTGCCTTTTACCATTGCTCAACTTTAAGGTGTCTGACAGGTGGTCATTTACATATATCCTAGCAGTGGGATTCGAATAAATGCTACATATGGGGAAGCAGCCCAATAGAGCGAAGGATCAGGGCCAAATAATCCCAAGCCACCATGTCGAATGCCTGCTCAGTGTCTAGTCACAATATAAAACCTTGTTTGCCTTGCAATGTTAACCAGTGATGGAGATTGAACGCCTTAATGGTGTTTTCCTGGGCCTCCCTACCCACAGCAAATCCCACCTGGTTGAGAGAAATAGGAGAAGGCAAATGAGGCAAAAGCCAATTAGCCAGAATATTGACGTAAAGCCTCACATCCACACAAAGAAGCGATAATGGATGATAATTCATAACCAGGAAATTATAATTTTCCTCTTTAGAAATCATTGTGATATGCAGCTCAAGCAAATGATGGGGACAAGAAAAATGGGATGTCAGAGATCAGAAGGCCATTAGGAATCTTGACTTCAAAATGTCTGCAAAGTTCCTATAATACTGGAGGGTCAGACCATGCAAGCCAGGACTTTTGCCCAGCTTCATCTCCTTGAGTGCTCTATCCAACTCTTCCTCAGAGATAGGAGCTTTCAGTTTAAGCACCTCTGACAGTGAGATATGAGCAGGACTGTAACGTTTCAAAAAATCTGCAATAAGCTGCAACCTGGAAGCTGAATTTGGGGGAGCTGAGCTAGATTTGGATAGGTTATAAAGGACACTAAACATTTTCAGATTGCTACACTATGGCCCTATGTGTGTGCTGTATACCCCCCGAGGATTCCTTTTGTGATGGACCGTCACCTGGGCCCACTTATCCTGAACTGCTCTGGCCAAAAGCCTGCCACATTTATTTGCCTGTTCATAAATTGGAGAAAGTATTGTTGTTTAGACTTTCTATCAAGCTCCTCAAGGAGGAAAGCTCTGGTATCTCTGATAGAGCCAGTAGGGGAAGCCATAGAGGCCACATGGCTATCAGATAGCTGGGTCCAAAACAGGGCTGGGATGTTCTTACTCAGCTGGGTGCTTGACTCCCAAGGTGTTTGGCTTGCAGACATGCTCCAACCCATTCTTCCCATGGTGGCAAGTTGAAGGGACTCCCAAAAAGCAGATTAAAAAGCCTCATCACACAGAAGCTCTCAGACTGAGTGGACATTTTAGACCACTATATTGTCATCTTCTACCACAAATTTACCTCCTTGACACTACATGCTATTCCACATAACATCCAAGGGGCAAATAACTGCATCCTGTGTGTATGGCCACCTTGTAAATATTGAACCCTCTTGCCTCCATAGAAGTATTGTCCAAATAAGAAATTCTATCATAAGCATATTCTTTTAAAAAAAGCCTTATTATCTTTGCTGCCCAAGAGTAAAGCAAAAGTTTTGCCAAAAAAACTTAAGTGTTTGCTTGTTTGTAATTGTTAGTGAGAGACTGCTAGCTAAGGAAACAGCACAGATAAAAATTCTTAAATAATTGAAAAAGCATTTTTGGATCGAATGACTAACATGATTGTTATGTGAAGAGAAAACTGACACTATTGTTATTTAATCCATGAATCATTTTGCCACTGTAAAGATGTTATTTAGAGCTTCCAGGAAACATCAAAATTACCAGATTGCCTTGCCAAATTTAACTCTTAAAGTGCTTGTAAAAGCAGAAGGTTTTTTACCTTAATGAATTCTCTGCATTAAGGTAAAAGACCTTCTGCAAACAGCCCCCCCCCCCTCCTTATACTTACCTGAGCCTAATCTCGATCCAACAATGTGCATGAGAGCAGAGGCTCTCTTGACTTTTTGCATTATTGGCTCAGAGACAGCAGCGGGAGCCATTGGCTCCCGCTGCTGTCAATCACAGTCAGTGGGGATGGAGCAGGATTGGGGTCAAACCGTGCTGTGTGTGTGTCTTATGGAGCCAGCTTGGGAGCGAGCACCCTCATAGCAAGTGGCTTGCTATGGGGCCACTCAATGGGGGGGAGGGACCAGGAGTATTGGTGGGGGACCCAAGAACAAGAAGATTCGGGATGCTCTGTACAAAACCATTGCACAGAGCAGGTAAGTATGATATGTTTGTTATTTTAAAAAAAAAAAAAAGATTTTACTCCTTCCATTCACTTTAAGAATCAGAATTTCTCCATCATTTAAGTATAGATATTATTGTTTGCCCACCCCATTCCCCCATAATTCTCTAAGTATATCATTTTTACCAAATAATCACGTTAAACTTTGTAGTTGTGTAGAGTAGGTAAACTGCATTACCAGTAATGACACGAATATACATTTTTTATGCTAATTAAGCACTAGTAGGAAAACTTTTGTTGTAATTTTTAAGCTCGTTTGCATTATCATTTCTTAAATGCCATAAGGCACATGTACACTACATACATCATATTTATATGAATAGACTGCGCTACTAAACTAAAAAAAAAAAATCAATGTTCAGTCATTCTAATTTGTATATACCACCATAAAACTACTGAAATTGCAATACAGGAGAATATACCAATAAAACAATTAATATAACAAAAAAATGTCCAATAGATCAATAAATATATTGATCAATAGTATGTGTTGCTTGTAGACCAAAACCATAACCAAGTGCCCATGCTTCTTTGAACAATTGTGACATGTACCCACTTCAAATGTGCTCAAAGTTACCCCTCATGGATTTGCACTCACCACACGGGTTTGACCTTCTATTGCTAGACAGGTCATTCTGTGCTTTTGGATCAAGCCAACTGTATATCTCTGCACCAACTGCACAATTCAGATACCCCAGGGTTCAGCTATTCCTCCTGATATTATGCGCTGCCACTCCAAAAAACAATGTCATGAAAAGTTATTCATTGCCAAAGCAGCTGACTTTAATAAAACACACAAACAATCCAAAAAATGCACTCACTTGTATATTTGCCTTTCAATCAACACTAGGTACATTCAGTGGGGATAGAGGAGCCTAGCAGTGAACTCACAGTTGGTAGGCTGTATGCAGGAGAGGAGCAATGTCAATTATTCTACAAGAAAGTTTTTTACCTTAACAAACTCTCTGCATTAAGGTAAAAGACCTTCTGCAAGAAGCCCCCCCCCCCCCTTCCTTATACTTACCTGAGCCTAATCTTGATCCAGCAATGTGCATGAAAGCATGAACTTATTAATGTGCACAATTCCTTTAAATTAAAGTGCTGAAACGCAAAGTGCCTTGTACCTACAAACTGGTTAAAAGACTAGCATCATACAGTATATACCACATATAATAGTGTGTGTAGTGATGTGATAATTTCTTTGCCCATTCAAGATTAAAGCTGACAACACATTACCTTACATGTACATCATAATGCCTTCTATTTTGTCATGCAAAATGATCTGTAGTAGCCAACATATGATAACACGATTCACATTATATCCTCATGACATCATAATCATCCTTCATATCATAATAAATGTCCTCAGCAATATTTAATAATTGATATAAAAATGATTGCATAAGCATGCAAGAGAATAAAAGAAATTCTCCAAAGAATGAAACAGGATGAGTTGTGCCACCCACTATAATAAGTAGCATGGATGCAATGGCAGCTGTGACATTAGGGACCACGTATCATAGTGGCTAGAGGTGATAGGTTGTAGTTAAAGTGACCACCTAATAGTTTTAGGCTCTGATTAACATAATCACCTACAAAATGGGCCTTCTGAGCTTTGCTGTAGTACTGTTTTAATCTTGTGCCTTAAAAAAAGAAGCTACAGTTTTTAATGCAGTTCTGTTTTATCAGACATATTTGAATGTTTTGTCTTAAGTTGTTTGTCACCATGTAAAATATTGAGAGAATAATATTTCTTTTAATTTTCTGTCTCATTGCTCATTTTTATGAACAGTAAAGCATGCTTGAAACCTTGCTCTGGAGACGTGAGGTACATGTTGCCAACTGGGATTAGCTACTTGCTGACTGTAACAAAGTAGTAGATATCTTTCATGTCTATGGGGAATTTTAATGAGAATTTGTTTGCACAGGTTTAAAGGGATTTTACTCTTCTCTGTGACAAGTAGTCTTTAAAATTTTATGAAAACTGGAGAAAAAAGATACATTTAGACCTAACTTATTTTAAAGGGGCAATAGTAAGTCTGCCATAATTCTAGTAGAACATCAACAAAAGATATTTTTTAAAGCATTGTGTTTTTCAACTATTTAGTTTATTCATTCTATAAAATAATTTTTAGAAAAAGCACAGAATTGTTACATTTGAAAGTTTAGATATATTAAGGCAAAATTAGTCATAATTTAAGCCTTTTTAGGACCTTTTAATGTCAAACTTATGACAAAACATTTGTTATGATTCAGTTTTTCAAAGTCATAATTCTGACATATAACTTTGAAATTTAAATGTTAATTTAGGTATTGTTATATTTCGGTCCCTAAAAGTGAAAAGGTAATACAGCATGTTTCTTATTAAAATATATAGAAAGTAAATATAAATATTTTGAGGCTTATATAGTTATCTATTCTTAATTCTCCCATAATTGGATTTTCTTTGTGAACAAGCAAGAGCAATTGTGATTCAATAAATATCTTGAGAATGCAGCAAGTAAAGGAATTGCAACTGCATATTTTTGTAGTTTACTTCAAAATTGTTCTTGTAGAAGCAGGGGCGGACTGACTACTCATGGGGCCCCCGGGCAGTAGGGGATCATGGGGCCCCTTTGTCCTTGCCCACATTCAAAGCACACCCAAAAAAGCCTATAATAGGTACCAGGGGCATTTCATGGGACCCCCTACTGACCCTGGGCCCTAGGGCAGTGCGCAAATGGTCAGTCCGCCCCTGTGTAGAAGTTGTTCAAGGCTATTTGATAAAGTATGCTGAATGGGAGAGCCTTAATGTCTTGTACAATCTACATTTTCAAAACTGATTGTTTCCTTTATCTTACTTTACTTTAAGAAACACATATGCAAGCCACCATTAGTTTGCACAGAAGGGCTTTTTCCCTACATTTGCTCATGGTGGTAGGATTCCCAACACTGAAGGCATGTCTGTAGGGGAAAAACGTATGACAATAGGCTAACTGCTTTTCCACAGTGCATGGGGAAAGGCAGGCAATTGCAAAAAAGAAGTACAGCCATGGGCTAACAACCCTTCCCCAAATCAGGGTTTATGTTTTTTGTGGAGTTATATTTATGTATTTTTAGGGCCTTTTTCATCTTAGGGACTAGATAGTGTACACGTTTTCTAAGACAGACAAAACTGCTCTTCATTTACAGCATGTCACCACATACATGTGCAGTGGTGTGCCCCAAAACATCACATTTGTATTCCCCCTATTGCCATAGTTGGCATGAAAGGTAAGCAACCCCTTAAATAATACTTACAGATTTACATTTTTTGTTTATATTCTTTTACACAATCAGGAACAGCAATGCAAACATGGTACTATCTTAAGCCAGACCCAGCCATTTTCTCATGTGCCGCTAGCATTTTTTATTATTTATTTTTAATATTTTTCATATTTTATGGTTTTATTTTTTCTTAGTAGACCATATCTGCCTTCAAGCAAACAGAGTTGAGGAAAGTGGGAAAAAAACACTGGACTCATACTGTTATCTCATTGGTAATGCTATCCTAAAATAGTGTATAAGAGTATAAAATCAGTGTATAAGAGTTATAAGTGATCATATCTGTGGACTACTGGATGTCAAGAATGTACCACTGGCTGAGACAGTCCGAATTGCACATGAGCTACTGGCATGTCCTGCTGCAGGTGTCATATCAGAAAAGACCTTTAGTGCACTGGGGGGGGGGGAATTGTGATTGAGAATATGACTTTTAATAACCTGGGGTGAGGGTGTGTGGTGTTTTGGGTGCACATTGTTGTACTATAGAGGGATATTTGTCAATTATGTTGCATGCCAAAGCAATGCTAAATAGGAACAGTGAGAAATATTTATTACAAGGTTACATCCCGGTTAATAAATTCCTCATCTGACTGCTCTAAAATCAAGCTGCATACTGTGATTAAATGAAACCTGACCCTGCCATTCCTTTATAATGCATCTGTTTAGATTGAAATTCTGTCTCATCTTTAGTAATAAATCTGTCTCAGAACTTTTCAAACTGTCTCAATTTTGTAAACCTGCAGAGATTTTGCTAGAGGAGACTCATCCTGATTTGTGATTAATTGTGTCATTAATATTCCTAATAAATGTCCCCCAAAGAATACATGCAGGTCTTTAACTATGAGAATTAAGAGACCACAGAGAGCACAGTAGTGAAAAATTAACTAGCAGTAGGACAATTTTGAATAACAAGGCTAGGCCCAATTTACAAGAGATAAAGAGCCAGGCCAAAGGTTTACTACAAGAATAAAGCCACAGAAACGGATACAAGTGGCCAGAAGCAGGAAGGTTGTATTCAGATATAATAGGCTTATTTGCTGAAAGCCTACATTTTATTATGTCAATTGGTATGGGGTTGTGGTGAATGTAAGTGATATAATGTGAGACAGTTTAGGGGCACACTGTTTTTGCACTTAAGTTCTCATTTGGCATATCTTTTCCTGGCAGGTAACCATGCAGACAAGAGCCACAGTAAGTGAAAACTAACAACAGCATTTAAAACTAGAAAAGCTACAATTTCTGGGGAAATTGTGTGAAGTGTTCTTGCCTCCACCAGTAGTCTACAACTGGAGTGGGCGGAGTAACTGGGTGGAGTGGCTTGAGTAACTGTTGTGTGGTTGGAGTGGCTGGAGTAACTGTGAAAAGGTTGAACTGGGCAGAGTAACTTTATGGAGTGGGCAGAGTAACTGTGTGGAGTGTTTGGAGTGAGTAAAGATAGTAAACATTACACTAACCAATTAAGTGATCAAATTTAAAAAGCGCACAAGGGAAGCTTGATAGGTTCCTATGGCAACTCACTCTACAGCAAGGGCAGAGAAGAGCGGTTAAAAACAAACTGCTCCAACTTGCTCACTTCACTGGCGGTTGCCATCTTCAAACGGTTGTAGTTTAAAAAAATATAAATCCTACACCGAAGAGCTTTATATTGTGAGAATCACAAGACCCAGACCTACATTTTGATGCATAGTATGTCTCTGAAATATTAAAAATGAAGGCAGTCGCAGTTTAGAAATTGTCCTTCAAATGTGAGGTGGCTAGAGTGGAGTTTCAATGAATGTCAATGGGCGGCGTGAGTTGCAAACAAATGGTCATATTGTGAAAAATATCAGGACTATGACTTAGCCATGGACATTGTTAGTGGCAGCAGGGATAGCTAAACATTTTGATATAAGATTTGGTAGGTGGGCTTGAAAATGAGGGAGTGATGGCAGTTTAGAAATCATGTCCTGATTTTTCAGCTCACACTTTAGCTTTTGTCAGCTCCCACTCTAGTTTTCAACATTCCACCATTCATTCCTATGGGACCACTTTCACCACAAAAACGATGATATTTCATGAACCATTCGGCGAAACGTTCCACAAAGTAATGGCACATTAATCGGGAACAATCCGCACGTTTCGGTATATTACTGTCTATGTAGTGTAAAAACTGTGGGAGGAGTTAGGGTGGTAAATTTGGCTATAATAATAAGAATATATATGTGAGATAACAGCAAGTGGTCTTGCCATGCAAGAACACTTAAATACTGATTACTGTAGATGCAATTTTCCCCCCTGAAGCCTTGCCTGTCTATCCAAAGGCTGCAGCCTCCATGGAACTACTCACCCCTAATATAACAGGAGTGAACGCCTCCCTGTTTCAAATGTTATGCATTAGCCTCCTTTCTCTTGTGCAGGTTCTGATGCATTTTGAATTGTACTTAAGAAAATTGTGTTGGATCATTTTCACTGTCTACTTCCTGGTTGATTGAGGCACAAGTGATGTCTCACAGCTGCATCCTGGGAAATTCCTGTCACATGTTTCAGGAGGCAGACCTAGAGTTCCAGGAAGTAAGGGAAAGATGGATACATCTGTCCTTGACAAAATTGACACTGTGAGAGTAATGGAGAGAAAAAGAAAAATACTTTGCATACATTATCTTTTTTAGGTTGCCACTACTAAACATTTTGGAAGGTACCTTTGTTTGATAAAGGTAAAGTCCCTCTTTAACCACTTGCCCTCCAGAGGATTTACCACCCTTCCTGACCAGACCATTTTTTGCTTTATGGCGTTGCATTACTTTGACAATTGTTCAGTCATGCAACACTGCACCCAAATGAAATTTCCGTCTTTTTTTCCCCACAAATTGAGCTTCCTTTGAGTGGTATTTGATCGCCTGTGCGGTTTTTTTATATTTTGTGCTATAAAAAAAGACCTACAATTTTGAGAAAAAAAACAATAATTTTGACTTTTTGCTATTAAACATGTCCAGTAAAAAAATGTAAAAAATCAAATTTCATCATAAATTTAGGCCAAAATGTATTCTGCTACATGTTTTTGCTAAAAAAAAAATCCCAATAAATGTAAATTAATTGGTGTACGGGAACGTTATAGCATTTACAAATGGCGGTATATATACTGGGATTTTTTTTTTGTACTAGTAATGACTGCGATCAGCGACTTATAGCAGGACTGCGGCGGACACTGTACTAATGGCACTGGGCAGGAAGGGGTTAACATGTGGGGCAATCAAAAGGTTAACTGTGTGCTGTTTTACATCGTGTCCTGTGTTAGTGCTGTGCACAGCCATGTAAAGCAGTGTGCACCCTGTAGCAGTATATCTGCCATAGGTCAGACGGGAAGCGGTTAAAGTGTATTTATACTTTTGCAGTTACATTTGAGAAAACCCCATTATGTGCTCCCATTTACACAGCATACCTAAAAAGGTATGTTGTTTGTTTTGATCAGAAATATACATAGGAAGCTATGGGAAGATTGTATGGCTTTGACTAGACGGCAATAAGATAATTTTTTTTTTTAAAGTGGGTTATCATGCAATGCATCACCAGAGCTCTTAGATCTTTAAGCGTTTTTTGGGACAGACAGTTTTCAAATCTAGTTTACAATTAATAATGAGATCTGCAAGCGCAGTAGAGACAGGATTAATTATGGTAAATATATATTCCCTAACCCCCTCCTTAACCATTTCCTGCCCAGCCTATTATCATATGACGACCTCCCAGTCACACGCAACACAAAATTGTGACAAAAAAAATTATTTAAGTCTTCATTTTCCAAAAAATTGTGACAAACAATTACAACTCAAAATTAAAACTCACAATGCCTTTTGTTAAATAACTTGGACCCTCTACTTTCCAAAAAGGGTTAATTTGAGGGGCATTTGTACTGTCTTTTAGAGCCTCAAGAAATGAGATACAGTATATATATACACAATATATAGTACATCAGAACTGATCAATTTTCAAATATATATATACTGTAGTTTGTGGACTCGACAACTTTCACACAGACTAAATAATATGCACTGATTTTTTTTTTTTTTTTTACCAAAAGAATGTAGCAGGCTACATTTTGGCCTAAATTTATGAAGAAAAGCTATTTATTTGCAAACAAAGAAAAAAATGTTTTTTTTTTCAAAATATTTGGTATATTTTCTTTTAAATCCCAAAATCATAATAATAAAAAAACAGTAATGATTACTGCCAAAGGAAAGCTCTGTCTAAAAAAAGCAATTTTATTTATGTACAGTGTTGCATGACTTAGTGATTGGCATTCAAAGTGTGGCAGCACCTAAATCTGAAAATTGGCCTCGACTGGAAGGGGGTGAAAGTGTCTGATATTGAAGTGGCTAACACATAACAAATAACTGCTGTTATCCAAATTTGTCTGCAAAAGTGGAATTACACTTTAAATCTGATTGCCTGTTATAAGTAACTGTATTTGTGACAAAAATGTTTCCTAAATAAAAATGTACATTGGTTTTTGGTCATGATTCCTTTTGTTTTTACCAAATTATATAGCGCTAGATTGTAAAGAAACACTAATTAGCAGTGGATATGAGCTTAGTTTTTAAAGGCCTCTTTTACAATAAATAAATCATTAAATAAATGTAACTCTTTTTCCTGTTACTAGGGGTGAAGTTTTATCCATACCAGTTCATTACAGGGAAAGGCTGCCAGACTGTGTTTTAAGGCAAATTAATTGAATGATACAAAAATGGTATTGCTGATTTTTAAGTAGAGATCAATAGAAGGAACTTCTTAGGTGTAAAGCTGAGCTCAGCTGTTAATCCAAATCAAATCAACCATAATACAAATGGAAAGAAAATGCAGTCTGAAGAAAGTGCAAGCTTTGATTACAAGGAAATGCTAGATTCAGAATGCCTTGTCTGTACAAAATACATTTTGATAATCAAAGTTATGGACAGATACGTGTATGATAAAATCCAGATGAAATAATGTAATTGTCCCATGCCAAGGTACTCTGTTACAAGATGAAAATATAATTACATTTTTATCATTGACTTAGAGCAAATATACTTCTAGATAATAATTTACTATTTGATTCTGAGTGCTATTACCAGACAGTATTTCCGAAATTCAACATAGCATTTCCTAGCTAGGCTAAAAAAGTTTTACTATACAAAGAAATTAGTATTGAATTTCCCAACTCAAATGAAAAAAAAAATGCACAATTCACAAAGCCAACACTCCTGGATACAAATCCTTATTTTAAAAAAAGTAATCATTATTTTCAGCTCCACAAAGAAAAGATAAAGAAAAAAAAAAAGTCACATGTATAATGTACCTGATGGAGGAGCCTGAAGCGTTGGGGAAAGTTTCTCTATAGCCCTGGTTCAGTTCTCCCTGGTAAGGGACAGGGAATGTCAGAGCACAGGGGGGGCACTAGTGCCTGATAAGTCTCCCGCTGGTTGGTGCTGATGTGTGTCAGAAGAACAGAAACCTCAGGACTGGACAAGCTGGCAGATGAACTGAAACCAGTGCAGACACAGGATAGCAGAGGCAGCCAAGGAACAGGCACAAGACAGGTTCAGATGGTCCGGGCTGGTAACTAGCAAGCAGATAAGGTACAAGCAGCAGGAAAAAGAGTAATCAAGAGTCAAATCAGGGTCGGTAAAAGCAGACTGTAATGGCAGAAGGAGCAAGCAGAGACGTTGTTCAGAGACAAGCCATTCAAGTCGGTACAGGCGGCGTTCAGAGCAGAGTCAGACCGAGCCAAAAACAGAAGACCAGGCAATCACTGGTATCAGGAACACAGGAACGCAATAGACCAAATGGCACTGACAGACTGCAATAGTTCAGTTAAAATAGCTCCCGCTCGTGTACCTGTTCATGTACATGCACGCGCACCTGCACCCTGGCCGTGAGCAGAGTTCCTCAGATTTATGTGCCTGTGCACAAGGTGATTCCTTTCCTGACAAATGTCTGGAAACTAAGCTCCTTATCTATGTGTGAAAGTTTAGTGAATTTAGCCCTTAGATCTATATGATCATATAAATGTCCAGTGGTCTTTTGGTACTAAACTTTTCAGTGTAGTATTTACAGCCATCTGTGGTCTCTACAACTGATATTTTGTAGTTATCTTCAATAGTAAAAAAAGATATACATACATACTAAAGTAATCTCATGTAATCATGTGCACAACAATGTAAATAACAACAAATAACATCAATAGAGTAAATAGGTAACCACTTGCCTTCCTGATGATTTACCCCCCTTCCTGACCAGGCCTCTTTTTGCTACTCGGCGCTGCATTAATTCAACTGATAATTGCGCTATCATGCAATGCTGCACCCAAATTAAATTTACGTCCTTTTTTTCACACAAATAGAGCATTCTTTCGGTGGTATTTTATCACCTGTGCACTTTTTATTTTTCACGCTATAAGCAAAAAAGACCAAAAATTTTGAAGAAAAACTATATTTTTTACTTTCAGCTATAAAAAATATGGGCGGTGCAGTGACTTAGTGGTTACAACGTCTGCCGTGCAGTAAATGGGTCATGGGTTCAATTCCCAACCATGGTGCCTCCTGCATGGAGTTTGCATGTTTTCCCTGTGTTCGAGTGGGTTTCCTCCGGGTATTCCGGTTTCCTCCCACACTCCAAAGACATGCTGGTAGGTTAATTGGCTCCTTTCTAAATTGTCCTGGTTTCCCTGGCCATGGGGGATCTCCTGCATGGTAGGAGTTGGGGAAAGACCTGGCAACCTACCCTGTAAAATAATTGCTAAGAGAATTCATGGAAAAAGTCGGTTACGAGTGACAGTCCATGCAATCGCCAAGGGTCAGATACGACTGAGTGGATAGATAGATAGATAGATAGATAGATAGATAGATAGATAGATAAAAAATATATAGTAAACTCAAAGTTAGTTATAAATGTGGGCCAAAATGTATTCTGCTACATGTTTTTGGTAAAAAAAAAATCCCAATAAGTGTATATTGATTGCTTTGTGTGAAAGTTAAAGCGTCTACAAACTATAGTATAGATACTGCAATTTACGCCATTTTTTTGCTATACAGTGCTGCACTGGTTTAATGGACAATTGCGCGATCATGCAATACGGTACATAAATGAAATGTATGTCCTTTTTTTCACACAAATAGAGCTTTCTTTTGGTGGTATTTGATCACCTTTGCACTTTTTATTTTTGGTGCTATAAACAAAACTTTTTTTGAAAAAACTTTTTTTTTAAAAAAAACAATATTTTCTTGTTTCGGTCATAAAAAATATCCAAAAAAACTAAAATTTTGTCATAAATTTAGGCCAAAATGTATTCTGCTACATGTTTTTGGTTAAAAAATCCCAGTAAGTGTATATTTATTGCTTTGTGTGAAAGTTATAGCGTCTACAAACTATGGTATAGATAATGGAATTTACACAGCTTTTACTTTCTGACTGCCCATCACATTTCTTGAGGTGCTAAAATGCCAGGATAGTACAAACACCCTCAAATTACCCCTTTTCGGAAAGTAGACACCCTAAGCTATCTGCTGAGAGGCATATTGAGTCCATGGAAGATTTATTTTTTTTCCACAAGTTTCTGGAAAATTACAAAACTTTTTGTTTTTTTTACACAAAGTTGTCATTTAAATTATTTATTTCTCACACAAGCCATGGGTATATGTGGAATTACAGCCCAAAATACATTCTGCTACTTCTACCGAGTATGGGAATACCACATGTGTGAGACTTTTTGGGAGCCTAGCCACATACAGGAGCCTGAAATCGAATGACAAATGAGATCTGCAAAATGCTTACCATGCTTCTTATCAAATTCTTTGGGGTGTCTACTTTCCAAAAAGGGGTCATTAGGGGGGGTTAGGTGCTATCCTGGCATTTCAGGGCCTCTGAAACTGTGATAGGTAGTCAGGAAGTGTAATGAGGAAATAAAGCCCTTTAAAAGCCTGAAGGTGCTTATTGGATTTTGGGGTCCTGTACTTGGCTAGACTGCCAAAATGTCTCTCACATGTGGTACCCCCATACTCGGGAGAAGTAGAAGAATGTATTTTGGGGAGTAATTCCACATATACCAATGGCATGTGTGAGCAGTAAATCATTTAAGTTGACATTTTGTGTAAAAAAAAAAAAAAATATATATATATATATATATATATATACATATTTTTTTGTCATTTTCCAAAAACTTGTGGTAAAAAATAAATTCTTCTATTGATTCAACATGCCTCTCAGCAAATAGTTTGGGGTGTCTACTTTCCAAAAAGGGGTCGTTTTGGGGGGTGGGAGCGTTTTATGCCCAGTATTAGAAGTTTATGCCACATATCATTCACTCTTCTAACCACCTGAAGATCAAGCCTTTTCTGACACTTTTTGTTCATATGAAAAAAATCAGTATTTTTTGCTAGGAAATAAATTTAAACCCCCAAACATTATATATTTTTTTAAATCAGACACCCTAGTGAATAAAATGATGGGTACTACAAATTTTTATGGAACATAGTACTCGCGCAGCAATTTTTCAAAAGCAAATTTAAAAAAAAAAACACTTTTTTTACTTTTAATGCACAAAAGCACAATATATTGGCCAATTATTTGGTAAAATATAAAAGATAATGGTATGCCGAGTAAATAGTTACCAAACATGACATGCTTTAAAACTGCGCATGCCCCGTGCAATGGCGACAAACTGCATACATTTTTAATATCCTTAGGCAACGCTTTAAAAGCCTTTAAAAGCTACCTTTTTAGATTTACAGAGGAGGTCTAGTGTTAGAATTACTGCCCTTGATCTGACGTTCTTGGCGATACCTTTACATGCATGGTGCAACCGCTGTTTACATACCGGGTCAACCAGGGGTGGACTGACAACTCATGGGGCCCCCGGGCAATAGGGGATCATAGGGCCCCTGTGTCCTTGCCCAGACTCAAAAAAGCCTATGAAAAAGGTACCAGGGGCATCTCATGGGGCCCCCTACTGACCCCGGGCCCTCGGGCAGTGCCCGAGTTTCCAAATGGTCAGTCCGCCCCTGGGGTCAACGCTTGTGCACACAGGTGTGCACGCATGGGAGGGGTGAGGTTTTTTTTTTACGTTATTTTGATTTTTTGTTATTTTTACACTGTACCTTTCATTTTTTTTATCACTTTTAATTTCTATCACAGGGAATGCAAATATCCCCTATAACTTCAATGGGCATTGTCATATATTCTTTTTTGAGAAATCTGGGGTCTATCAGACTCTGGATATCTCCTCTGCCCTTACATTATCTAATCAAACCAAAATTGGTGTGATCAGATGCTTTCCCAATTTACAAATGCGCTGTTTATATCCTGCAAAACTGAAGTCATGAAATGCTCCTAGCTTCCGATTTCTTAGGCTTTAGAGATGATTGGCACCACTCTGGTCTCCAATCAGCTCTATGGTCAGCTGGCAGAAACACCGGCTGCATTCCTAGGTTCCCCTGATGGCACGGGACTGCCCGAGAAGGCCGTGGAAGGCAGAGGGGGAGCATCATCTCCAGTTGTTTGTAAAAGCAATCCTGCAGCTAATTAGTCACTAGGATTGCTTTTACATGAAAGCAGATCGCTGGCTCTAACAAATGATACCAGGATGATGCCTGCAGCTATAGGAATAATCCTAGTATAACTATTCAAAGTCCAGTGATGTACCAGTACGTCGCTGGTTCTTGTTAGGTATATATGCTATGTTCTTTTTTTTTTTTTTTTTTTTTTGTATGCATCCTGTGGGCTGAATGAAAAAAAGAGAAGAAATCTCTGCCAGAAAAAGTGTGTGGTATGCCCACCATTAGAATATACCTCCCTGCATCCACCCACTTCTAATGGTGGGCACACATTAGGTCACACTTTGCCACATGTGCCAGTTCCAAGATAGAACAAATGTTTAAAAAGTGGCACGCTTGAATAAAAATTGTCCACGTATAATTGGTACCCCATATGGAAAAGATGACACCAAATCCCAAACTATCTTGCCACTACTCCCCATGTAGTCTGGGCATCCGTGGGGCTCCACGTGACTATCTTTTTCCCTCATAAATCCGAAACTTATAAGTATAGCCTGTTGCCCAGCAGAGAACACGGCATATGATGAATCGGGTCTGCGGACCAATACAACCGCAATTCATTTCTTTTAGTAATGCCCATGTTGAGGGTTAGGCCCCAAAAAAATGTAAATTCGAAAACCGTAATGAGTTTCCATGGGACTGGTCTGGCAAGGTTTGAATTTGGGTTGGCGATGATAAATTGTTGTGCATATAAATTGTTTTGATCCACAATCAATGCATACAGATATTCCGTGAAAAACAGCTCCACAAATCAAGAGTTAAATTAGCTATTTCCACCTGAATTCCGGGTTGGGCAGTGAATGGGGGAAGTACGGGTGCTGCAGAATTTGTGGGCTGTCAATTTGGATTTGCAAGCACATCCAGAAGTATACTAGGGGCTCTACAGGCCTGTGTGCAAATTCTTGGTGGTTTCTCGCCACTACACCAGCTTGTACTGCACTTATTGGACTCGCCATGTCACCAAGTCATACTGTAGTGCTGGTGTTATTATTATTATACAGGATTTATGGCACCAACAGTTTGCTCAGCGCTACGATATAACGGGAGACAATACAGAACAATACATTTCAATACAAGAGGGTTTGGAGGGCCTGATCCTGGGAGCTTACAATCTAAGAGATATGTGAAGACCAGGATGTACTTGGCCACTAGTACTTGCCAGTTCACCAAAAGGTAGCGTGGCACTAGTACTGGCACTCTGATGCATATGAGAGTCATCAAAATTTACTGACAAGTGCTAACAGAGATCAGGCCTGATTCTGCGATCACTGCAGTTTTGTGTGTAATGTATCAAGTGACAGTGACCTACTGACACTGCACTTGCTGGGGGAGAAGGGGGGGTAAGCACAGGGGCTAAACGCAGGTGCTGGCATGTGCCGGGGCTGATCCCGCTAACGTGTTTTTGTGGACGCTATACTAATGTGAACGCTGGTATAGTGCTGATCTGATCAAAGATATTGATCCGTTCAGACACTATACTAGCAATGGAGGTTTATTGCGCATGAGCATGTTCTTGGCAATCAAGGGGTTAAATGTGGTGACTGGTGTACTGACGGGCAATCTGACACTATCTGGGAGAGGCATGAACACTGCGGGAGTGTGAAACACGTGGATATATTTGTCATTTTGCGCACCCATGCCACCCTATAGCAGTATTTCTGCTATAGGGCGGTCAGGAAGTGGTTACAGAAGCGGTTTGTGCACGTCGCTGCTTTACTTTAACTGACAATTGCGCGGTCATGCAACGCTGCACCCAAATTAAATTTATGTCCTTTTTTCCCCACAAATTGAGCTTTCTTTCAGTGGTATTTGATCGCCTGTGCATTTTTTACTTTTTGCGCTATAAAAAAAGAGGCTGACAATTTTGAGAAAAAAAAACAATATTTTGGACTTTTTGCTATAAAACGTGTCCAGAAAAAAAAATTTAAAAATCAAATTTTGCCATAAATTTCAGCCAAAATGTATTCTGCGACATGTTTTTGCTAAAAAAAATCCCAATACGTGTAAATTAATTGGTTTACGTGAAAATTATAGCATCTACAAATGGCGGTATAGATACTGGATTTTTAATTTTTTTTATACTAATAATGCTGGACATAAGTGACTTATGGCGGCGATGAGCGACTTATGGTGGGAATGCAGGACTGTGGCGAACATTCTTACACTGGCGGGAACTGACTTGGGGTCACTAACATCCCCAGTGACACCAATACAATGATCAGTGCAAAAAAAAAACACTGACATTGTACTAAGTGCACTGGGGAGGAAGGGGTTAACTTTTTCAGACAATCAAAGGGTTAACTGTGTGAGGGAAGTGTTTTATTAGTAGGTATGGGGGTGTGTACTTTACAGGAACACACTGATCCCGAGAGCTAAACTCTGCTCTCAGGAACAGTGTGTTGGGAACTGACAGGGAGCAGAGCTGCATTGTAAACAATATGAATTAAAATTATTAAAGGTGAAGAGTGTACATAAATAGTCAAGATCTGTGATTACAACCAATTATATATATAAACCAACAGTATAGAATGCTGGACAGCAATGGACAATAGATCTAGAGGATGAAACAAAGGGCATTATCCCCTGGGACTTTAATGCAGCCACACAACATCTATCATAAAATCTAATTTATATTTTACAAAGCATAAAAAAGTACATGTACATTGTGTTTGGTTAAAATAAGGAAACTCGCATTACAACAAAAAAAAATATGGCAGAGGAGCACTGTACATTTCATGCTGCCAGTGATTCTTCAATGTATTTCAACTTAATTTACCGATATTCATCGGGGGTAACAAGAATACAATAGACCCCAGATTTCTCAGAAAAGAGTATTGTCAATGCCTATTGCTATCACAGGGGATATTTACATTCCCTGTGATAACAATAAAAGTGATAAAAAAAAGAATGAAAGAGACAGTTTAAAAATAATTTAAAAAAATCAAAATAAATACTTAAAAAAAATCACCCCCACCCAGGTTCCCGTGCTCACGTGCAAAGGCAACCACAAGCAGCAGTCCCATGGCGGTTTGTAAATAGAGATTGCACCATGAATGTGATGTGTCAGATTGAGGACAGTAGTTCTAGCACTAGAGCTACTGTGTAAATGCAAAGTGGTGACCTGTACAGGCTTTTAAAGCATTGCCAATGGATATTAAGAATTAATGTAATTTGTTGTAACATCATCTTTTACAGGTGAAACTCGAAAAATTAGAATATCGTGCAAAAGTTCATTTATTTCAGTAATGCAACTTAAAAGGTGAAACTAATATGTGAGATAGATTCATTACATGCAAAGCAAGACAGTTCAAGACGTGATTTGTCATAATTGTGATGATTATGGCTTACAGCTAATGAAAACCCCAAATCCACAATCTCAGAAAATTAGAATATTGTGAAAAGGTGCAATATTCTAAACTCAAAGTGTCCTACTCTAATCAGCTAATTAAGCCATAACACCTACAAAGGGTTCCTGAGCCTTTAAATGGTCTCTCAGTCTGGTTCAGTAGGAATCACAATCATGGGAAAGACTGCTGACCTGACAGTTGTGCAGAAAACCATCATTGACACCCTCCATAAGGAGGGAAAGCTTCAAAAGGTAATTGCAAAAGAAGTTGGATGTTCCCAAAGTGCTGTATCAAAGCACATTAATAGAAAGTTATGTGGAAGGGAAAAGTGTGGAAGAAAAAGGTGCACAAGCAGCAGGGATGACCGCAGCCTGGAGAGGATTGTCAGGAAAAGGCCATTCAAAAGTGTCAGGGACTTTTACAAGGAGTGGACTGAGGCTGAAATCAGTGCATCAAGAGCCACCACACACAGACGGATCCTGGACATGGGCTTCAAATGTCGTATTCCTCTTGTCAAGCCACTCCTGAACGACAAACAACATCAGAAGCATCTTACCTGGGCTAAAGAAAAACAGACCTGGTCTGTTGCACAGTGGTCCAAAGTCCTCTTTTCTGATGAGAGCAACTTTTGCATCTCATTTGGAAACCAAGGACCCAGAGTATGGAGGAAGAATGGAGAGGCACACACTGCAAGATGCTTAAAGTCCAGTGTGAAGTTTCTACAGTCTGTGATTTGGGGAGCCATGTCATCTGTTAGTGTTGGTCCACTGTGCTTCATTAAGTCCAGGGTCAACGCAACTGTCTACCAGGAGATTTTGGAGCACTTCATGCTTCCTTCCGCAGATGAGCTTTATGGGGATGTTGAATTCATTTTCCAGCAGGACTTGGCACCTGCCCACACTGCCAAAAGCACCAAAACCTGGTTCAATGACCGTGGGATTACTGTGCTTGATTGGCCAGCAAACTCCCCTGACCTGAACCCCATAGAGAATCTATGGGGCATTGCCAAGAGAAAGATGAGAGACATGAGACCGAACAATGCAGAAGAGCTGAAGGCCGCTATTGAAGCATCCTGGTGTTCCATAACACCTCAGCAGTGCCACAGGCTGATAGCTTCCATGCCACGCCGCATTGAGGCAGTAATTGCTGCAAAAGGGGCCCAAACTGAGTACATATGCATGCTTATACTTTTCAGAGGTCCGATATTGTTCTATGTACAATCCTTGTTTTATTGATTGCATGTAATATTCTAATTTTCTGAGATTGTGGATTTGGGGTTCTCATGAGCTGTAAGCCATAATCATCACAATTATGACAAATCACGGCTTGAACTATCTTGCTTTGCATGTAATGAGTCTATCTCATATATTAGTTTCACCTTTTAAGTTGCATTACTGATATAAATTAACTTTTGCATGATATTCAAATTTTTCGAGTTTCACCTGTAGTTTTTCTACAAAGCAATATAAATAAAATGACAAACATGTACAGAAATGATCCCCAATCAATAACATTGTATCATATATATCATACACAGTATCACCACACTTACAAGTAACTAAATTACAAATCTAGAAAGTGATGTTCCCCCGCATTGCCATGAGGCATTCACCAGACCAAGTGCCCCCACAGTCAAGCCCACAAGAGGTCATTATATTTGATCATCAGGGGTGGCAGTACTCCAGCCCCCACAGTGCAAACCTAGGGTTAATGGGTAGTAAAACAGATTAGATGGATAGTAAAACAAATTAGATGAATATTAAAAATATATGTATGTTTTGATTTGCTTGAATCAGTATTATTCACTGATTAACACTCGTTTATACTTTTATGTTGCAATGAAGCCTAAGACAAGTCTTGCATTGACCTTTTCTCTCCATCTGGATTCTCAAGTACTTCCACTTTTTGGTTGGAATAAAAGATTTTTGTTTACATTTTTTATAATCCTATTGTATCATTATTTGATTTTTCCATCTTCTGTTTTCCAATTTTGACAAGAATAATTAAAGCAAAGAAGGCCAAGGAGATCTGGTTTAAGTTTAAGAAACAACACTTTCGTTATAGTGGAGTTTATCTTACAGCTAGGTTGGGCACTATATGCTGTAATTTCCTTGTGAAGAATAGCAGGAGAAACTAGTGGCTTTGTAAGTGCAAGAATCACATCACTGGCATACAAAAAAGTAACAAATTGCTTGTCCTAATTTGTGATTTCCTGTATGTTCGGTATGTCCAGATTACAAACATATGAAAGCTGTTAAATGTTTGATATGAAGGGCGAGTATTATCAGGGAAAGGTTGGATAGATGCTTATACTATTGATCTGTTGCTATTTATGAATATGTTGACATCTTCTTGGGAGCTGATAATAAATGATAAACGATTCTATTAAAATTTGGTCTGGTCTGAAGTTTTCAAATTAAAACATTTGAAATTAGATTTCAAGCTGTAATTATATTGAAGTCAATGGAAGGCCATTTTACATGTGCACCTTTTTACTTTTGTATCACACTCTCCCTCCAGTCTTCTTTTTGGCATGTAGCTGCTGACACTTTTGTGCAGCAGCCAAGCTAAATAATTGTTCCTGGAAGCTTTTTTAGACAATAGGGTAAAAATGGTTAAAAAGCAACTTGACAATTTTAAAAATACACCACATTGTTGTTTATTTTATTTTGCCTTTTTTGTCTGTCTTACTGTTATTTTTTTTTTACCATTTAACCATATAATACACAAACAATTTAACATTTTTAAGAGACAGTGCGCTATTTTTAAAGTTATTATTTAGACTCTGTTACAAAAACAAAAACAAACAAACAAACAAAAAGAACAAAATTAAAAGGGAAGTCCAAAAAACTTTTCAATATTTCTTATTTATATATATTTTTTTATTTTATTGAAAGAAGATGACAGTAGATAACATCTGTGACATTATAAGTTGTAATATAACAATAGCAAGGTAGAGCCATACATTTGTCACATAGAGGTTAACCTTATGGAGGTGGTGCCATGAATAATGACACAAAATTATTTCCACACATTTTCATAGGTTTTCATTCTTCTTCTCAGTTGTAGCTAGGTCAGGCTATGTCATTCTGCAATTCAAAGACATTTGCTGCACAGACTGAGACTCCCTTTCTTTCCCTTTAGTGTGCAGAGTAATCATGTCATTTCCAGCTGACAGAGTTGGAAGAACTGTGTGTCTGAAAGCAGATGATCTTGGGATTTGTAGTCTTACAGCCTAGTTCTACTGTATTCCTCAGCATTATCTGGACTATAACTACCAGAAGTAAGGAAATCCCCAGGAATTCTGAGCAGAGATATATATTTCCTTGATGCAGCTATGTCAGCTCTCTTGGCACGGAGACTTGGAGCTTGACAGAGGGGAGTGTGACTTCTTCACAGGAGTCCCTGGCCATTGAACAGTGGTGTACCAAGTGAGCCCTGCTCGGTTGCTCTGCACCACATCACAGCATGGGGCAACCCTCAGTGTTCCAGGGACCATGGCATTATTTAAAGATTGGACATCACTGGGTATTGTGCAGGCCTCTTCACCAGTGGGTTGTAATGGTATTTTATCAGCTGCTGTCTTGATCCAATGCATGGATCTGGCAGAAATCTTCCTCAATGTGCCTTTATCTGCACCAACCCGTCTGTGCTCTGAATCAGCCACAAATCTCTTAATAGTGCGCTGATCACGCTTAAGTTTTTGTGAAATACCTAATGTTTTCATACCTCGTCCAAGGCATTGAACTATTTCACTCTTTTTAGCAGCAGAGAGATCCTTTTTCTTCCCCATATTGCTTGAAAATGGTGCTCTGCTTAATAATGTGGAACACCCTCCTTTAGTAGTTTTTCCTTAAATTGGGCTCACCGCCAATCTAATTATCACAGGTGTCCGAGATTGTTTTCAGTGATCAAAAGAGCCCTGAGACACAATGCCATCCATGAGTTAAACTGAAAAACAAAATATTTCATCTTTGTGACACTTAAATAATTTGCATAATAATTTGGAACGCGGTGTATGTTCTAACGGGGTGTTTGTCTGGCCAAACGTAGTATTTCTTCCACTAGACCTGTTAATGTTCCACAGTCATTCATAGTAAATATAAGTGTGGTGCTGACATATTACACCAGGGGTCCGTAAATATACACAACAGGGGCCAGTTCACTGACCTTCACACTGTTTGGGGCCAAACTAGAGTTTGAAATACATAAGAACAAATTCCTATGCACACCGCACATATCTTATTTTGAATGGCCCAAAACTGGAAAACACCATACAATATTTCAAATGTACTGTACACTGTAACGCACTGTAACACACTATACAGTGTAACACACTGTACTCTGTAACGCACTGAGCTCTGTAATGCACTGAACACTGTAATGCACTATACACTGTAACGCACTGAACTCTGTAACGCACTATACACTGTAATGCACTGGACACTGTAATGCACTGGACACTGTAATGCACTGTACACTGCAATGCACTGGACTCTGTAATGCACAGGACTCTAAGGTTCCATACACATCTGAACATAGCATTTTTCAGCATTTTTTGCGTGATTTTGCACAGCGTTTTTAGCCATTTTAAGCTTTGTCTTTTTTTCAATCCATGCCAGACCCTTATCCAAGCATCCAGCCAGGCAGGTCATGGAAGGGGGCACAAGCGAGCGCCCCCTTGAACCATACCAGGCCAAATGCCCACAACATGGGGGGTGCTTTGGAGCACGGGGGCTCCCCCCCATGTTGATGGGGACAAGGGCCTCTTCCCCACAACCCTGGGCTGTGGTTGTGGAGGTCTGCGGGCAAGGGGCTTAGTAAGGGGGCCCCCAGATCTTGGCCTCCCCTACGTGAATGAGTATGGGGTACATGCTACCACTACCCATTCACAAAAAAACAAAAAGTGTAGTGTAAAAAAAGACAGGAGACAGTCTTTGACAAGTCCTTTATAAAAGAAGAAAACTAAATCCCATTCACAAAAAACTTTTTGTTTTTTGTGAATGGGTAGTTTGTAACATGTACCCCATACTCATTCACATGGGGGGGCCGGGATCTGGGGGCCCCCTTGCTAAAGGGGCTTCCAGATTCCGATAAGCCCCCCACCCACAGACCCCCCCAACCACAGTCCAGGATTGTGGGGAAGGGGTCCATCAACATGGGGACAAGGATGCTTTTGGAAAGGGATCCCCCCTGCCCCAAAGCACCCCCTGATGTTGAGTTCATGTGGCCTGGCATGGTTCAAGAGGGGGGGTTGCTTGCTATCCCCCCCCTTACCTGACCTGCTGGGCTGCATGCTCGGATAAGGGTCTGGTATGGATTTTGGGGGGGACCCCCATGCCATTAAAAAAAAAATTGGAGTGGTGATTCCCCTCAAAATCAAAAGCTTTCTTTTTTTTTTAATTGTTGGCAATTCTTTCTTTTATATTTAGCTGTAAGTGGGGAACTCCGCTGTCGGCTGAAACATTAACACATGGTTTTCACTACTGAAAGGTTGCATGACTTGATAAAATAACTCATTCAGTATTTTAGTAGCTTTTTTAGGGAATGCAAACTTTTTTAAAAAAAATGCAGTGCGGGATCCTACTGCATACATGGATGCGGTAAGATACCGCTTAGTGAATTGTGACCATTGTGTGACATAGCACAAAGGGCACTCCCCCCTCCTCCTCATTCACTTACACACTCTCTTTTTCTTTGGAATCTCAGCTCTTGGCTTGACAAACCCTTCCCAAAAGGGGCAGATTGCCAACCAGCAATATCAAATAAATCATTAGTTTAGGACTGAAAGTGTTATTAAAAATATTCCTAGAATGAGTACAATGCAAATCTAAATTCAACTTTGACTGATTCAATCAAATTCGAAGTCTGGAAATTTGAGTTGCAAATGACCTGAATTTGAGCTTTCAACACTAATTTTCTGTGGTCGTCCCACATACAGATGAAATGTCATCATGGCATTTCATTTTTCTATTGAATCTTCATCTGCAACTGTGCCTTTCTTTTGCTTCTGAATATATATATATATATATATATATATATATATATATATATATATATATATATATATTAACCGCCCTGGTGGTATTCCCGAGTGTAGTTGGGGTTAACTTTCAGTACCAAAAGTGGTAACCCCGAGCGTTGCTCAGGGATTCCCTCTTGCACTTACCTTGTCCTTCGCTCCCAAGATATCCCCCCTGCGGCATCCCCGGCAATCTCCTCCGGCCGATGCCGGCATCCGTCCTCTAGGTTCCGTTCTCTGCGAGCGTCGGGACGTACGGGACGTACGGGGATGGAACTGGTGGGAAATTCAAAAATCTGAAAAGTGACATTCACTCAATACACTAAAATCTCATAGTATAACATTACTGTATCAAACCATTTCACATACATTTTGTCCCTAGTGCTTTGTTCTGTGCCCTGCCTGCATTTTTACTGTAAAGTCCATGGCGTCCAAAAAGCATCCCTTTAGGTCAAAAGCGATTTTAGACCAGCTAGAGAACAGCGATAGTAAATTAGAACCACTTGCAGAATTGAGTAATAATGATTTGTGGGGAAATTCGTCATCAGACATTGAAAACGATTTACCGCTTTGAGCACAGAAATACTGACATAATCAGACCACTAGGGAGGTTAATATATTCTGTAAACTTATACTGGTAAGAAGTCCAAAATAGGAAAAATCCTTCCAATTCTTGTGCAAAAATTCAAAATACCATAATAAAATAGCATAAGATCAAAACAAAAATATTAAAATACAGAATAAAAATATTATCAAAAGTATAGTTATCTTCTTGAGAGACAAATTGTGTATAATTAATCACAATGTACATGTGTGTGTATAAGCAGCAAAAGTATAAGTTCCAAAAAGCCCCTTTATGCTGCTCATTCAAACAGCTTCAAGCCCTCACTTTTTCTAAAATGGGTTGGTTTAAGTTACTTCTGCTGAGCTCTGTTGTCCCTCTGCAAGTCCTCCACCTTCCAACATGGTTCCTAGATATTCATGTCTCTGCTGAGTTGCAAATGTCATCCTCATCATTCCAAGTCTCTGCAAGGTCTACATAAGGCCCTATAACTTAATTCTAATATAAATCAAATGACACTTGTACCAATGTATGTATCCCAAATACAAAATTCTTTCTTATGTTAGTATCTTAATCAAGAGATTACAGTATAAAATTTTTTCTTAACTTATTTATACTTAATAAACTCTTATTTTTTCACTAGCCATACCATACTCCACAAGGAATCTTAATCTAGCTCAAACGTGGAGAAAGGCTGCTAGCCAACTCATGACTAACTGATGTCACATGTTGCTCACTACAGATGCACAGAAAAACCAAACTTATATATGTTTTCACATAGACTTTAAAAGTTAATTTATTTTATTTGTCCAAATCTTGGACAAACAGAAATATAGCAACTCATTTATTCTATTAAGAACCAACACATTCATATATACAGTATTTTAGTGTGTTAATAAGCAGATATTAGATTAAGGAAAGCTTCTAACAACTTATTTGTAGTTACTTGTATTACTTTTACTTTTAGGACCTGAGTTTTCAATCACATCCTTTTAATTCATATGTTTTAGTGCTTTCCTCATTTAGGAACTTTTAAGAACAGTCTATGCAGATTTATTTTAAGATATGTGCATTAATAAAACATCTCCCAGAGCATTTTTTTTTATTTTGGGGCAATATGTAGATTTTAAAAATTATATATTTTAGGTTAGTCTACCCTAATGTATTATACATGATGTTTTTGGACAGATAGGGCTTTGTTTTGGTAGCAAATGTGGATATATATATTTTATATCCTTAATTTTGGTTGGGAATAAATACGTACAAAATTAGAAAATAAAGCATTTTTTTGTTTCAGAGTGAAATGTTCACATAATAATAACCACAAAAATAATCAGCAGTCTGTTAATTAAAATTATATCAAATTAGTGCAACTTTTATGTAACACAGTGGAATAGAAAAGCTCAAAAGGAATGTATGCATTTTACCTTAGGAGAGCTTTATTCCCTGGTTGATGCTACATTGCGACATATACAGGGGCAATATTGGTTCACAGAAATTGTTAGCATAATATTAAGATAAGATTAATTTGGGTTGACAAGGACATGCATTAGCAAAACAGTAACTTTTTCACAGGTTTGCAATGGTCAAAATTTGTATGACATTGAGTTCACTTACATGAGCATTTGATGTTTGCGCAGTGAATGAAAATGTCATCCAAATCATCCAACATTATTGTTAGGATCTGATGCCTAACATATGGAGGTAATAGTTTTATATAGTTTTGGGATATTTTCCTGCTTTTTATTCAAAACTCCAGGTTACAAAGAACCTAAAACAACAGTTGCAGGTGACCCTGCATTCATCACGTTTACAAGTAATCGAAATACTGAAAATACATCTTGGGGTTTATTTTCTAAAGCTGGAGAGTGTAAAATCAGGCTCACTTCTGCATAGAAACCAATCAGCTTCTAACCTCAACTGTTTCAGTTAAGCTTTGGTAATAAACCCTGGAAGCTGATTGGTTTCTATGCAGAAGTAAGTCTGATTTTGCACTCTTCAGCTGTAGTAAATAACCCCCCTTATATCTACTCACACTAGAACTAGGAGAACTCCCACAGCTGTAACTCAATAGAGAAATCAACATTGTACCCCTCCATCTCATATCAATTCCATCACACGCATACAGTCAATTGTCCAATGATCAAAACACGATATGTTTTCTATTACACTTCCATGTGGCAAGAAGAACAGCTTAATACAGATACAATGAAACAAAGATCTCTTGTATATGCTTATTCAGCCTAAAAACTTGATGATCTGCAAAATGACTAAAACAAAAAGAAAACAAATGTACTTTTACAGGAATAAATAAAAATCATAATCTTTGTTTAACCTAGATGGATAAACTGATGACAGTGCATGAATCCATCTAACCTTCTTTTTAAACTCCAAGACCCAGTCACCTCCTTTCCTCAATCTGGGCATTTCCAAAACCATCATAAACAACAATTCACTATCCATATGACTCTTTTCTTTGAAATGTCGAGAAACCGGTAATTTAGAATGTTGTAATCGAATCCATGAATGATGCTGGGCAATGGGATCTTTAATCACTTGAGTGGTTTCATCCATATACATTAACCCCCCTGGAGGTATTCCTGAGTGTAGCTCGGGGTAAAGTTTTAGTACCACAAGCGGTAACCCTGAGCTACACTTGGGAATACCCTGCAGCGCTGCTCTAGGATCTCTTCTTCACTTACCTTGTCCTTCGCTCCCGCAATGTCCCTCCTGCAGTGTCCCCTGCAATGTCCTCCAGCCGATGCCGGCATCTGTCTTCTGGGTTCCGTTCCCTGCGACGTCAGGACGTATGGGGACGGAACTGGCAGGAAATTTAAAAATGTGAAAAAGTGACATTCACAAAATACACTAAAATCACATAGTAAAACATTACTGTATCAAACCATTTCACATACATTTTGTCCCTAGTGCTTTGTCTTGTTCCCTGCCTGCATTTTTACCATTCTTTCTGCCTGGAAACTGAGAAATGTCCATGGCGTCCAAAAAGCGTCCCTTTAGGTCAAAAGCAGTTTTAGACCAGCTAAAGAACAGCGATAGTAAATTAGAACTACTTGCAGAATTGAGTGATAATGATTCGCGGGGAAATTCGTCATCAGACACTGAAAACGATTTTGCGACTGCTCAGTGATGTGCGAACTTGGCGCTCTATTTCAAATTTCAGTGTTTTTGGTTTGATTATATTATTGAATTAAATTTATTATTATATTATTATTTTTTATGATTATTTATTAAATTATAATTTATGATTTTGTGTTTCAAATTTTAACATACCCGGGATGTTTACTAGACTCTTGTTCGGACAGATTTCAGTGAGTTATTCCTAAATATTACAGGCCTACAATAAAAAAAAATACATATTTCCATGCAAAAAAATGTACCGCTTTGAGCACAGAAATACTGACATAATCAGACCGCTAGGGAGGCTACTCCACATAGACAAAGCAAAATATACTCCACAAAGGAAGAGTGGCGTGCTAACTGTTGTTTCATATGATATCATTTATATGAACTGGGATGAATAAATGCATTGCCCTTCATCATCAACACCACAGCACGGATGCTAAACAATTTACACATTCACCTGATTAAACCTGTTGTGTAATTGCTATACCTGGAATAATTAAAAATATTGAGCAAGACGTTTTCAAATGCTGTGACTTTCCTGCATTGTTGCATGCCTGTATATTGTTACATATTGTGAAAAGGGGGAGCCCAGGTTAATCAACCAGCTGGCTTTTTAAAAGAAAACTGTTTTATTTGTTCAAAGAGCAAACAAAACAGCTTTCTTCACCAAGCAAACACAAAATCCACACTCTGGGTACAGTAAATAAAGACTGGGCTCAATGCCAGTTTAAACAAGTCCCACTCCAGGGATTAAGGCTCCTGCCTGCTTCAAGGTGTAGACAAGGGCTACAGGAGCTCAGTAATATTACCATTATTATTATTACAGGTACTTGTATAACGGCATCAGTTTTCACAGCACTTATATATATATAGTACATTCACATCAGTAGCAGTGTCTTGGCAACAAAACCAGTGCACAATCTTCACAGGGCTCTGTTCTGCACTCTCAACACCTCACAGACACTTTCTAATGGCTTCCTGGCCTTTTCAGCCTTTTCACACAGATGGGTTAATCCGGAGCAAGCAACAACATTGTATCTCTTGTTGTCCCCCTCTTGTTGACCACAACCCAATCAATGGTGACATCAAGGACCCATCCCTGGCATAGATAGATAGATAGATAGACAGACAGACAGATCTATAGATAGATAGATAGATAAATAGATAGATAGATAGATAGATAGATAGATAGATAGATAGAGTGCTCAGCATAAATGAGTACACCCCAACAGATTTGTCAGAAAACCTTAACTTTCTTTGAAGAAGCAACATTTTCTATGGGACGCTATACTACAAAATACTCCCACAATGCGGGCCATTGATTGCAAACAAGATTTATTATTTGCAAACACAAAAAAGTATTGTAACAAATTCATTCAAGACCATGTTGCAGAAATAAGTACACCCCAATGGAAGTCATAGGAGCAAAGCTAAATTTTAGACAACAAAATCCTAATTTACATGAATTCAAGAACAAGTGAGTCTAATTATTCATTAAATTCATTTTTGCATCAACTAATTTGAGAAAAACTGAAGATTTTGTAATCGAAGTTACTTACTTTTATGTAATGAGCTAAACAAATGTTCTATAAAACTCAGTTACGTAAAAATTTGGGAAATTGTTCTTGTGTTCATTGAGATATTGATTAAAATCTTACTTTTCAAAAGGGGTGTACTCATTTATGCTGAGTAATATATATATATATATATATATATATACACACACATACACACACAGTCTGTCCTGTACATACATATAATTTTTATACACTTTACTTTTCCATGGAGGTCTGAATCTGGTCAGTGAAGACCTGACCCACCAAAGCAGCTGTGTATATCGCTTCTAATAGTGATCTATTGCTGACTGTAATCAGCCTGCAACAGATCATTATAGCAGTGATTTATTGTTGCAGGGAGATGCTGGACAGAGCTAAAACAGCTCTGTCCTAGCCTCCATATTAACCACCTAAATACTGGGCACTTTTACCCCCTTCCTGCCCAGGACGATTTTGAACTTTCAGCGCTGTCGCATTTTGAATGACAACTGCACGGTCATGCAACACTTTACCTATATGACATTTTTAACTTTTTTTTTTTTGCAGAGATTTCTTTTGGTGGTAATCACCTTTGGGTTTTTTTAATTTTTGCTCTATAAACAAAAAAAGGGGTTTTCTTCATTTTTGTTATAATGTTATAAAATTTTGCAAATAAGTAATCTTTCTTTAAAAAATTAGGCCAAAATGTGTTCTGCTACCTTCCACAGGTGAAAATAACTCAATCATTGTTTATTATTTACTTGGTAGGAAAGCTATAGAGTCCACAAACTATGGTATATGTCTGAAAATCAATCAATCCTGATGTACTGATGGACTACAGTATCTCATTTCTTGAGGCCCAAAAACATCAAGACAGTACAAATACCCTCCATATGACCACTTTTCCGAAAGTAGACAGGCTGAGGTATTTAGTGAGAGGCATGGTGAGTTTTTTGACGTTCTCTTTTTTGTTGTCATAATTTTATGGAAAAAGAAGAAATTAAAAAAAAATTTACAATAATTTTTTTTTTTATTGTCACCAATGCAGTACAATGTCATCATATAACTGGGACACTGACTGATGTACCAGGGACACTGACTGATGACAGTATGTAAAAAAATGTAAAAAAATAATAATAATTTATTCTTCAATTTTTTTTTATTTAAAAAAAAATTGTATTACATTTTTTAATTTACTTTTTTTATGACTTTTTTGAGCTTGAAAAGGAGGCAGGACCTCGAAAATGCCTTGTGGTCTAACCCCTCCCCACCCCGCACAGCCTGTTACGTTCTCCTGTCTGCCTTCCTGTTAGTGCCATGAGTGAGAGGAGAGACGCTGCCGATTTACCATCTTGCAGTGGGTCCCTGCTTGTGCCCTGCAGCCCTATCAGTCCATGCACCACCACTCTCACACCTGCAGCAGTCTACAGGTCTTTCAGATGTAAGTGAGAAATGGAATTAAAGTGTTGTTTTTATCCATATACTAATTTGATCCCCTGTTCTGTTTCCTTTGTATGCTCGTGAGGGATTACCCAGATCCACTGGCTAGCAGCTGCTGGACAGAATGTTTTTCTCTCATCCACCTTTCCAACCATCCATCTGCTTTGTGATCTCTATGGGTTATTCACTGCGGACTTGAGCACTGATTGTGCTTGTTTATTCACAAGTTGAACTGGTTAGTGCTGGATTTTGGCTGTCAGAGACCCCTGCTAGTACCAACAAAATCTACTGGGACTGGGTGCTGTTTTAAAAACAGCACTGGAACAAATAGCCACATTCATAGCATGCCACAGAACTTGTTTATGTATTCTATCCCACAGTTTCCTTGGTTTCATAGTCCTAGTTATGCTCACATTGTGTAACACTGTTTTGACTTTTTAACTGTAAAACCAGGCAGATTACCATTATGTGTATTATTTACAGATTGTGTATACTATTTAAATATTTATTAAAAAATTTCAATATTAAAGTTAAAGGAGACTGGAAACAGGAATGGGGCCCAACTCATGATCTTGAATGCAGGCACAATACATACAGAAAATGCCCCTTGTGTATAGTCAGTTTACATACAAGACTTGTGTAAGTTCAAAAAGAAAAGAAAATGCAACACTCCAAGTCCCAAACATGCTTCTCTGGTCCCCAGTGCTCTGAGTGTTTGTCAAGAAGAACTAATCCAATTTAGGAAATGTAGCAAGAAAAAAAATACAGAACCACACTCCACAAAAGTCATCCCATTAGATGTATCCATTAGATTTACCTGTGTGGGATTATTCATAGATGTTAGAAGTCAGCTACACTGAATACATTTATTGGGATGACTTTTATGGAGTGTGATTCCTATTTTACTTTTGCTACATATATTACTTGTTTTAAATAACATCCAATTATTAAAAAATAAATATATAAAAAAGTTATTTTCTGTAAAGTCTAGTGCACCTTTAGTAAAGAGACACCCAATATATTTATTTTTATTTAAAAACATTATTGAAGTTAACATTTGTTAACATAACAATAATAATTATAATACATTTTATTAAGAAACTGACTATAGTTGGCTTTCGAGAAGTGAACTAGGTAAGGTTGGAATGTGCTGGATAATTGCAACTGCGAGGAGGGGACAATTGGACAGGGCCAAGTTCACAGAACTTTATCTATTGTAGTTCACAATTATTGGATTGTTACAAATTTTTTAATATTTATAAATGCATTGGCGTGAAATGGTCTCACAGTGGTGTATTTATTGTTGATTTTTTTTCTAGGTACATTTAGGATTCTGTAGCTAGAAATTCTAATAAGCTTTAAATTGTATTTCAGCTAGCTCTATATTTGTTACATGTTCTTGTTCACGTCTTAAAATAAAGCAGCTTACCTTGCCTTCTTTGCCTACCTTAGTTTTTTTTTTTATTCTGGATCTCACAGCACTGTAAAATCCGTTCACTTTGGTTTATAAGGGGGCTAGGGAAGCCATGCTTGCTATAAATAACCCTGTCTGTACTGTACATGCAAATCTTTATTTATAGTTGTAACTAGATTTGAACACTATGGGATTGATTTACTAAACCTGGAGAGTGAAAAATCTGATGCAGCTCTGCACAGAAACCAATCAGCTTCCAGGATTTTTTCTCAATGCTCAATTAATCAACCTGTAGTTAGAAGCTGATTGGCTATCATGCAGAGCTGCGCCAGATTTTGCACTCTCCAGTTTTAGTAAATCAGCCCCTATCCGTCCTTACAAAGGGTGTAAGGTTTAGAAGTTAGACTTTCTACACTGTATGTTATTGAGGGCAATTACAAATTCACTCTAACGTTGTTCAAAATCCTTGCAGTCAGCCATGATTCTTTCTCCTAGGAAAATCCAAATAGTAAGACATACGTTTTTTACTGATGCACACATAACAAACCTATTGTGCAGTTTTCTCAAATTTGACTGCAAAACTGAAAATATTGGCTCACTATGACCCCAGTAACATAATTACATGTTTGCACTGAAAAGGGGCCGGAATCAAGGGGGCTTCCAGATTTCAATAATCCCCCCACCTGCAGACCCCCACAACCAGCACCCGGGATTGTGGGGAAGAGACCCTTGTCCCCATCAACATGGTGACAAGGTGCTTTAGGGAGGAGCCACCCTACCCCAAAGAAACCCTCCTTAAGTTTAGGGCATGTGGACTGGTATGGTTCTGGAAGGGGGGTGCTCGCTCATCCCCCCCCCTTTCCTGACCTGCTGGGCTGCATATAAGGGTCTAGTATGGATTTTGGGGGGACCCCACTCTGTTTTTTCTTTCAATTTTGGCATGGGAGGGTCTCCTTAAAATCCATACTAGACCCAAAGGGCCTGGTAAGTTTGGGGGGAACCCAACACAATTTGTTTTACTTTTCATTGCAATTCTTTTTTTTACATTCAGCTGTCAGTGGAGAAGCCATTGACAGCTGATGAGTCAACGGTTATTAAGGATGCAGTGGCCGGCTTCCTGGCCCTCTCCTTAACAACCAGCAATTCTTCACACAGAATTTAAAATCAGTTGAAAATGTATCAACCGATCCAATTTGAATTGTTTTGAAAATTTGTAATTAATTTGAAAATGAATAAATGAAACTAAATGGTATGAAACAAATTGACAAAATGAAATTAGTAACATAATGAATTTATCCAAAACAAGTTTTTTCATTCTGCACATGTCTGCAAGTTCATTTTTTTTACCTACTTTTCTAGAAATCTAATTTATATGAGAATATCTGACCAAACATTTAGAGAACTTGAGAAATTATTAAACATTGTAGTAACTAGAAAGTGTACCATGGTAAATAAATAATATTTTAGAAGTGACCCATTGCAAGGAGACATCTTTCCTGAATATTTGTAGATGCACTGCTCCACACACTTTATGACAGCTAAGACTTTTTGCTTTCTCTGACCAGTCTCTACTTCTTTAGCTTGATAGTATACTTATACAGATCTTGTGCACTTCATGCAATTGTTTGTCTCAGCTCTCTTTTGTGTCATAAAGTGGTAAGCATTTTGGTCAGCAGAAGCTCTTCTGGCCATGAATGCATGTAGACTTCTGCAAAATGTATATACATTAACTGTAATGATAGCATACAGGCAAAGTATTTTAAAACAAATGTAATGGAGTGTTTTTCGTTAATGGAAAATATATGTGACTATTGCTAATAATTAAGGTATGCATTAGGTGCAATGATAAAACTGATGGGTTAAATATACACACACTATTAGGTAATATACAGTAACTTAATGGAAATGCTCTCTCTTAAAATACATACATCTAGGATAACTCTTTCTATGCCAGAAATCTGTGGTAAGAGTGCCTATACATTTTCACAGTTATTTTACAATTTTTCAGCTTTTATAGTTACACAGCAGTTCTGCTATTAAATGTTTTTATTTATTCAATGACTGTATGCAACCCCTCAATAAATAATTCAGTATCTCTAAAGAACATATATTCTGATCAAACAGGTACAGTGGGGATCGAAAGTTTGGGCACCCCAGCTAAAAATTTGTACTAATGTGCATAAAGAAGCCAAAGAAAGATGGAAAAATCTTCAAAAGGCATCAAATTACAGATTAGACATTCTTATAATATGTCAACAAAAGTTAGATTTTATTTCCATCATTTACACTTTCAAAATAACAGAAAACAAAAAAATGGCGTCTGCAAAAGTTTGGGCACCCTGCACAATTTATAGCATGCACTGCCCCCTTTGCAAAGCTGAGACCTGCCAGTGTCATGGATTGTTCTCAATTGTTCTCAAGAAGGCTATAAGAAGATAGCAAAGCGTTTTCAGATGTCAATATCCTCTATTCAGAATGTAATTAAGAAATGGCAGACATCAGGAACAGTGGAAGTTAAAGCAAGATCTGGAAGACCAAGAAAAATATCAGACAGAACAGCTCGCAGGATTGTGAGAAAAACAATTCAAAACCCACGTTTGACTGCACGATCCCTCCAGAAAGATCTGGCAGACACTGGAGTTGTGGTACACTATTCCACTATAAAGAGATACTTGTACAAATATGGTCTTCATGGAAGAGTCATCAGAAGAAAACCTCTTCTACGTCCTCACCACAAAAATCATCGTTTAAACTTTGCAAATGAACATATAGACAAGCCTGATGCATTTTGGAAACAAGTTCTGTGGACCGATGAGGTTAAAATCGAACTTTTTGGCTGGAATGAGCAAAGGTACGTTTGGAGAAGAAGGGGCACAGAATTTAATGAAAAGAACCTCTGTCCAACTGTTAAGCATGGGGTTGGATCAATCATGCTTTGTGGTTGTGTTGCAGCCAGTGGCACAGGGAACATCTCACGAGTAGAAGGAAAAATGGATTCAATAAAATTTCAGCAAATTTTGGATGGTAACTTGATGCCATCTGTGAAAAAGCTGAAGTTAAAGAGAGGATGGCTTCTACAAATGAATAATGATCCTAAACACACCTCGAAATCCACGGGGGATTACATCAAGAGGCGTAAACTGAAGGTTTTGCCATGGCCTTCACAATCTCCTGACCTCAACATAATTGAAAATCTATGGATAGACCTTAAAAGAGCAGTGCTTGACAGACAGCCCAGAAATCTCAAAGAACTGGAAGACTTTTGTAAGGAAGAATGGGCAAAGATACCTCAAACAAGAATTGAAAGACTCTTGGCTGGCTACAAAAAGCGTTTACAAGCTGTGATACTTGCCAAAGGGGGCAGTACAAGACTCTGCAGGGTGCCCAAACTTTTGCAGACGCCATTTTTTTGTTTTCTGTTATTTTGAAAGTGTAAATGATGGAAATAAAATCTAACTTTTGTTGACATATTATAAGAATGTCTAATCTGTAATTTGATGCCTTTTGGAGATTTTTCCATCTTTCCTTGGCTTCTTTATGCACATTAATACACATTTTTAGCTGGGGTGCCCAAACTTTCGATCCCCACTGTAGGTATGAGAAAGTGCGAATGTGGATATAAAATAATAAATGTAATTGACTACTATAAACAAATTTTCACTATGTCCAAATCAATAGAATCATGAAGATTTGAAATTCCCTACAGTTTTGCTACAGTTTTGTTACAGTTCCGTAACCAAGATTGTTATTAAACTGGTTTGACTGAACCAGAAATGAATATATAACTACCTTCTTCTAACCAGAGAAGTGGCCTTGTGTTTATATTTCCCACCTAATAGCAAATATGACATATCTGTGCAAACTTCTCATGGTTTAAACATTGCTTGCAAGTAGATTCCAAAACCTGAAGAAAAAATTTTTTTTTTCAATCTTACTGTGTATTAGGGAGAATGTCCAGAATTATTTAACATCACATCTGTAGTTTTCCATTTTTTCCTAATGAGTTGATCAGTTTTGTAACATATTACAATATGTTACAATTGTGGATTGTGTACCTCTAGCTAGCCGCTTGCCGCCCTGCCACTGTGTATATACGTGTGCAGGGCGGCAGTGGAGCGCAAAACCACGTTTTAAAACGGGTTCCGCGCTCCCGACACTTTCGCCGGCAGGGGGCGCGCGCGCGCTCCCGCCGACCCGCGGGTGACACTATTTGATCCAGGAGGGATCAATCATTAGATTTCAGCCAGTGATTTCTGGCTGAAATCACATGATAGCGCCAGTTTGCCCGCCAGTATACCAGTAATCCCGTTTAACCCCTTGATCGCCCCCCCCCTCCAGTTAACCCCTTCACTGCCCTGTCACCCAGTGTCACTGATCAGTGAACGAATTTTTACAGATCACTGTATCAGTGTCGCTGGCGACTTCCGATAGAGTTAGCGCCCCTCCCAGATAGCGCCAGATTGCCCGCCAGTACACCAGTAATCCCGTTTAACCCCTTGATCACCCCCCCCCTCCAGTTAAACCCTTCACTGCCTGTCACCCAGTGTCACTGATCAGTGAACCAATTTTTACTGATCACTGTATCAGTGTCGCTGGCGACTTCCGATAGAGTTAGCGCCCCTCCCAGATAGCGCCAGTTTGCCCGCCAGTACACCAGTAATCCCGTTTAACCCCTTGATCGCCCCCCCCTCCAGTTAACCCCTTCACTGCCCTGTCACCCAGTGTCACTGATCAGTGAACCAATTTTTACTGATCACTGTATCAGTGTCGCTGGCGACTTCCGATAGAGTTATCGCCCCTCCCAGATAGCGCCAGATTGCCCGCCAGTACACCAGTAATCCCGTTTAACCCCTTGATCGCCCCCCCCCCCCTCCAGTTAAACCCTTCACTGCCCTGTCACTCAGTGTCACTGATCAGTGAACCAATTTTTACTGATCACTGTATCAGTGTCGCTGGCGACTTCCGATAGAGTTAGCGCCCCTCCCAGATAGCGCCAGTTTGCCCGCCAGTACACCAGTAATCCCGTTTAACCCCTTGATCGCCCCCCCCTCCAGTTAACCCCTTCACTGCCCTGTCACCCAGTGTCACTGATCAGTGAACCAATTTTTACTGATCACTGTATCAGTGTCGCTGGCGACTTCCGATAGAGTTAGCGCCCCTCCCAGATAGCGCCAGATTGCCCGCCAGTACACCAGTAATCCCGTTTAACCCCTTGATCGCCCCCCCCCCCCTCCAGTTAAACCCTTCACTGCCCTGTCACTCAGTGTCACTGATCAGTGAACCAATTTTTACTGATCACTGTATCAGTGTCGCTGGCGACTTCCGATAGAGTTAGCGCCCCTCCCAGATAGCGCCAGTTTGCCCGCCAGTACACCAGTAATCCCGTTTAACCCCTTGATCGCCCCCCCCCAGTTAACCCCTGCACTGCCCTGTCACCAGTGTCACTGATCAGTGAACCAATTTTTACTGATCACTGTATCAGTGTCGCTGGCGACTTCCGATAGAGTTAGCGCCCCTCCCAGATAGTGCCAGATTGCCCGCCAGTACACCAGTAATCCCGTTTAACCCCTTGATCACCCCCCCTCCAGTTAACCCCTTCACTGCCCTGTCACCAGTGTCACTGATCAGTGAACCAATTTTTACTGATCACTGTATCAGTGTCGCTGGCGACTTCCGATAGAGTTAGCGCCCCTCCCAGATAGCGCCAGTTTGCCCGCCAGTACACCAGTAATCCCGTTTAACCCCTTGATCGCCCCCCCCCCCCAGTTAACCCCTGCACTGCCCTGTCACCAGTGTCACTGATCAGTGAACCAATTTTTACTGATCACTGTATCAGTGTCGCTGGCGACTTCCGATAGAGTTAGCGCCCCTCCCAGATAGCGCCAGCTTGCCTGCCAGTACACCAGTAATCCCGTTTAACCCCTTGATCGCCCCCCCCCCAGTTAACCCCTGCACTGCCCTGTCACCAGTGTCACTGATCAGTGAACCAATTTTTACTGATCACTGTATCAGTGTCGCTGGCGACTTCCGATAGAGTTAGCGCCCCTCCCAGATAGCGCCAGATTGCCCGCCAGTACACCAGTAATCCCGTTTAACCCCTTGATCACCCCCCCTCCAGTTAACCCCTTCACTGCCCTGTCACCAGTGTCACTGATCAGTGAACCAATTTTTACTGATCACCGTATCAGTGTCGCTGGCGACTTCCGATAGAGTTAGCGCCCCTCCCAGATAGCGCCAGCTTGCCTGCCAGTACACCAGTAATCCCGTTTAACCCCTTGATCACCCCCCCCAGTTAACCCCTTCACTGCCCTGTCACCAGTGTCACTGATCAGTGAACCAATTTTTACTGATCACTGTATCAGTGTCGCTGGCGACTTCCGATAGTGTTAGCGCCCCTCCCAGATAGGGCCAGTTTGCCCGCCAGTACACCAGTAATCCCGTTTAACCCCTTGATCACCCCCCCAGTTAACCCCTTCACTGCCCTGTCACCAGTGTCACTGATCAGTGAACCAATTTTTACTGATCACTGTATCAGTGTCGCTGGCGACTTCCGATAGTGTTAGCGCCCCTCCCAGATAGCACCAGATTGCCCGCTAGTACACCAGTAATCCCATTTAACCCCTTAATCTCCCCCCCCAGTTAACCCATTCACTGCCCTGTCACCAGTGTCACTGATCAGTGAACCAATTTTTACTGATCACTGTATCAGTGTCGCTGGCGACTTCCGATAGAGTTAGCGCCCCTCCCAGATAGCGCCAGATTGCCCGCCAGTACACCAGTAATCCCGTTTAACCCCTTGATCATCCCCCCCTCCAGTTAACCCCTTCACTGCCCTGTCACCAGTGTCACTGATCAGTGAACCAATTTTTACTGATCACTGTATCAGTGTCGCTGGCGACTTCCGATAGTGTTAGCGCCCCTCCCAGATAGTGCCAGTTTGCCCGCTAGTACACCAGAAATCCCATTTAACCCCTTGATCGCCCCCCCCCCCAGTTAACCCCTTCACTGCCCTGTCACCAGTGTCATTGATTACAGTGAACAGATTTTTACTGATCACTGTATTAGTGTCACTGGTGACTTCCGATAGTGTTAGCGCCCCTCCTAGATAGCGCCAGTTTGCCCGCTAATGCACGGGATTTTTTTTACCAAAAACATGTAGCAGAATACATTTTGGCTTAAATTTATGACTAACTTTGAGTTTACGATATATTTTTTATAGCTGAAAGTAGAAAATATTGTTTTTTTTCAAAATTTTTGTGGTTTTTTTGTTTATAGCGCAAAAAATAAAAAGCGCACAAGTGATCAAATACCACCAAAAGAAAGCTCTATTTGTGTGAAAAAAGGACGTAATTTTCGTTTGGATGCAGCATTGCATGACCGCGCAATTATCATTTGAGTTAGTGCAGCGCTGTATAGCAAAAAAAGGCATAAATTATAGTATCTATATCAAAGTTTGTAGACGCTATAACTTTCACACAAAGCAATCAATATACACTTATTGGGATTTTTTTTAACAAAAACATGTAGCAGAATACATTTTGGCTTAAATTTATGACTAACTTTGAGTTTACGATATATTTTTTATAGCTGAAAGTAGAAAATATTGTTTATTTTTCAAAATTTTTGTGTTTTTTTTGTTTATAGCGCAAAAAATAAAAAGCGCACAGGTGATCAAATACCACCAAAAGAAAGCTCTATTTGTGTGAAAAAAAGGACGTAAATTTTGTTTGGGTACAGCATTGCATGACCGCGCAATTATCATTTGAATTAGTGCAGCGCCAAACAGCAAAAAAAGGCCTGGTCATTAAGGGGGGTAAATCCTCTGGGGCTCAAGTGGTTAAAGTACTTTTCTGTGACATATTTTTACCCAAGATAGGAGTGAGCATCTGGGTTTATTGACTTCTTCTAAATATGTTTTATGAGTCAGTATTGTAAAATAATGTATCTCCTTGCTGGAGAAGGATGTGTTGTTTAGAAATAAGCCTATATGTCATGCCTTACAGTTATAGACTTGACCTTTCCAATGTTGGTATGAGACATTTTACTTAGTAGATCCCATAATAATCAAGAGTGCACATCCCCTTATAATAGCTTGAACATTCAACACAAATATGTTTCCTCTATTATGAATGATATGCAAAGATAGTTTAGGATGCAGTAGTTTGAAAAAAAAAAAAAAGAATCATAGAAAAAAATCCAGTTTGGCTGGTTTGTCTTTAGATATACCATGCCAGCACATTATTACTCTCAACCATTTTGGTAAAGTGATTGTGTTTTTAAGCTTTTTAAGTTTTTAAGTTTTGAATGACACAGTGGTCAAAATTCCTGTAAATTAATTTATTTTACCCATTTGTTTTCTTTAGCTTTAGCTTTTGAATGCTATCAAAATGGCATCCTTCTGTGTGTCATTTAAAGTTACAGTTCAAGATAACAGTTCATTATTTAATGGTCCTGTAGACTGCATTGAGTAAAACACTTGCTCTTTATAAAGTTTCTCTCCATTATCCATGTTTTTTGTTTCGACTGAACTGGAGAGTGTGTTTGCAATCACTTTATAATTTCCAGCAGTAATATCTGCCAAGTTATATTTCTGTACACCAGTAGCATTCGTTGTAAAATGTCCTTGTTGCAAAAAAAATTACTAGCTACTTTTTTTTCTAAATCTATTCAGTTTTTGCTCTGCAAAAATAATACCTTTGATGATAAAATAGTTGTTTTTTTTTCTTTTTTTGCTTGAGACATGTTCATATGCCAGCTTTGAATGAATTACCTCTACATATGGTTTTCTTCCTAGATTAGGTGTATTATTCTCCCATGAAATAAAAAAGCAATAATTTTGTACATCTTTTAGGATGCAGCTTAGCAAAGCTATGTATTACTTATACTGTGTTGGTGGGTTAAGTTTTCACGGCACACAGTAAACTAGCCACTGCAGTTAAAATTACAGCAATATCTATTCTAGCATCCAGCTTGATATTAACCACAATCAACCTAGCTGCATACCAGGAACTGTCTAAATACTAATGTTGTGTACAATCAGAAACAGCCAGTATTCTCGCAAAATATATGAAATTTAAAACTATCTGGTAGCAATTCATCCACCAGTTGACCGCAAATTCACAAAACATTAAATATGAAAGATGTTTTTCTAGCCCTGTTACTTCCAAAAGGAGGCCTTACCTGGTTAATAAGCAAATCAGTGTCTAACAAGCAAAAATGTTTGTAGACTAATTCTTGCATCGTGATACTCCTTGAATTGGTTTACATCACTCGCTTTTGCCTTTGGGGCATACTCCCTTCCTCAGACCTGTTATATTGAGAATGAACAACTAGACATAAATAGAAATATGTACCGTTGAATTAGACATCCTGAAATGTAACTCTTTATTGCACTTTATGTTGCATATCCACTTCAACTCCAGAAGGTTTTACCCCTTCACGACCAGCTCATTTTTTGCTGTTTAGCACTGTGCTGATCTACCTGGTAATTGCGCGATCATGCACCACTGAACCCAAACAAAACTTATATATTTTGTCTTCACACAAATAGGGCTTTCTTTTGCTGGTATTTGATCACCATTTGGTTTTTTATTTTTTATTATATCCACTTGCCCTCCGGATGATTTATCCCCTTAACGACCAGGCCATTTTTGCTATTTGGCATTGCACTATTTCAACTTTAATTTCAACTGTAATTGCGCAGTCATGCAACACTGTACCCAAGGAAATTTATGTCCTATTTTTACACAAATAGTGGTATTTGATCAACACTGGGTTTTTTATTTTTTGTGATATAAATAAAAAAAACATTTCTGAAACAACAATATTTTCTACTTTTGGTTATAAAAAATATCAAATAAACTCAAAGTTAGTCATAAATTGAACCCAACATGTATTCTGCTAAATGTGTTTAGTAAAAACAAAAATCCCAAAAGTGTATGTTAATTGGTTTGTGTGAAAGTTATAGCGTCTACAAACTACTGTATATATATGTATACAGTATATTGGAATTTTCACAGCTTTTACTTTTTGACTGCCTATCACATTTCTTGAGGTGCTAAAATGCCAGGGCAGTACAACCCCCCTTAAATTACCCCTTTTTGGAAAAAATTTGCATGTTGAAGGGCATGTTGAGTCCATGGAAGATTTTATTTTTGCCACAAATTGGAAAATGACAGCTTTTTTTTTTTACACAAAGTTGTCAATTAAATGATATAGTGCTCACACATGCCATGGGTATATGTGGAATAACACCCCAAAACACATTCTGCTACTTCTCCCAAGTATAGAGATACCACATGTGAGAGACTTTTTGACAGCTCAGCTACATACAGGCCCCCAAAAAAATGACCACCTCCAGGCTTTCAAAGGGCATATTTCCTCATGTCACTTCCTCACTACCTATCACAGTTTCGGAGGCCCTAAAATGCCATGATAGTACAAACGCCCCCCCTCCAAATGACCCCTTTTTGGACAATAGACAATCCAAGGAATTTTATAAGAGGCATATTGTGTATTTTGCAGATATTATTTTTGTCACAGGTTTTTGGAAAAAAAAATAGAAAAAATACATTTTCGTTCTATTTCTTTATTTTCCAAAAACTTGTGGCAAAAAATGAGATATGCAAAATACTCACCATTTCCATTTGCATATACCTTGGACTGTCTACTGTTCAAAAAGGGGGGGGGCTTCTACTATCCTGGCATTTTAGGGCCAACATTAGAAGCTTATGCAACACATCACTCTCCTAACCACTTGAAGACCAAGTCTTTTCTGACACTATTTGTTTACATGTAAAAAGCAGTTCTGTTGCTAGAAAATTACTTTGAACCCCCCAAAATTATATATTTTTTTTAAATCAGAGGCCCTAGAGAATAAAACGGTGGGTTTTGCAATTTTTATGTCACACAGTATTTGCACAGTGATTTTTCAAAGGTACATTTTATGTAAAAAATACTTTGAACTTTAATGCACAAAACCACAATATATTACGCTGTCCCTTTAATTTATTTGTAATCACTTTTATTGTTATCACAGGCAATGTAAATATTCCCTGTGACAACAATAGGCAGTGTCAAGTACTCTTTTATGAGAAATTTGGGGTCTATTAGACTCTAGATCGCTGTTTATATCCTGCGAAATGAAAATGATGAAATACTGTAAAACAAGGGAAAAGAGGGTGCACCAGCCTATTGCATTACCTGAGACTTAACTTTATTAAATCCAAAGTAGTTATGTAATCACAATCAATTGTAGTATCAAAAGCATATCAATGTCCAAAGCAACATAGTCACCAGGTCAAAATCACAAACGTGGGTAGACCATCAAATGGCTGAGGCATTTTGATCTGCCATCCCCTCTTCCTCAGAACCCTGAGGAACAAAGAGTTTGTTCCCTCTGTCCAGATCCCTTTATTGATTGTCAACTCAGAGCTCTGGGTTGTGATTGGACACAGCTGATCAGCAGGTCCAAGCCAGAATCTGGGCTGCTCTGTTCAAACCATTGCACAAATCAGGTAAAAAACATGTTTGTTATTTAGAAAAAACAACAACAAAGCTTTAGTGTCCCTTTAAGTGGATATTGTAGAGATGAGAAAAGACAAATTCAACAATAAATATCCAGTAGTATATTCCACACAACCCACTCCATCCAAATGATTGTTCAAACTTACACAAATAAATTATTTATAATAATTATATGAATTATTATGAAAAGATGCAGACACATAAACAAGATCCAAAAATTCACAAAACAAGTTCCATCTGCAACAGGTTCGGGCTAAAATATTAATGCCCTTACTCAAGCTGGAATATGTATAGAATAATTATAATGACCTCATACATATACCCTGTTTCCCAAAAATAAGACCTACCCCTAAAATAAGACCTAGTACTATTTTTGGGAATTGCTAAAGTATAAGACCTACCCCGAAAATAAGACCTAGTACCATTTTTGGGAATTGCTAAAGTATTAGACCTACCCAGAAAATAAGACCTAGTTGTGACCAGGGCTTTTTATCAGCTGGAACGCCGTTCTACCACCTCTGGCACTGGCCCTGAGCACACCAATAACTATTGTCTCTTATAAACACAGAAGCGCGGCTTTTTTGTTTGGAAGTGACAGTCCCTCTCGTAAGTGACAGCATCACTCGCTCCCACAGAACCTACCTACCTCTGTACTAAATTTTGGACAGAGAATGGGCAGATATCTGCAGGCACAGTGTGGAGTGTTTAGGGCAGAGAATCTTGTCCTGCAGCCTAATGAATGGAAGCCAATGCCCCAGGGGTGATTGCCGGCCAGTGGGGTTAGGCGGAGCAGTGAGTGAGTGCGCTTGGTGCACTGTAATGGGAGTTACTATAGAGAGGGGCTGGCTGCTGACAGCTGTGTTTTGCAAAGCTGGCTAACCATATGAGGACAGTGGAGTGGGAGGGCGGGTGTGCAAAGGTGACCTGCAGTCAGGTGTTGCAGAGGTAAATTGACAGGTGAGTTGCAGACAGGGTGCATAGGTGAGCTTCGGCTGGGGGGGGGGTGCAGAGGTGAGCTGCAGCTGGGGGGGTGCAGAGGTGAGCTGAGTTGCATCCCACCTCTGCACCCCCCCAGCCACAGCTCAGCTCTGCAACCCCTGGCCACAGCTTGCTTCTGCACCCCCCCAGCCACAGCTCACCTCTACATCCCCTGTCCACATCTCACCCCTGCACCCTGTCTGCAACACCTAACTGCAGCTCTCAACTGTCATCAGCCAGCCCTCTCTATAGTAACCCTCATCCGCAACTGCCTGCAGCCCACCTCTGCACCCCTGGTCCACACCTGTACATTAAAAAAATAAGACCTACCCTGAAAATAAGACCTTGTGTGTTTTTTTGGGGCCAAAAAAAATATATAAGACAGTGCCTTATTTTTGTGGAAACACAGTATAAAAGCTTATAAACAGTGAACCAATAAAACATTAAAGCACATTTAAAAAGATATAGCCATAATTCATTCTAATCAGAACTTGTTAGCCTTCACACTATGAATTATATTTATTTCCCATCATCATATAGATGATTTTCCAATAATCACCTGTTATTAAAAACACACAATAATTAACCAACATACAAAGTTGACAAAAAAATAAAGCTAATATATAAAAATCCCAGACATCCATCACATAATATACCTATATCAATCAACATTCTGATAAATAAATGTCTTATAATTTAATTACCTACCAACCTAGTATGTAAAATACACTATTTTTGACAAAAAAGGTGTGAGTCAAAAATCTGAATTCAGCCCACCTAAATGATAAATCCACTGCACCTCTCATTTTTTAGGGACAATTCTCCATCACCACCCCGTCTGTCCTGCATTATCCAATTTACACCATGCACCTGAGCTGTGTAACCAGGGCCATGGATAAGGGGGTAACACCAGCCCTCCTGTACGTGACCCAGGCCAGTGGGGGGGGGGACCCGGAAGCTGGGTGAATCAGATGTGGGCAGGGAGGGTATTCAGCATGGTGAGGGGGGACAGTTCCTGGAACTGATCCCCTGTATGTCTCTCTATGTAGCAGCTGAAATCTGTCTTCTTCTCTTCTCCCTCCCTCACACTTTCAGCTGCTGCAGAGAGAGCCATACAGGGCATCAGTTCCAGTAATTAAGCCCCCGCTACACCCATCACTCTCACTGTGCACCGTAGGTTTCTCCCTGCTGCCCAGTCCCTCCTGTGTGCCCCCACCTCACAGTGCTGCTGCTTCTCTCATCTCCTCCCCACTGGCAGCTGCAAGCATACATTAGGATCCTTCAAGATGGAGAGTGGGGGAAGGGTCAAGTAAATATGTCACATTTACCAGCCCTTCCTTTCCTGAATGAACACAATGAGTGATCAGTACAGATCACTAATGGTGTTCATTCATAACTGAAGCATATTAAACAGTGTTTTTTTTTGTGGGGGGCCTGTCATGTTGGCTGTAAGAGGCCCCTGTGTGCAACTGTATGTCCTTTTTCTACAAAATGCCTAGCTAACGATAATTGTATCATTTGTCCCTGAGCAAAAATGTATGTCTATCAATCTGGACTTTTGCTTTTTGAGTAGTATCCCCCACATCCAACAGTCCACATGGACACCTAACAATATAAATTACAAAAGAATATTGGCAAGCATAATATTCTTGGATTTCTATATTAGTAAATCTATGAGGATGAGTAAAATGTATCCCTTTAGTCATCAAGTTACATTATATGCAATTTAAACAAGGATATTATCCTGTGTTACTTTGTCCCAAAAAGGTAATAAAAGGTACAGGTGGATGATATTGATTGGATGTAACCAAGCTGCTGTGTGTTGGTCTTACCTCTCTGTTATGAGGGTAAAGGTGATATACTAAACTGTGGGATCAATGGGTAATTACTACTGGGAAGGAGCAATGCTTTTTGGTAATAAAAAACACATGGGAAGAAAAAAGGTGTTATTGTGAAATAAAAAGTAATCTTCTGCCTGTTGCCCTCCTACTACGGGAGGCAGGGAGATTAACCCTTTCCCTTCTAATCAATTTAACAGAATAGCCCCTTTGTAGTAGCTTATTTGCCATCTCATCAAGTTTTTTCTCTCGATTTGTTGTATCACTCACAAAACTCATTACCCAAAACATCTGTGACCTAGTAGTTGACTTAAAGACACAGGGGGATGAAAATTTTTATAATGTAAAAGTTGATACCGATCTGTGGGTCTTACATATAGATCACTAGCAATATGATCATCCTGGATAAAGCTTAAGTTTAGGCAAAACTTTTTTTTTACCGTCCTCACTACTGGACACTTTCACCCCTTTCCTGCCCAGATCATTTTTAAGTTTTCAGTGCTATCACACTTTGAATGGCAAATACACAGTCATGCAACATTGTAACCAAATCAAATTTTTGTCATTTTAAGAGGCAAATAGAGCTTTCTGTTGGTGACATTTAATAACCATTGTTCTTTTTTGCTATATAAGCAAAAAAATACCAGACATTTTGAAAAAACATATTTCTCAGTTTCTGCTATATGATTTTGCAAATAAATAATCTTTCTTCATAAATGTAGGTCAAAATGTAATGTGCTACATTTCTTTGGTGAAAATAACCAAAATCAGTATATTATTTAGTTTGTCTGAAAGCTATGGAGTCTACAAACTATGGTATATATATTAGAAGATTGATCAAACCTGATATATTGACTGCCTCATCTCATTTCTTGCGGCCCTAAAATGCCAGAACAGTACAAATACCTCCCCTTTTTGGAATGTAGACAGTTCAATGTATTTTTAAGAGGCATAGTGAGTTTTTTAAAATTGCAATTTTTTTAGGAAAATTAACACATTATTACAGCCCAAAACACATTCTGCTATGCCTCTCGGGTATATTGATACCACATATGTGAAACTTTTTCACAGCCTAGATGGGCCAAAAATCAAAGCAGCATCTTCCGGCTTTCAAGGAGCATAAATTACATATAAATTGCACATCTAATTTCCTGACTACCACATTTTTGGAGGCCCTGGAGCACCAGGACAGAGAAAACACAAAAAATTACACAATTTTGGAAAGCAAACATTTCAAAGTATTTTCTAAAAGGCATTTTGAGTCTTTTGAAAATATTATTTATTGGCACGTTTTTGGAAAATGCAGAAAAGAAAATGAAAATGTATTTTTTTTTTCAAAAAAAGTTTTTAATGAATAAGATCTTTCTAACACACATCATAGGCATCTTTAGATTTTTTTGTGATTTCTACTACTCCTTCCAAATGTGGAAATAACACGTGTTAGACTTAGCTTAGTCACACAAAGGGGCCTAAAATCCAAGCAGCACCTTCAAGCTTTCTAAGGGCATAAATTATACATCTAATTTCCTAATTACATATCACATTTTTGGAACACAGGACACTCATAAAATGACCACATTTTGGAAGGCAAACACTCCAAAGTATTCTCCAAGAGGCATACTGAGTTTTTTAAAGCCTTCATTTCTTTGCCACAAGATTTTTGGAAAATGTGGCATTAAATTAAAAATTAATTTTTTTAACTAAAGTTGTCAATTTAATAAGATATTTGTCACATACAGCATGGGAATACTTAGAATCACATTTCAAAACATATTCTGCAACTCCTTCTCAGCATGGCAATACCACATGTGGGAGACTTTTTAAATGTTTAGACTGATGATATACTGCACATTTTATATTGTGTATCGCACAATTCAACCAATTGTAACAAAAACAATGTACTGTAATGGTTGTGAGTGGTCGGATGTAGCTTAGTGTAGCATCTCATATAGCAGTCCCAGCAAGCCTAGTTTACTGGTATGTGGCTGCCATGTTCACTGGCCAGGAAGTAAAGGAAGAACAATAGAGTTCATGTGGTTCCAGGAGTGCAGTTGTCCACAGGGGGTGGCTGGGACTGGTGTCTCATCAGTTGGATGTGCAGATGGGATAGTTCAGGCCACAGGCAAAGACATAGTCATCAGACAGGCAAAGGATTGGTCCAGGCAATAGAAATGTGGTCAATAAACAGGCAAGGGTTAGTACAGATGTTAGGCAGAGACTGCACTGCACTGGTGTGGTGGTGATCAGGAACACTGTTGCTGTCTGCAGTGGTCTGGTGACAGTAAGACTAGTGTGGCAGCAATCAGGAACACTTCTGATGACTTACACTGACTTAGTGACACTGTGACTGATGTGGCAGTGATAAGTGTTGTCTTATCTCATAAAGAGGATGAAGGATGACGATGTGTGTATATTTCTAAATGTACTTTTCCTGCAGCAAATAGTACAACAGTTCTTTTCCAGAGAGATGCATTTATTCGGATACAGATATTTGCAACAGATGACAGAAATCCAGCTGAATACTTGTAAATATTACAATGAACAACAGTCCCATTTAAGATACTTCATATCAAACATGGCGATAATACACAGTCCAGCATATGTCCAATTTATAATATGCACCTAGGTAGCTTCCATGCATGCAATAATGCAAGTTTATATAGAATAAAATAACCCAAGTATGTCCTCTTCCATAATATTATCACATCTGCTTATATTTATGTCCTCATCCATAATTTTAGCTATTTTATGCAATTTTAGGTTTATGTCCTTTTATAATATCTTGATATGAAATCACCACAGTTCCATATTTTATAGATATTTTATATTATACACTTCTTATCTTGTTATTAATATCCTTTTGGGTTATTTTATTCTATATACCATCCAGAGGGAGGAGAATCCATAAAAGGCATATCTCATCCATCCCATCCTGAAAGGGGGAACCTCTGGCTATATTATTTACATGCGTATTTAAAATACGCATCTGGTGAGTACGTATTTTTACTATACTTCTGACACATCACTGAAGTTTGAAACTACTATCAGCCCCTTTACCAAGCACTTTACCACAAACTGTCATATTATTTGATACCTTTATCTATCTTTTTTAAGTGTCACTATTTAATATTTTAGTGCTGCGCTTTTTATTATTATATGATCTATAGCTGTGCTTCCATGTTACTGAATGGAAGAAGCTCCTCTCTAGCCAAAATAACTTCCCTAGAAATACAGTTTACTGGAGGGGTTCCTGATTGGCTGACAAAACACTTTTGATCTTACATGAAAAGACTTCACTTGACATTACTGTAAATAACAATTAAAGTTGATATAGTGTTTAACAGGTACACAAGTCACCCTTTCACCATTTCCTATGAATACCCCCTGGAGTCTAAATACCATACCCTTCAAAATGTCTAATTAGATAAACAGGCTATTCCCCACATACCAAGGTGACCTTGCATAAAATTAACATAGCAAAATGTTCTTTTGATGTGTAAAGTGGTCTTGTCACTGGCCTGTCCAAGAATGAACAGTATGTGTTTCACTATCTTCAATATATATATATATATATACATACATAAAATTACAATATCCCTACTATAAGGTGATAAGGAACACTGTTACTGGCATACACTTGCCTGGTGATGTTGGAACTGGTGTGGCGGTGGTCAGGAAAACTGTTGCTTGCTGCACTGGTCTGGTGTGGTGGCAGTCAGAAACACCTATTCTAGCTATACTGGTCTGGCGACACTGACTGGTATAGGGTGATAGAAAATATGTTATGCACTATTAGCGCTTGTTCACACATGAGGATGTGGGGCAGCAAAACTTTGTGGTTGAGCCATGGTTTTACTAGTCCTCAACCACTACCCTCTTTAGCTACAGAGGTAGTGTCTGAAGGTGAACAAATGCAGCAGCTGTGATGCTTTTCTTGGCAGCTGTGGAAAGCATTATGCCCCCTGTATTCCTGCCCATTTTGACCCAATCAAGTAAATTTGCTTGTGGGAGTCCAAGGGGTTAAACAAGGTAGTGAGCAGGCAATACAATCCTTCCTCACTGTAAAAAAAATATAATTTTTTTCAATCTTATTTTTACAATTTTTTTTTACATACTGTACTACTCTGAGAAAGTGATCAGGATTTTTTTTAAAACTATGATTGCTTATTACAGTTGTGATCAATGTAAAAGTAATCATTTTAACTATCATGAATGGCTTTCATTCATGATTTATTGTTTACTATTGTGAGTGCTGTGACCGGCCACAGCTATTTGGGTCCTGCACCATGTGATCACTATGGCCAATTCCAGAGATCACAATAGTAAACAATGCTATCATGATTGGATACCATTCATGACAGTTGTTTAATAGTGAACACGTGATCACTGTGATTGGCCAAGGTACCATATGATTGCTGTGACCAATCACAGCAGCCTCATCCTGAGAACTGTGGCCTGGAGGTTCCCACAGAGGTCACAGATTGCATTGCTACAATAGAGATGAGGTACAGGTATCTCCTCTGGGAACAACAGAGCACCCACCTGGCCATTTATATACATTGGTTTAAATGTAAGTACTGTGCTGAATTTTTTCAACCACTTTCTGCTCAGCCAAAGTGTCCCTTGAGTTGGTGCCAGTTGTCATCCTCTGTTCTCTGCCCCCTCCCATACCTTGCAGCTGTAATCTTCTAGTGCTGTGGGTGTTAATAGAGCTGAGGACCCTGTCACATGATTCCATTATTAAAAGCACTCTATAAATGGAAGAGATAGACCTTTCGTTCATTCACCCTTCCTCCATTCATAGATAGCTTTTCATTCATGGAAGCTATAGTACAGCTTCTATGATAGAAGGAGGGGGGCAGGAAGGGCGGGCATAGTCACACTTTTAATGAGTGTCTGTGTCAGGTTGTTTGGCTCTATTAACTCCTGAAGCACCAGAATATTATTGCTGCTGGGTATTGGAGTGGGGAAGAGGACAGAGGATATCAACTATTACAACAAGCACTGTCCCTTAGGCCATTTCTTTTTGTTAAAGTTACCTAAACGTAGGCTTTACTAACTGGTTATCATTACTGAGGTGTATTTGTACAATCATGTTAGTGGTTCTAAGAAAATAGACACACTCTTGAAAAGTGTAATCGTGTTTTCAATAAGAGGAGGGGGTGTGGCAGAATTTTGGCTGTTGTCACTTGGCCATTCATTTGCTGACCAGAGGTGAGAAATCTGTAAGGGGAAAGATGTATAAGACCTAATTTCTGTTTTATAACTATGTGAGAACATTTAAACAAGTATGGTGGGATTTCATGGTGTGTTATGAACTGATTACCAAGAAGAAATATTATGCAGCACCATATAAAATTTTGAGAAACAGACACAAGATTTGAAGAACAACTGTCACTGAAATAATATAATTTGAGTTATTTATTTTTTCAATGTATTTATTATCACACATTGTGTGGAGAAGTTCAAGCATTTCTTTCTATGCTTTTTTATTTTTTCACATATCATGGTATGCTATATTTATGATTGGGATCATTGGTCATGTTTGTTTGTATAATTACTATGTGGCACTATTTAAATGGTATTTATGTTTGGAGTGTGGGCAGCAGTAAAACACTTTGTCATATAGAATTTTTGGAGTACAACTGGATTTTTCTTAGTTTATTATATTGGTTGCCAAGGAAATCTGTATGTTGCACGCAGCAGCTTCTTTTAATGATATCTTTTCCAATATGTTTGTAAATTCATTTTTATCTTTCTACTAACAAAGTATGTCTAAATCTGCTACACTATGCCATTGTACATTTTGTTTTCATAGTTACTGTGTGTAAGATAAGCAAGTTGGCTTTCAAAGCGTCATAAATAAACAATTTATTTCCCTTAATATTTCTATTTTTCATTATAGTATTTTGGTCCTAATTTTGCAATTTGCCAAAATATTTTTTTCTACATAAGGACATGTTGTTCTTTAGTTTGTGCATTTTACAGTTACAGATTTATAAATTAGTTGCCTGCAAGCCATCTTCTTGCATGCAGAATGTTTCAGACTTTTTTAAAAGATGAGATTAAGAAAATTAAGAAACTGATTTCAAGCTTTTAGAATTCTATGATATCTTTACTTAATGTGCCTGTCCACATTGTTCCACTTGTATACAGTTGTCATCTACATTTAAAGTGGAAAATCACTCTCTCAATCAACATTGGCAATTTTTAATCCTTATGCTGCTACCATTAGTAAATGGATATTAAAGTATATCATATTTGCTTGTTTTAAACTTTTTTGTTTTACATTTATTCAGTTACGTCCTGGTTTCTATGCCTAGACAAAGTATGTCATATATCCCAAGAGTCTTCAGTAGGTGAGGATGAGAGAAGGGGCTTTCTCAACTAAGCAAACCCTCTCCTGATTGCATGTCTGAGCTAAGGCCAGATGGATTCCAGGAAGTAAATGCTACATGAATCACTTGCTCTTACTCAAGATGGCTATGGCCGAAAATGCTAGGGGGTGTTTTCCAAAGTGATTTCTTGAAAAAATAAAGCATAAAGACATGGGTGGGGAACTTGCTTTGAATTTTAAAAATTAATTAAACAACATTTTTGGTTTATGGTACTCAGATGAAGTGTAGTTTCACTTTGATGAGACTGTTTTTTATTAAAGGATTTGAGAATGTTTGCACAATATAATTGGTGAAAACCCACTCCAATTAAGCCTGATACACACTAGAGGTTTTTTTTTTTCATTCAACCCAGTAGACTGAATGAAAAAAAAAAAGAAAACCTGAGAGATAGCCGTACAAATACTAGCAATGTTGGTGCAGTGATTCACCCCCTCCCTGCTGTGCATTTGTGTTCTGACAGGGAGACTGTCCTACCAGAACACATTGATTAGCGCTTACAGCCATTGGCTGCCAGCTCTGATTAGATGCGGGTCAGATGCTGGTTTTCCAACATGTCTGACAGAAGCCAGTCATGATACCAGTTTATATAAAACAGACAGCTGATTTCAGCCAAATTTCTGCCCATGTGTACAAGGCTTTAGCTGATCATGTGAAAAAAATCCCGGTTTGCTTTTTTCATCCACACTTGATTGGATAATTGAAGTATTTCTTTAAACGTTTTATTGTGTGAACATTCTCAAATCCTTGAGTAAACCAGTCTTATTGTCTCTGGTTGTCTTTTACAATCTTTGAATAATTTCACAGATCAGGCAAATTACTGGAATTGATTTCCCAAAGGAGTGATATATATTCACTGTGTTTGAAAAAATACTTCTGGTTATGAAAGAAACCATAGACACACAGAAATTCTAGGGGCAAACCACTGTAAATGTGGAAGTCTGTGCAGTGTTAGTATGCATCAAACAATATCTCCAATTTCTCCAAAATGGCACTAAAATGTTTTAAGCGGAGGTGTATCTTGTGCCTGCCATTTTTGTGAATGTTTTTTAGAGGGACTGGGTTTGCAATTCCATTACTTATCCTTCATTGACAGAATATAGCACACTCCATAAATGGCTGACAATATGTCAAATAGTTTAACAGATCATGTGACTGGACTTTCTTTTTAACCTGGATTATAAATCTATATTATGCATTTTTGCACTTAGCTGAACCTCAACCCTGTTGAATTCTAAGGAACCATATATACTCAATGACAACACGGCACTCAGGATGCTCCACATTTTGTTCATATTCCAGCAGTGTTGGGTTCAATCACATCAGGTAAAAATCAGCAGGCTGCAGTCAGAGGGTACTTGCTTGCTGCCTTTTCTTCCCTGGACACCCAGGCTGCAGGACTGGATAAGAATATTGTTTGAACTGTAAGGGGAATTCCACACAGGTTTCCCCTCTTTTCCTATTATTTTGAAATTACTGTATTGTACATATTTTGCAACAGCACATGCAGATGACCACTGAACACACCACATAAAAAAGGGTGCATTAAAAAATATCTCACCTAGGTTAGCTTACAGCCAAAGCTCCACAAAAGACCTGAGGAATTCAAGCTAAGAAAAATGTACACATATGTACCACCTTCTTTTCTCCCGCCCATGTTGGTGCAGCTCTTTCGTGTAGCAATATTTTATGCTGCAACTTCTGGTTTTATAGGTTTAACTGCAAATAAAATAAAATTGGTTGATTTTGTAATTTTCTCAAGAGATTTCTGGGCAGGGGTCATTCATATATGCAGTTTTAGTATCATATGGATAAACTGACGATATATTATTTTCTGCAATCAAAATGAAAGGCAGTTGGGCAGAGCTTGCCCAAAGTGTTGATGCCAGCTCCTAGTGAGGGAAGGTGGAAATAAATTGTTGAATTATTTTGGCAAAGATGTAGTTTTACAAACTACTTTGAACAATAGATGGAAAACACATACAAATAGTGATGATTCCATTCAGTGTAATCAAATATACACTATATTGCCAAAAGTATTGGGACACTCCTCCAATCACCTTCACGGCCACAGGTGTATAAAATAAAGTACCTAGGCATGCAGACTGCTTCTACAAACATTTGTGAAAAATTGTGTTGCTCTCAGAAGCCCAGTGAATTCAAGCATGGTACCGTGATAGGTTGCCACCTGTGCAGTAAGTCGATCTGTGAAATTTCCTTGCTACTAAATATTCCACGGTCATCTGTTAGTGGGATTAGAACAAAGTGGAAGCAACTGGGAACAACAGCAACTCAGCCAAGAAGTGGTAGGCCACGCAATATGACAGAGTGGGGTCAGCACATGCTGAAGCGCACAGTGCACAGAAATCGCCAACTGTCTGCAGAGTCAATAGCTAAAGACCTCCCAACTGCATGTGGCCTTCAAACTAGCACAACAACAGTGCATAGAGAGCTTCGTGGAATGGGTTTCCATGGCCGAGCAGCTGCATCCAAGCCTTACATCAGCAAGTGCAATGCAAAACGTCTGATTAAGTGTTGTAAAGCATGCCACGCCACTAGAGCAGTGGAGACATGTTCTTTGGAATGATGAATCACACTTCTGTGTCTGGAAATCTAGTGGAAGTGTCTGGGTTTGGCGGTTGCCAGGAGAACAGTACTTGCCTGACTGCACTGTGCCAAGTGTAAAGTTTGGTGGAGGGGGAATTATGGTGTGGGGTTGTTTTTCAGGGCTTGGGTTTGGCCCCTTAGTCCAAAATTTCTTGGTATGTTGACACTTTAAGAGTTCCCTTCACTGGAACTATTTCATGTTCCCCACTTTTTTGTAAACAGTTTAGGGATGGCCTCTTCCTGTTCAAACATGACTGTGCACCACTGCACAAAGCAAGGTCCAAAAAAAATGAATAAGTGAGTTTGGGAAGGAGGAACTTGATTTACCTTCATAGAGTCTTGACCTCAACCCGATTAAACACCTTTGGGATGAATTAGAGGGCAGACTACGAGCCAGACCTTCTCGTCTGACATCAGTGCCTGACCTCACAAATGCGCTCCTGGAAGAATAGTCAAACATTCCCATAAACACACTCCTAAACCATGTGGAAAGCCTTCCCAGAAGAGTTGAAGCTGTTATAGTTTTGGCAATATAATGTATCTAAAACAAATACTTTTTTTTAGTAAAGCTGACAGTGATGGATGCAGATTAAAGCTTCACTTTCATTGGGGTCATAGAGAAACAGTAGTGATTCCTCAATATTCAGAATTAGCCAAGTATGTATTCCTCAAAACAGACAATGGCCACAGCCACAGAGTCAGCCTACCCTTTTGTATTTGTAGGTGACAAAGTATTCGGCCAATTTGTTGGGGCCCTTCTGTAAGGTGGATCACATGAAGCTGTCCCTTGAAGAATGTGTAATAAGAGCTGCTAAGTAAAGAGAAGTTTCTTTTGCATTAACTGTGTGTATCAAGGGATTAAAGGATAAGTGCACCTTTTAGACAAAAATAATAAATGCATTTATTATTTTTGTCTACAGGAGCCTGGAAAGCATTGCACCAGCGGTCAGTAGATCACTGCTGCCATGCAGGTCTCCTGCAGATGTGTCAGAATATCTGTTTGCCATATGGGATGTACAAACAAGCAGAAATTCTGACAGGAAGCTTCAATAAACTACCATGGTGCTCCACAGCGCCATGGTAGTTCATTGAAAACTACAAACCGGCAGCTGCTAGGCTATCGGGACTTGCAGTTCATTCATTCATGGAAGTCTGTGAATGAATTATGCGGCCATGAGGGAGGAGCTGGGAACGGCCATGCTGTTTTCAAATTTGACAGATAGTATGGGGACACTTCTCCCCATACTATCTGTCAGAGGGAGGGAAGGAGCGGCTATGGGAACATGTTACATCTTCCACTTACCCTTTAATTGTTCTATTTCTCACTACACATGGCAGGTCACAGGTCAGGTTTCATATGCTTTGTGGTCAGCTGTTCCAGAAGTCACAGTCCTCATGATTAGTTCCTCACTGGCTCTCCATGACAGTAAGCACACACACCAATAGTTACACCATTGTTTGTCCCTGCTCACCATTGTGGTGAGCAGGGACAAACAAACATTTTAATAAAAGAGTAGAGGATTGCTTATTCAGATACTACTGTAGTATAACATGTCCACTTGGACAAATTTTATCTCATAGCTTGGTGCATGTAGTGAAACTGTGTCAATTGGAAACCTAAAGCATGTGCACAGACAACATGATTTTGATATACACATGTTTAGATAGTCTGAGTCTGCACAGCATCACATTCTAAAAAAAATCATCCTGCAAAGAGAACGCACTCTACTCTGTTAATAAATCTACACTTCTGTATTATACAGAGAATGCTGTAATCAAATTACAAAAAAGCAACAGACAAATGATGGACTATAAAATGTTTAATAGTGAAACATTTTGTAATTGATGTAATGATGTAAAAAGTGCAACTGAGTATATAATATACCCCAGAGCTACCCTGTACTCAGACCATATAAAAAGTGTGATTAACACTCCCTGGTATAAAGTGCAAATCTATTCAATTATCTCCACTATTCAAGTGCATGTAGAAAAAATTCCCAATACAATCTAACATCCCTCACTATTATACCATATATCAATAAGTCAAAATAAGGTGCAAATACAGATAAAGTGCAACATGTACACATATAACAGAATATCAATATCATATAACATCCCCTTTCATTGTGCAAAATAATAAAAACTCAAATAAGGTGCAAAGATTTCAAAATAAAGTGAAAAATATTTTTTTTTAAATTATAATAATGTCCCTCTCATGTGTAAGACAGTCCACCTATGAAAAATAAACTTCTTAGATCTTAACACCACCAAACTGTGCTGTTCCACCACCAAATTAATTGAATGAGCAATATGCTGGTCAGATCATAAACCGGCTAAAGCGCATGTTGCTCTTGGAGTAATGCTCTGCAGTGTTGTAACTCAGGCTTCTCCAGGCAATAGTATCTTTCATACACTCAAGAGGAAAAAGAACAGGGGAGCTTCCATAGCGTAAAATCATCAACTGACTTATTATGTAAAGACATAATAGCAAACTCCAACAGTTCAGTAATACATTTCCTCAGTTTCCTCTTTAAATTTGTTTTTTTATCTATTGCCCATTTAACAGCTTCTTTGGCATCATCCTGATCAATACTTGTATTTAATGACTCAACATCCATTATCACAAAAAAATCATCCACTTTTATACTAATATTCTTTAACAATTTAAAGGAGCCTAAGTGTTTGATATGAAAGATTCCTAGGATCCTGACAATATATTACCCTCAAAATTCATAAAAATATGAAACAACCCCTGGAAGACCCATTGTAAGTGGGGTAGACTCCATTATTTCAAGCATATTTGGATTTTTTTTTGCAGGATATAGTAATTAAAAATTAAGCCTTTTCAAAGGACAGTGGAGAACTCATTTAATTGTTAAAGAATATTAGTATAAAAGAGGATGGTTTTCTCATTACAATAGAGTTGTTATATACAAATATTTATCAGGATGATGCCAAGGAGGCTGTTAAACGGGCGTTAAAGGACAAAATGAATTTAAAGAGAAAACAGAGGAAATTTATTACTGAACTGTTGGAGTTTGCCATGTCCAATAACTTCTTCTGGTATAATAACATTTTTGATTTTATCGATTGATATATGGTATAATATTGGGGGATGTTAGATGGTATTAGAGATTTTTTTCTGCATGCACTTGAATAGTGGAGATAATTTAATAGCTTTTGCACTTTATACCAGGGAGTGTTTATCACACTTTTTATATGGTCTGAGTACAGGGTAGCTCTGGGGTATATTATAGACTCAGTTGCACATTTTTAGGGAGGTAATTGATTGATTGCACATTGTGGGTTGTGATTTAAAGAAAGATAGTGCTGTTCCATATTTTACCAGATTTGATTGCTGTTTGTATATCACGAATAGCAACGGCCATGAGTGTACAGTCAGGTCCATAAATATTGGGACATCGACACAATTCTAACATTTTTGGCTCTATACAGCACCACAATGGATTTGAAATGAAATGAACAAGATTTGCTTTAACTGCAGACTGTCGGCATTAATTTGAGGGTATTTACATCCAAATCAGGTGAACGGTGGAGGAATTACAACAGTTTACATATGTGCCTCCCACTTGTTAAGAGACCAAAAGTAATGGGACAGAATAATATTCATAAATCAAACTTTCACTTTTTAATACTTTGTTGCAAATGCTTTGCACTCAATTACAGCCTGAAGTCTGGAACGTATAGACATCACCAGACGCTGGGTTTCATCCCTGGTGATGCTCTGGCAGGCCTCTACTGCAACTGTCTTCAGTTCCTGCTTGTTCTTGGGGCATTTTCCCTTCAGTTTTGTCTTCAGCAAGTGAATGCATGCTCAATCGGATTCAGGTCAGGTGATTGACTTGGCCATTGCATAACATTCCACTTCTTTCCTTTAAAAAACTCTTTGGTTGCTTTTGCAGTATGCTTTGGGTCATTGTCCATCTGCACTGTGAAGCAACGTCCAATGAGTTCTGAAGCATTTGGCTGAATATGAGCAGATAATATTGCCTGAAACACTTCAGAATTCATCCTGCTGCTTTTGTCAGCAGTCACATCATCAATAAATACAAGAGAACCAGTTCCATTGGCAGCCATACATGCTCACACCATGACACTACCACCACCATGCTTTACTGATGAGGTGGTATGCTTAGGATCATGAGCAGTTCCTTTCCTTCTCCATACTCTTCTCTTCCCATCACTCTGGTACAAGTTGATCTTGGTCTCATCTGTCCATAGGATGTTGTTCCAGAACTGTGAAGGTTTTTTTAGATGTCGTTTGGCAAACTCTAATCTGGCCTTCCTGTTTTTGAGGCTCACCAATGGTTTACATCCTGTAGTCAACCCTCTGTATTCACTCTGGTGAAGTCTTCTCTTGATTGTTGACTTTGACACACATACACCTACCTCCTGGGGAGTGTTCTTGATCTGGCCAACTGTTGTGAAGGGTGTTTTCTTCACCAGGGAAAGAATTCTTCGGTCATCCACCACAGTGGTTTTCCGTGGTCTTCTGGGTCTTTTGGTGTTGCTGAGCTCACCAGTGCGTTCCTTCTTTTTAAGAATGTTCCAAACAGTTGTTTTGGCCGCGCCTAATGTTTTTGCTATCTCTCTGATGGGTTTGTTTTGTTTTTTCAGCCTAATGATGGCTTGCTTCACTGATAGTGACAGCTCTTTGGATCTCATCTTGAGAGTTGACAGCAACAGATTCCAAATGCAAATAGCACACTTGAAATGAACTCTGGACCTTTTATCTGCTCATTGTAATTGGGATAATGAGGGAATAACACACACCTGGCCATGGAACAGCTGAGAAGCCAATTGTCCCATTACTTCTGGTCCCTTAACAAGTGGGAGGCACATATGCAAACTGTTGTAATTCCTACAGCGGTCACCTGATTTGGATGTAAATACCCTCAAATTAAAGCTGACAGTCTGCAGTTAAAGCACATCTTGTTCGTTTCATTTCAAATCCATTGTGGTGGTGTATAGAGCCAAAAAAGAATTGTGTCGATGTCCCAATATTTATGGACCTGACTGTATATTGTTTGAATTTTTAACATTCTTAGCATTATTTCTCTGTTGTGCAGTTGGAAAGATTTTAAGTTTCCACTCCTTGAAATTTGTTCTTTTATTATAAAAACTAAAAAGTCCTGGTTTGACTTGAAAACTCCTCGTATATTAAAAACATAGAACATAAAATATATTAAAATTTTTAGCCAAAAACAAAGCCAAACAAAACAAATTATAGGGAATTGAGGGCAGCAGAATGGCACTGAGGAGGCAGTGCCACAGGATTATTTCTATCAGCTAATGCTGGCTTAACTTTGACAGAACTCTGGCAAAAGCTCTGAAAAAATAAAAGGGTACTACAAGCATGTTAGGATCTATGATAAATGCTGGGGAGGACACAGTGTTGTCTAAGATTAGTGTTGCTTTTAGAAAGGAGTCTAGGCTGTAAATTTAGCCACCTAAATTCACACACAGCTTGACCTCATTCTTTAAGCTAAGTTTTAATTTACTTGACAAAGTAAGCTGCCTCTACACTTTTGATAACAAATAATAGACACATACAAAAGATCTCCACCCAAAGACAATGGAAGGGAACAGGTTTTCTCAGATCTGTCCCTTCTGCTGCTGCCAACAGGGGATCCAATGAGCGAAAAAAACACAAAACTAAAAATTAAGCATAACATGAATGAAAACATTGAGAGCAGTACACTCTAACACAATATTTGTGTGGCTTCATTTTGCCTTCACAATTGTTTTAAGCATTTGAAAAGGTTAGGTGCACAATGCAGCAGTCCAAGCTAAGTAGAATCATTGTAATTAAGCTAATGGTTTTCAACCTTTCCTCTACTATGCCGTTCCACTATTCTTCATCTTAGCACAAGTATGTTTAAATAGCTACATTGCAGTTTGTGCCTCAATGTATATTTAACATTTTTCCATTTGTCAAATTTGTGTTTCGATCTAACTGTTGGGATACAATCTTTGCGCTACTCGGTTGTACTCAGAGTCCCTCCTTGCGAGAGGGGGGCACAGACATTCCAACATTTACTGTTGTGTGAAAATGTAAGTCCTCCACACCATTTTAAAAATTAAGTAATGTTGTCTGTCATTAGCCCCCCCCATTTCTGATACATAGTTGTGATGTGTGGCTGGAATCTGCCCCGCTCTAGTACCACCTCGCAGGGGTGTCTGTAGGGGATATGAACTTTATTACCTAAATGACCTACCTAACAATGTATTTGTGTAGGGTCCATGTGGGCATACAAAGGAATGCATTAATTTGTCTGTGTTAGTTCAATGTTTGTTACTGCACTGTACATTTGCACTTATAAGATGGAGACCACCTTTCACATTACATAACTTTCAATCTTTTGCTTTAAAAGTAACCAGTCCAAAAAAACTGTTTAAAAATGTGGCCCACCACTACTTAGCTGCTTGATCTTCAGAAGCTGCAGGCACAATCCAAACTATCATTATAAATCAGGCATTTCTACACTGAGCTGCTATGTCAAATTAGGGGCAGTCATCTACAGCTTCATAAATGCGGCAGAATGTCCATTTAGGTGTCCAGAAGGTAAGGTGACCCTGATGAATTTGTGATGGTAATAGTTAATCAGTCCCACAGAAACACTGGTATTTGTTTTATTTAAATGAGTATATGCATTTGTTTTAATTAACAGAGAACTATGCCGCCCATCTGAAGTTTTTGGTTTTGCCAACTGTTGGAAAACTAATAAATTATGCTTTCTTCCTTGAAGAACTCTCAAGAACATTTTATGCAGATTTATTTCAAGAAATGTGCGTGCTTATGACATCTCATTTAATTAAAGCCAGCCAAACAAAGAGTTTGCATTTAAATGGGAATCAAAAGAACCTTCTTTGGTAAAATTTGGCATCTTGCTAATTCCACTGTTCTTCACTGATAAGCTCATTATAATTTTAAGACAGTGAAGGCAAAAAGATGACTTCTTAAATGGTATTGTCTATAAATGAGTATATTGAATTTCAGATTGTCCTAATAAGTCTCTTGTAGTAAATAACTTTACTTATAGCAATCCAGCCCAAAGCTCTGGCAAAGAAATCTTGTGAATATTTATGGATTCAGGGGATAGGAGTTCACTTTAATAAATACCAAATACATACCTGTAATATATATATATATATATATATATATATGCTATATATACACACACACACAAACCATATTGCCAAGTATTGGCATGCACACCTCCCAACAGGTTCTGATGAAGGGGAAATGTCCCTGCAAACAAGTTAGCCATTAGTCCTTTCACACATTGCGGACCAATATTTAGAGGAATGCAGGTAAGGGCACTGTAATTCTGGAGTGATTTTATGCCTGTGGTCTGGTTTTATTGTTGAGGAATTACACCCAATGTGAGTACTAGCCTATTTATTCTTGTGATTATGGAAGCTTACTTCACAAGGGAAAGGAACTTTGTTCTTATTTTTGTTTATGTGCTACAGATCTTCCTGTCTTTTGATGTAAGCTTTTTGTCATCACTGGGGGGGGGGGGGGTCTTGGATACTTTTTGATAGTGCAGCACAGTTGTTTCCATTACGACTCAGTTTTCCTTCCTTAGAGCTACAGTAAAGACTTCAGCTTTTGACATTTTACTGTACAGGTGCCCTGCCCATCCCAAAGTGGCAATGCTAGACTCTACATTTTTGCCTGTGTGTGTGTTAATTATGCACCCCTGAACCATGTACTGTGTTCCTTAGGCACGCCTGACCCCTGCACATTGTGTTACATACTCTAGTGTGCGTGTGTAGGGGGGGGGGGCATTCTACAGCCAAGGAGAAAGGACAGGCAGCAGCAAAAAAGCAAATGTTAAACTCTATGATCAGAGTTTGCCCATCTTTCTCCAAACCTTACTTCAAGGTCACTTATCAGACAGGCAGTCTGTAGCTTTTCTGAAGAGCTTTTTTTTTTACCCCACCAGCAGTGAATCAGAGACAATGAAGTGGCTGGCATAGCCTTTTGACTTCTTACTCCTCCCAGGTTCAGAGCTGATAATTTGCCTTTTCCCTTCTCCTTCCTCATTTTGTGCTTCCTAAGGCATCCTTTTTCTACTCTCCTCTTCCCTCTCCTCAAGGGTGCATATCATCCATTTTTATGGACTCTTAAATGTTTTGGACATTTTAATGCAACCTTTTATCCTCTTTCCCAAGGACGCATAGAAGCAATTTGTATTGGACTGTTAATATTGCCTTTTTTTGTTGCCTCTGCTACTCCAAAATGAAAGGTACTCAGTCACCATTACCTTGACCCAAAGGTCAAGCTAGTGTTGTTATTTTACACTGAAGACTATTCCCCGTAACTAACATGTGAAATACCAAAAGGCAGCAATAAGCAAAGGAGAAATATGAGGAGGAGGAGTGTAGGGGTTTTGACGTTTTAAGAGGAAGAAGAGTGTTGGGGTGCTGGCAGTGAAGAAGTAGATATTTTTGGGGAGGCTTAAGTGTATATATCTCTACCACTCCCAGATAAAAAAAAGAACAACCTGGGGTATCTTCTGCCACCATCCCAGAGGGAACCCAAAATGACCCATCCTGAAAATATGGTCCAAAAAACCTCTTTGCTCCAGTTCCTGGCTGGGGACTCCTAACTGGAGGCATCGCTGCAGGGGGAAATCAACAGCCATAAACTGCCTGCTTTTCCACAATAAGGCTTTGGCAGAATCTTGTTGTTGACAAAGCTGCCCTTTACTTTTAGCATGTCGCCACATATTTGTACGGCAAAGCTGTGTGCACTAAAACAGCACATATTTATCCTCCCTATTGCCATAGCTGCAATTACATTTAGGAAGTCATTTTTATTTAAAACAAAGGGACAAGCAAACCTAAAGAGAGAGGCATAGGTTTTGCTTGCTGTGGTAGTAATCCAAGCCTAATTTATTAAAATCCTCAAGGTACCCTATGGATGCAACCCTACATGACTTCTGAGCACATGACTTGCCTGGCTGGCAAGAAAATAGGAGGGGCAGTGAGCATGCATCCACCTGAATCATAGCTGGTCACATGCCCTGAAGAAAAAAAAAATCAAACAAAAAAAGAAAAGTGATTCTCCTGAAAAATTAATAGCAGACCCTCACAAAAAAAATCAAACAAAAAAAGAAATGTGATTCTCCTGAAAAATTAATAGCAGACCCTCACACAAAAAAATTACCCATACCAGGTCATTTGCTCTTGCCTGGCAAAGAACCTTGTTGCCAGTGTTGAAGGGGGACAAGAGCCTCTTCTCCACATTGCTGGCCCAGTGTATGTGTGAGTCTAATGGGGGACTTATTGGATTCTGGGACTCATCTTTAACCACTTCAATACTGGGCACTTTTACCCCCTTTCTGCCCAGGCCAATTTTCAGCTTTCAGCGCTCTCACACTTTAAATGACAATTGCACGGCCATGCAACACTGTACTCAAACTACATTTTTATAATTTTGTTCACACAACTAGAGTTTTCTTTTGGTGGTATTTAATCACCACTGGGGTTTTTATTTTTTGCTACATTAACAAAAAAAAGTTGAAAAAAAAACACGTTATTCTTTATTTCTGTTATAACAGTTTGCAAATAAATAATTGTTCTTCATAAATTTAGGCCAATATGTATTCTGCTACACTTCTTTGGTGAAAATAACCCAAATCAGTATTTATTATTTAGTCTGTAAGAAAGCTATTGAGCTCACAAGCAATGGAATATATCTGAAAATGTATCAATCCTGAAGTACTGACAGCCAATCTAATTTCTTGAGGCCCAAAAATGTCAGAACAGTACAGATATCCCTCAAATGACCCCTTTTTGCAAAGTAGACAGATGTATTTCATAAGAGGTATGGCGAGTTTTTTGAAGTTGTCATTTTTTGTTATAATATTTTGTAAAATTAAGAAATTAAAAAAAAATTTCACGAAATTTGTTTTCATACTGTCACCAGTGCAGTACAGCATCATCATATAACTGGTGTGGCGGTGATTAGGGACAATGACTGGTGACAGTAGGAAAAAAAAATAGATGATTTTTTTCAATTTTGTAATTATTTTATTTTTTATTATTTTTTTTTAAGAATTTTTTTTCCATATTACACTATGAATAAAGTAGTATAATGTAACTATAGTAACAGTGTACTGTGAAAAACGTATAATGCAGCGCTGTATACTATTATAAAAATAAAAATGCTACTTAATAAAGTGACAAAAGTGACATACTCAAAGTGAAGGCTCTCAATTTGCGCTACAAGTGAATAATATTGCTAAAGTGTCTTGCAGACTGTCAGCGAGTAAGTGGTATTTGCAAATATATAATTATAAAGTGACATAAGTGAACAGTCCAATATAAATAAATTGATGAGGCAATACGGATGAATATTAAAACGTCCCAAAATTCTCCGTGATGAACCGGTGAAAGTGACTTCATGCTTGAAAACTGCTATATGAATGCACTCACCAGAAGTGCAAATCAAATGTGCATAAAGAAATACCCAGCTCCTCCACAGGTATGGATAACTTCCATCAGGAAAATCATGTTATGAAGACAGGGAAAACACCACTTGCCTCTGACAGCTTTCAGGGTTGACTCCGGCACCACCACTGGCCTCTCATTGCATTACAAGGATGGCTCAGGAAAAACCATGGACAGAACCAGCAGGAATATTGCAATCCACAGCTCCATGACGACTTCAATGCTCCCCACTATCCCGTCTGACTTCTTTCCAACACATTAAATTGTCTCAGAGGATGTAAATGTACACCAGTGGGGTTAAGAAGGAGGTTTACCGTGTCTTGGCAGTCATCTTATGTGCAACATATTGAAATGTGTTCTCAATTATAATATTCAACAAGAGGTTAGGCGAGGGCTAAAGGAGCTATATTATGCAGTATCCTTGCTACTCAGAGGTCTAAGGAGAAACAGCAAAACAATTAAAAGGAAACTGTGCTTAGGGAGATATGGAAGCTCTATTGGTAATCTCTGTTTATGAGCATGCTAGCTTCTTGGCTGCCATGGTAATCCAATGGTTGCAGTACTTTTTGAACCACTGGCCCTGAAAAAATATGGGTTCTAACTATGCTTTAAATTTAAAAAACTAGCATTTGCATACCAAAAGGACCATAATTGTCACAGTATTGATTTCCTTTTAGGGCTATGTTTACTCAAAATGAATACTACATTTTTTTTCCAAAGCTTTATGCATTATTTGTAATATTAAGGCTTTGCCAAATATTCAAATACCTATGTTTATATCAGTAATCTTTTCTTACATATTTACTGTGCCTCCCTAAAATACACCAATATTATTCCATACAAAACTAAATGAAAATTAATATTAAAGTGCTAGTGATCAAAGGTGTAATCAAATTCATAGGTCAATTATTTCCCACAAATACCAAATATATCATAAATGACAAATATTAACTATAAAAGTGCTCAAGGCAAAGTGCATATATTACTTATACAAAAATATATATATAAAAAAATCACATAAATCACAAATGTATAAAACATTAGAATGAAAGTGTTCAAAGTAAAGTGAATATATCACTTAAATGCATCCTAAAAGGTTATTTTTTTTTTGGGGGGGGGATAACAAACATGCTATACATGCGGTGGTTTTGCAAAGAGCAGCCTGGATCCTCCTCTTCTCTGGTCCCCCGCAGGCTCTTCTTGCCCCTTGCCATGGGGGCACCTGCTGCTCCATGTGTCCATTCACACACGGAGCCATGGCTTGGCCCTTCCCCCTCTTTCCTCATTGGCTGACTGGCTGTGATTGACAGCAGCGGGAACCAATAGCTCCCGCTTCCTGTCTCAGCCAATAAGGAGGCAGAGACCAGGGACAGCCGAGGCTGTCATTCACATTGATGGATCGCGATGAGGCTCAGGTAAGTATTGAGTGGGCTGGGGGCACTGCTGCACACAGAAGGTTTTTTACCTTCATGCATAGAATGCATGAAAGTAAAAATCCCTGAGCCTTTGCGACCGCTTTAAGAAGAAAGCATCCATAAAAGCATGCAGTTTCCTATGAATATGTGCATTATCCTCCACCATTCAAATCTACGCTCATCTCCACTTTGCAACCTGCCCTCTTACAGGTCAACTCACTTGTATCTTTTTAATTGGGGTCCTGAAGCAATGTTTCTCCCATGTATGATCTCTTTCACAACCAGTGGATTGTTCTCTGTCACTCAAATGGGTCCTTCAATTTTCTGGCCCTTTAAATGTGCAATTTTTGGTCTACACTAGAAGCTTACACAAAAAAAGGTGCCGCCATGGTGTAGTATAAAAGACAATCGATTTATTAAATTAAAAATCTACTTGCAAATAAAAATACAATGTGCAAAAGACTACTAGCAGCTGAGCTCGCACTTTACTTTGAGCACTTTCATTCTTATATTTTACATTTGTGATTTATGTGATTTTTATTTTTTGCATAAGTAATATATGCACTTTGCCTTAAGCACTTTTATATTTAATATTTGTCATTTATGATATATTTGGTATTTGTGGTGAATCGCTGACCTATGAATTTATGATTACACCTTTAATCAATAGCACTTTAATATTAATTTTCATTTCGTTTTGAATGGAATAATATTGGTGAATTTTAGGGAGGCGTAGCAATGTACATATTGTTGTATTTCTCTTTTTAGTAGTAACACTCGTTTTGCTCTATTAAGGGGAATAAGTATAGTTTTAGGTTTGGTGGCATGGGACTGGCACATTTCTCTTTTCCTTTTCTTACGTATTGTTAGAATTTAATTTAAGAAACTTTTTTTTTTTTATCTTAATGGTAAACTTACAGTATCATTTTCTAGTGATTCTAAAAACTAGAACATGGCCTCCTGTATTCATCATCAACTTGAAAAACAAAATCAGCAATGTGACAAATCTCAATGCGTAGAAGTATGGAAAACAAGAGTTGTGTATATATTGAAAAAAAAACAATTTATTTCTCATTCCGTTTAGTCCACTTAATTTTGTGTTACCATAGTCAGTAATAAGGTAATTTGTCAAACTATGTTGTTATTTCTATGCACTCACTTATGTTGCAATTAGTGAATATCAAGTACAAAATCTGCTGTTGAGATTTATTTTACTTTAAATTTGTCTAATGCCTGCCACATTAAATGTTAAATAGCCAATATTAAACCTTTTTTTTTTGTAAAGTGCATAATCTTCTATCCTTGCTTTAACAATAGCATACAACAGGTATACTGAAGTGGTAATTAGCCACAATAAATGTTATCCTGCACCTTGGGTTTTAATCTCCTAGTTATTCAGGTCAAATCAGCTGGTGACTTGTATTCCTTGAAGAGGGGCAAGAGTGTTATTAGCATTCATTTTGTACTTAAAGCACATTACCGTGCATTTATATGACACTTTGTTTAGAAAAGAATTTTGACAAAACAAAGCTCAAAAGCTTTTTTCAACTTCCCCACTGATCATATATAAAAATTATAGGCAGTGTTCGCAGAAAAGTATCTTATGAAATAATGCCGATTTTACTGTGAGTACAACAAATTTTCCCCGTACAATTAAAACCTGTGGAGAAATGGATCTACAATTTGCTACTTTTACTGTAAATTCACAGAGAGTTAATTATTCTTAAACTATGACTTGTATTGTACTTGTTAGTACTGAAATTTAATTTCTAATGTCTTAGTTATTTAGAGCATCTTGCCTGTTCAGTGCATTATTATGAAATGCATATTCATTTGGAGCCCTGTTGGTGTGTTCAGATCACGTAGGTGTTTATAGATTTCATTACCTGCTTACATATAAATACTTTCCTTCAGGTGGCTGATGTTATTAGTAGCTATTTCATGTCAGATCGTACTTGACTTCAAACTTCTGTTTTTTTTATAAGTTCTATAAAAACAGGTTATTACTCTTGCAAGAAAAAAACACATCTATGCCAAGATCATCTTAAAGAGACCCTTTCACCAACTTAAATGTCAGTTAAAAGTACATTTTAAAGAGACCCTTTCACCAACTTAAATGTCAAGTAAAAGTACAGAAAAAATAAAGTATTGAAAATGTCTACTTGCAGTGTTTTTCCTTTCCTTTTATGGATTTTTTATTTACTTGCAATGCTTCTTTGGACTTGCTAGAATTTTTGGCTAGTCCAGGAAGAGTTAGCCCTAGCAAAGGCTCCTCCCTCCTTGCACATCATAGCCCTCTCCTCTTCTGGGAATGTTTAACAAGTCTCTGTGGTGACCCAGCTCCCCCAACCCGTCATTCACCTCCCTATATAACATTTTATGTACATTAGCTTATTGGGGAGAAACACAGGAGAATACTACAGAATGTCAATTAGGTGTCAGCTCTTAGTCTGCTGGGAATGCTGATATCACATCCAAGATGGCAGCACCCATCAACAGTCTTAGGGCATTTGAATGTCTAAACAAGGGAGGCTTTTACAGATTAAATAATTTTGTTGAAATCAAAGGTCTGGCAATAGGGTCTCTTTCTTTCACATGTCCAGCAACAGACATTCCACTCAGAGGAGAGTAACAGGCATCTGTAACGTAACCTTAAGCATCCTCCTTTTCTGGCTGGCCTGCCAGTACTATGTTGCCCCAAGACTTAATATGCAAAGCTAAATGGATGTAAAATTACCCAAGGTAATAAAAAGGAAGAGATTCAATGCAATGTTGGAGACTAAGAAGATGGTGAGCAATCCCAGTGAAGCAATAACAAGCGGCAGACAGCAGGAATAATCTGTGGATTAAGCAAAGGGCAGGGCTGGTTGCAGGCAGTAAATGTATCTGTGAATGTAGCATAGATTAGGACAGGCAGGAGTCCAGGGGTGTATGTGCCAAGACTGACTGTCTGGCAAATGACAAGTGAACCAGACAAAATACAGGGCAGAAGTGACCAAGCACTGGTAGGAGTTGTCCCATTTCCCAGTGATTGGGCATGTCTTGTTCAAAAAGAAATCTGTCAATATGAAATATCTGACAAAACAACACTCCCCTCTCAGCCACCCTTTTATGCCATGGCACTGGCATTAAAAACAGGGAGTTGGACTTTAACATGGTTGTCCTCCACATGGAATTGCTGCTCAAATATTACAAGAAGAATCAGGTATTTATGGATATGGAAGTCTCGCATGACTCCTTCGCTATTTTTCAAAAAAGACCTAGAGAGCTTGAAGAACATCTTTTGTTTATACTTCCTACTTCAGCAGAGAACATTGGTTTATTTCAACTCACAAAATGTCTTTAGATGATGGCTCCAAGGTTTATGTATATCATTTTATGTTATGAACAGTTCAAAATTTGAGTGGATGCTTTGCCATAAACCCTTTAAAATTGCTTAAAGACTGAATGATCTAGTTTAAAACAGTGATATTTTACTAGAAACATTTTAGTAATGATAATTATGCATTTTAATATAATCAAAGGAAGCCTGATTAGGAAAAGCATAAAAAATATGAACTGCTGCTCTACTGTCACTAATCAAAATATCAGAATTATTAAGTAAAATGGGAGGTTGATTTACAAAAGGCAAATAGACTCTTCATTTTGTAAGTGAAGTTGCACTTTGTAAGGTAATTTTCCTTAGAGCTTAGTGTATGAGGTAGAGCTCTGCATGCTCCATCATCTAATCATCTGCAAGCAAAAATGTTGTTTTATTTTATTTTCTTTGCATGTGATTGGGTATTCTTCGCAAAGTGAAATTCCACCATTGTTTTCAGTTTACTAAACTCTAAGGGAAAATTTCCGTGTGAAATGCAACTTACCTCACAAAGTGACTAGCCTATTTTCCATTAGTAAATCATCCCCAAAGAGGGTTCATAACTCTTCAAAAGGAATCCCTGAAAATTATTTCAAAGCCAACATTGGGTGAATATGGTGATAAGGACACCTTTCACAAGAAATAAAACAATTATTTGTGGACATCACAAACAAGCTTAACCACTTGCCCTCCAGAAGATTTACCCCCCTTCCTGACCATGCTATTTTTTGTGATACGGTGCTGCGTTACTTTAACCTCCCTGGTGGTATTCCCGAGTGTAGCTTGGGGTAAAGTTTCAGTACCACAAGCGGTAACCCCGAGCTACACTCGGGAATACCATGCGGCGCTGCTCTGCGATCCCTCGATCGCTTACCTTGTCCTGCGCTCCCGCGATGTCCCTCCTGCAGTGTCCCCGGCAATGTAATCCGGCGGATGCCGGCATCTGTCATCTGCGTTCCATCCCCTGCGAGCGTCGGAATGTACGAGGGACGGAACGGCGGGAAATTTAAAAATGACAAAAAGTGACATTCACTAAAATCAGATAGTAAAACATTACTATATCAAAGCAGTTCACATACATTTTGTCCTGAGTGCTTTGTCCTGTGCCCTGCCTGCTTTTTTACTGTTCTTATTGCCTGGAAACTGAGAAATATCCATGGCGTCCAAAAAGCGTCCCTTTAGGTCAAAAGCGGTTTTAAACCAGCTAGAGAACAACGATAGTAAACCAGAACCACTTGCAGAATTGAGTGATAATGATTCGTGGGTAAATTCGTCATCAGACACTGAAGACAATTTTGCGACTTTGCTCAGTGATGTGCGAACTTGGCACTATATTTCAAATTTCCGTGTTTTTGGTTTGATTATTAAGTGTTCTTGCATGGCAAGACCACTTACTGTTATCTAACATATATATTCTTATTATTATAGCCAAATTTACCACCCTAACTCCTCCCACTGTTTTTACACTACATAAACAGTAATATACCGAAACGTGCGGATTGTTCCCCATTGGTGTGCTATTACTTTGTGGAATGTTTCGCCGAATGGTTCACAAAATATCTGCGTTTTTGTGGTGAAATTGGTCCCTTAGGAATGAATGGCGGAATGTTCAAAACTAGAGTGGGAGCTGACAAAAGCTAGAGTGTGAGCTTAAAAATCAGGGCATGATTTCTAAACTGCCACCACTCCCTCATTTTCAAGTCCACCTACAGAAATCTTATATAAAAACATTCAGCTATCCCTGTTGCCACTAAAAATGTCCATGGCTAGTCCTGATAGTTTTCACAATATGACCATTTGTTTGCAACTCACACCGCCCATTGACATTTATTGAAACTCCACTCTAGCCACCTCAAATTTGAAGGGCAATATCTAAACTGTGACTGTGCCTTCATGTTTAATATTTCAGAGACATACTATGCATCAAAATGTAGGTCTGGGTCTTGTGAATCTCACAATATAAAGCTCTTTGGTGTAGGATTTATAATTTTCAAACTACAACTGTTTGAAGATGGCAACCGCCAGTGAAGTGAGCAAGTTGGAGCAGTTTGTTTTTAACCGCTCTTCTCTCCCTTTGCCCTTTTTCTTCATTGACGGAATGCAGGATGGTCTCCTGGGGGTGGACAGCTGATAAGTTTTGGGACCGAGAGAGAAATAAACCCCAGGGAGCCGGTAAGCTCCTGCTACATGCGGCTGTCCTCCATGGCACTGCGCATGCGCCCCTTCTAGATAGCTTTTTGGGTGCTTTTTATCACTTAAAAAGTTAACCAGCATTGTTTTTAAATGATATGTTAATGGGATTATGTAACAAATATAAAGTAGGTGTTACCCCAATTTGGCTACAAAAGTGGAAATACGCTTTAAAAGGTAATATACTTAGAACAAAGTTTTACTTTAAAAAAATTGCCCTAAATTAACAGTAACTCTCTAAGGCTTGGTCATAAGGTACACAAGCTATAAGGTAAAAGAATATGGGATTGATTTGGAGTGCAAAATTTGGTGACAATGTGGAGAAACAGGCTCCCTATTACATATACTGTGGTCATGTAAATCATTAAGATCTTTCTGCAATGGAGTTTTCAATATAATTTCTGACAAAGTAGTACATCCTGACCCTATCATAGCACTCTTCCAGAGTGGCTTAGAAAAGTCTCTCCTGCCTCGCGTAACATAGTTATCCACCTGCTATACGCAGCCAAAAATAACATTACTAAATTAAGGAAATCTACCATCTCACCATCTCTAGCTATGGCAATTCATGACCTAAATTTGCAATGCAAAATGGAAAGGAGATTCGCCTTGAATAACCTCTCCTATGCCATATTCTCCCAAGCTTGGTCTAAATAGTCTCGTAATCCAAAATGCACAGTAAATATATGATAGCCCACTCAATTTGGAGTATGTGTTTTGTTCTTGACTGGTATACTGTTCACCTTCTTACCTTCTTGTTCTCCCTTCTCTCTCCTTTTCCTTTACTCAGGTTCTTCAGTCTATAGAAATTTAAATTTAAACTATGTATAATGCCTAGCAATTTATGCGTTTTATCTGTGATTCTGTTGACATTGCCAAGCATTTTGTTGTTCCCCCACCTGTAACTGCTCCTGTTCTGGAATGCTTAAGGTATAGGGGTAATTTACTAAAACTAGAGAGTGCCAAATATGGTGCAGATGTCTGTGGTAGCTAATCAGCTTCTAACTTCAGATTGATCAATTAGGCTTTGAAAATAAAAACTGGAAGCCGATTGGTTTCTCTGCAGAGCTGCACCAACTTTTGCACTCTATATTCAAATGGCCTTTATTAATTTTAAACAAGAGCAGTTACAGGTGGGGGAACAACAAAAGGAAGGGGGTAAGCAGGTTCACAATCATACATGTTCCAATTGATGCTTGGCAATGTCAACAGAATAACTATGTTACGCGAGGCAGGAGAGACTTTTCTAAGCCACTCTGGAAGAGTGCTATGATAGGGTCAGGATGTACTACTTTGTCAGAAATTATATTGAAAACTCCATTGCAGAAAGATCTTAATGATTTACATGACCACAGTATATGCAATAGGGAGCCTGTTTCTCCACATTGTCACCAAACTTTGCACTCCAAATCAATCCCATATTCTTTTACCTTATAGCTTGTGTACCTTATGACCAAGCCTTAGAGAGTTACTGTTAATTTAGGGCAATTTTTTTAAAGTAAAACTTTGTTCTAAGTATATTACCTCTTAAAGTGTATTTCCACTTTTGTAGCCAAATTGGGGTAACACCTACTTTATATTTGTTACATAATCCCATTAACATATCATTTAAAAACAATGCTGTTTAACTTTTTAAGTGATAAAAAGCACCCAAAAAGCTATCTAGCAGGGGCGCATGCGCAGTGCCATGGAGGACAGCCGCATGTAGCAGGAGCTTACCGGCTCCCTGGGGTTTATTTCTCTCTCGGTCCCAAAACTTATCAGCTGTCCACCCCCAGGAGACCATCCTGCATTCCGTCAATGAAGAAAAAGGGCAAAGGGACAGCTCAGAAATCCCTTACAAATTACTTGCTGAGGACACAGGAGCTCTGCAGCATGGCACAAGATTGTGTCGAAGGAGCATTCCCATCCCATTTTACACAGAGCACAGCAGCCCATCCATCTGCACAGAATTGTGAGTACACACAAAGCAGCTTACAAAGGGGGACTTAGAATCCTGTTTGGAGTCTATGTATACTAAATTGCCGACTAAATTTCAGTCGGAACTACATAAAAGTACAAATGTCTTTTCTCAAGAAATAGCTGTGCTGGGGACTAGAACAGATCGCTTAGAAGCAAAGCTTGATGAACTCAGCTTGGCCTATGGTGAGCTTTCCAGGGACCATGACCTTTTACAGACCGCAGTTACAGGTGCAGGAAGAAGATCTCAGTAACCATAGAAATAATCTGCGCATCTGTGGGGTCCCTGAGATAGTGACAGATCTTTCACATGCTATTACTAAGTTTGTTCAAGTCCCTTCTTCTGGACCAAGACACCAAGGCCTTTACATGTGACCGTGTACATAGGGCACTGTGTCCTAAGCCTCCTATTGATAAACCACCTCAGGACATTAATCAGGAAATCTTTCATGCACAGAATAAAGAAGACATCCTTAGAGTCACCCACAATACCCCGGTGATAACCATGAATGGCTCAAATCTACAAATCTTCCCAGACGTCTCTCAGGCCACGTTGGAGAAACGTCAGAAAATGAGGGAGGTTACGTCTGCCTTATCATCAGCTCAAATTCGCTATCAATGGGGATTTACCTTTAAGTTGCTCATTTTGTACAATGGCAGTATATATACAGCTAATATTCCTCTTGAAGGACATGACATCCTGGTGAAGCTGGGCCTAGCGGATGCTCCCACACCTCATCTCCCATCTCCCATCTGGAACACAGCAGAGAGTCAGACAGGATGCGGGTTGATGGGGGCACTTGTGCTTTATTATTCTTTTTCATTTTGATCGATGATTGTATCATGCTATTATTGCATCATTACATGCTGTGTCCGTTGATTTTGGGTTAACTCCCTAGATACCTTAATGTGCAAAAAGCATTATATAGGTATTTAGACCCTTAACTTGAGGCCTGCAGGCGGAATCCACATGAGCAGTCGATGTGCTACCCCAGCCTGTTGTCAGGCATGGGCAGAGATGTCACTGCCCAGTTGTGGAGTGGCCGCTTTGTTCTCCATGCCTTGTGGCAGCGGCGTTTGGGCCCGGTTAGCCCTTTAAAATGACTGTTTTCTGTCTTTTCAGGTGAGGCATCTCGCCTACCTGATCCATGGTTTGGTTTGATCTCTTTAGCTATAGGGACTGTTTGGGCCTGGTCTCTGCTGTTTTATATTTTTGTTTTCTTTATTTTGTTACATGATGGTAGTTATGCACAAATCTGTGGATCTCCTCACCAAGTATATGTGGCGTGGATACTGCATAAAATAACAATGTCAAACCTCTTCTTTTGGGTTGAAGCACTGGGTACTCAACCTTTTAGACCAACTCTTCTTGTTATAGATTTTAGTGATACGATAGGCTTGTCAGATGCTCTTTCTCCTATATTTAAACATGGTGATTCCTTGTATTTCACATAATGTCCAAAGTTTTAATTCTCTGAATAAGCGCAAAACATCCTTCCTACAGTATAGGCGATTAAGGGACAAGATTATTCTATTTCAAGAGACCCATTTCACAGCAGCTAAACAACCTACTTTTTTTCACAGGACATATAAGCAGGGGTTTTATACCGTACATTCCACTAAGAGCAGAGGAGTAGTGATTTTCTTTCATAATTCATTTCCCATAGAGGTTCAGCAGGTTTATTGTGACCCCGAGAGCAGGTTTATTATTATTAAGGGCACCCTTTTGGGCTGTGAACTCCCAATAGCCAATGTGTACGCACCAAATTCAGCTCAAGCCACCTTTTTTCCAGTTTTTATTATGTCCTTGATTCTTGTCCCCCCATTTATTGGTTGGTGGTGACTTCAATCTAGTGGCTAACTCATTACTGAATAGAAGCTCCTCCTCACTTTTCTCCCTGGCCTTCCCTAAATCCCTTACTAAAAGATTAGAATAATTTCAGTTGGTCGACTTCTGGAGTGTGTATAATGTGGGGGCTATGGACTATACGTTTTATTCCCATCCGCATGATTCTTATGCTAGGTTAGATTACATATACTGCTCTCCAATCCTCCTGGCCAACTCCGCGACATCGGTAATACGCATATGTTTGTGGTCATATCATAATATTGTGTCACTGTCTATTACCTTTAAAGGCCTAGCGTCTACTCCCTATTCTTGGCAGCTGAATGACTCTATGCTTACAGATGCTAGCCGCTGTCATGAGGTAATCACCTCAATCCAGGAGTATTTTCAGTTGAACAATGCTCCTAATATTTCTCCGGGTATGTTGTGGGTGGCGCACAAGGCTGTTCTTCGAGGCCACCTGATTTCTATGGCAGCAGCCAGGAATAGGGACCACTGGAGATGAATCCAACAGCTAATGAGAGAATTGGAAGCGCACTATAGAATTCATGTGGGTAACCCATTCCTCTTGAACAGGGTATAATATCGCAAAAGCATTTAGAATTGAATACTCTGCTATCCCAAAAAACTAAAAAAGCTTTATGTTGCTCTAGGGCTTCTTTTTTACTACGCAGTAACTCGGCGTTGACCATGTTCGCACGGAAACTTAACCACTCAATACACCCCCCTCACATATATAAACTACTATATAACAAGCATGGTAAAGTTTCCTCCTTACCCCACGAAGTCCTGGCAACTTTCACAGAGTTTTACTCCTCCCCGTTAGTCTCTCTACAAGCGGTTCCAACTCCCCCAGATACCTTGTGGCTTGACTCTTTACCTCTTCCTGCTCTTATGCCCTCTCAAATAACATCCCTTAATGCCCCTTGCACCTTGGAGGAAATTACATGAGTTATTGGCTCTCTGAAAAGTTCTACTGTACCGGGCCCTGATGGATTCTCGGACAGTTACTACAAGCATTTTGCCCCTCTGTTGGCTCCTTCCCTGGCATCTATGTTTAATGACGTTTTACAGGGGGGTAGCTTTCCTGACGAGATGCTCTTGGCTAACATGTCCCTGATACATAAAACTTTAAAATGTCACCTCCTACCACAAAACTACAGACCCATCTCTGTTATGAATAATGACTTAAAAATATTTAGCCATATCTTAGCAGATAGACTGGCCCCAATTACCTCCTCTTTGGTCTCATCTGACCAATCTGGATTTATTCCTGTTAGGCTTATCACAGATAATATACGTCTGACAGTGAATGTCATTCAAGATGCTAACTTGCACTCAAAAGAAGTGTTGTTAATGAATTTAGACATTAACAAGGCCTTTGACAGTGTCCTCTGGCCCTATTTGTTTACGCTGTTGCAGAGATTGAGGTACGAGCTCTATATAATTCTCCCCAAACAAGGATTAGACTCCCCGGCTGCAATTCATACTTTTTTTCCTTGGACAAAGGCACCCGACAGGGCTGTCTGCTCTCGCCCCTACTGTTTGCGCTTATCCTGGAGCCCTTGGCTATTGCTATAAAGTCACACCCTGATATTTCGGGGGTATCCATTATTAGTTTCACAATTGAAGTTATGTATGTATGCTAATGATGTTATGCTCTTTCTTACTAACACAATTGTTTCACTACATTGCTGAATGATTTTGCATCCATATCAGGTCTCACTGTAAACTTTACTAAATCTGTGGTCATGACTATCAATGTTGTCGAGCCTTTGGGTGAGTCCCTACGTTGCTCTTTCCCATTTCACTGGGCCACGGACCGGATACTATATTTGGGTATTTATCTTACACCCAGGGATTCTGGGTTATTTGCTGCTAATTACCCACCATGTGTATCTCGTCTTCATACTTTGCTTAAGATTTGGCATGGGTATCCTATCTCATTTTTGGGTAGAGTCACAGCTGTGAAAATGAACGGTTTACCTAAACTCCTTTATTTATTTCAAGCACTTCCCATATCGGTCTCTAAGACATTCCTGGACCACTTTCAACGAGTTATTAGCAATTTCATCTGGCAAAGTTCACGTCTTCATTTTAGATCATCTGTGCTCCCTAATTTCTGCCTTTATTACCTAGCAGCCCATTTTTCTCAATTAGCACAATGGGCGACTATAAATTCCCAGAGACCTTGGGTCAGATTTGAATCTCAGTCTACATGCCCATTCTATCTACCGAGTTTATTATGGACAAATATTCCCCCTCGCTCGTTGTTGACTTATAATTTGATTGTTGTTCACTCTTTGACTCTCTGGTCCTGTTGTAAATCTAAATTGGGTCTTATTTCTTCTGTTTCACCCGGTTCGTCATTTTTCGGTTACCTAAATTTTGTCACGGCATTTTCGTCTCCTCAGGCTGGTGGTATGATTGGGCCCTTATTAGACTATTAGATTTCCAGAGAGGTGGGACCTATATCTCCTTTGATACGTTACAAATGCTCTTTGATATCCTGCTTTGTGAACATTATCGATATCAACAAATAAGACATTTTTTTTAGTTCTCACTTTGGATTGACACCTTCGTCCCCGATCACATTTTTGAATGTATCAGTCGTGTAGGGGTCTCATCTCAAATTTATATCGCTCCTTTTTGGATGCCATCTTTCCCATTCCTGCCTTGTATAGACAGAAATGGGAGGCTGATTGCGGTATTACCTGTTCCGATGGGGACTGGGAATCCATGGTGGATAATATACGGAGGGGCTCTAGATCTCTCTCGGTCTATGATACGGGCCTTAAAGTTTTAACTGGCTGGTATTATACCCCCTCTAGACTGCATATCATGTTTCCAGGAACATCAAACTTCTGTTTTAGGGGCTGCGGCCTTGCTGGTACCCTAGTCCATGTGTTTTGGGCTTGTCCTGGTCTCTCCTTGCTCTGGAGTAAAGTCTCTGTGGTGGCCTCTGCCTTGGCGGATACTCCGATAACTATGTCTATGCAAATTTGTTTATTGGGTGCTCCTATTTCGGGGATTTCAGTCAACGAAATGAGGCTAATCCACACGATTTGTGTCTCTACCCTATGGGCTATTGCCCTTCACTGGAAGTCACTAACTGTTCCTTTGCCCTCTGTTTTGATGAGAGTTGACATGGTTATGCTCACGGAGCATATACATTATACATTGCTGGATAGGATGCACTTAATCAACAGAAATCGGGATGGCTGGAAAACACATTGTCATCTATTGTTTGATTGATGGTCTATTATGGATTGAAGTGCTTTGAGTCTTTGTAAACAGTTTGGTTGTTCTGTATTTCTTTCTGACTGCCTCGTTCATGTACTTGCATTTATATTTCTATAATTGTATTCTATAATACTGTTCATTACCTATGTGTTTTTTCTTGGGGTATATTGTACCTCAAGAGGTTGCACTGTTTTTTTTGTCTATCTCTTAATAAAAATATTTGTAAACAAAAAAAAAAAAGCTAGCCAACAATTTTTTTTCCTTACAAATCCTGACATGTTCGGTCTACTTTGTAGTGTTTAGGAGGAGCCTGTGGAGTAATGTTTAACATAATTAACATTGTCTGTACTGTGTTCACAGTTCTTCTTGTTCAAATTATTTATTGGTAGAAAAGAGTTATATAATAAACAGACAACAGATCAGTTCAAGGCATGGAAAAACATGGAGGAGCGCATGGTACAGTGTTCATAAAGTACAGTTCCAGGGGAGTAGCAACTTGCATAGAACCAATTCACATCAGGAAATTTTAAGTAAACATAAAAACATAATAAGCTGTGAACCAGACCCCCATGTATGTGACTAAGAGGCTTATAAACCATATACTTAGAGGGTTTCCAGAGTTCACAGGTATTCATTATCAGCCGGAAAATTTATTTGAACACCATCTGTCCTAACTAATGGTTAAACATTTTTGAATAACCCTATATCATTATGTATAGCTCACTCTTTGTGTGGACATAAATACTGAGAGACTGTCCAAAAATTCTTTGAATCAGACATGACACCACTGTCTCCTTAGAAACAACACTTTCTTCTTCGAAATATCTCAAAGGTAAAAAATTTTTTTTTCTTTGCCAACTACAAAAGTGGAAATACCTCTTAACCTTCACTATATTAGTGAGTACACTGATCCAGTTTTCATATCACTGTTTTGGTTCTCACCTGCCCATCTGCCAGACTGTATTTGGAAACGTATATCTTTTTCCAAGCTTCCCCCCAGTGCCACATTATAGTACTGCAGCATATTGAAAACATTAACTGACATACAGTAAATACAAGATGCAAGCACAATATAAAAATTTACAGTATATAAGCATTACTGCTCAAGGTACAGGTTCACTAATACCAGAGAATAGCAAGCAGTAAATACTAATAATAATAACTAGAGATGAGCGAAGTATTCAAAAATTCGATTCGACTGATTCGGCGAATTCGTAGAAAAATTTCGATTCGAGTCGAATATATTCGCTGTGAATTTAACTTAAAAAAGGGTGTTTCTAGGCTTCAGAGAGACTTAATATTAGTGCTGAACACTGTACCTTTAATTTAAATGCCCTTGGAGTCTGCTGGGGAAGAGAAATAATACTGTCAGGCAGTATGACATGCAGATGAGTGCCGTCGATCTTAGAATCACCGCACACTTCACTCATTTGGCCAGTCACGGGGCCAAAACCAGAGTGTGGAGCCACAGTGTGGCGGTGGAGGCAGCAGCAATGGGAGGCCATACAGCACCCTATGACAAAAATGGAAACCACCAGCAGTGTGAGGAGACCTGAAAGTGGCACATGGCAGAGTGTGGCGATAGAGACAGCAGCAATGGGAGGCCGTACAGGGACCCATGAGACACTCTGGACCTGGCAGCAGCATGAGGAGGCGGTACAGGGGCCCATGGCAGATTACGGGCCTGGCAGCAGCATGAGGAGTCGGTACGGGGGCCCATGGCAGATTACAGGCCTGGCAGCAGCAATGGGAGGCCGTACAGGGACCCATGACACAATCTGGACGTGGCAGCAGCATGGGGAGGCGGTACAGGGGCCCATGACAGATTACGGGCCTGGCAGCAGCATTTGGAGTCGGTACGGGGGCCCATGACACACTCTGGACCTGGCAGCAGCATGAGGAGGCGGTACAGGGGCGCATGACAGATTACGAGCCTGGCAGCAGCAACTTGGACAGGAGGACGTTCAGTTTCTGCACCGTCTGGTGCGTGCTCGCAAACTGTTGTCTCTTGGAAACGGATTCCAAGAAAGACTGCTGACGGAATCCGTGAAGAGGAGTAGCAGGAGAAGGAGCATCTGAACGAGCGGAATATGCCAACAAGCGACAACAGGGGCCTATGGCAGATTAGGGGCCTGGCAGCAGCTATGGGAGGCCCGTAATCTGCCAGCACCCTATGTCAAAAAATTCTACACACCAGCAGTGTGTGAGGAGACCTCAAAGTGGCACATGGCAGAGTGTGGCGATGGAGACAGCAGCAATGGGAGGCCGTACAGGGACCCATGAGAGACTCTGGACCTGGCAGCAGCATGAGGAAGCGGTATATAGGGGCCTATGGCAGATTAGGGGACTGGCAGCAGCTATAGGAGGCCCATAATCTGCCAGCACCCTATGTCAAAAAATTCTACACACCAGCAGTGTGTGAGGAGACCTGAAAGTGGCACATGGCAGAGTGTGGCGATGGAGACAGCAGCAATGGGAGGCCGTACAGGGACCCATGAGAGACTCTGGACCTGGCAGCAGCATGAGGAAGCGGTATATAGGGGCCTATGGCAGATTAGGGGCCTGGCAGCAGCTATAGGAGGCCCATAATCTGCCAGCACACTATGTCAAAAAATTCAACACACCAGCAGTGTGAGGAGACCTGAAAGTGGCACATGGCATGAGACACTGTGGACCTGGCAGCAGCATGAGGAGGCGGTATATAGGGGCCCATGGCAGATTAGGGGCCTGGCAGCAGCTATGGGAGGCCCATAATCTGCCAGCACCCTATGTCAAAAAATTCTACACACCAGCAGTGTGTGAGGAGACCTGAAAGTGGCACATGGCAGAGTGTGGCGATGGAGACAGCAGCAATGGGAGGCCGTACAGGGACCCATGACAGACTCTGGACCTGGCAGCAGCATGAGGAAGCGGTATATAGGGGCCTATGGCAGATTAGGGGCCTGGCAGCAGCTATAGGAGGCCCATAATCTGCCAGCACCCTATGTCAAAAAATTCTACACACCAGCAGTGTGTGAGGAGACCTGAAAGTGGCACATGGCAGAGTGTGGCGATGGAGACAGCAGCAATGGGAGGCCGTACAGGGACCCATGAGAGACTCTGGACCTGGCAGCAGCATGAGGAAGCGGTATATAGGGGCCTATGGCAGATTAGGGGCCTGGCAGCAGCTATAGGAGGCCCATAATCTGCCAGCACCCTATGTCAAAAAATTCTACACACCAGCAGTGTGTGAGGAGACCTGAAAGTGGCACATGGCAGAGTGTGGCGATGGAGACAGCAGCAATGGGAGGCCGTACAGGGACCCATGAGAGACTCTGGACCTGGCAGCAGCATGAGGAAGCGGTATATAGGGGCCTATGGCAGATTAGGGGCCTGGCAGCAGCTATAGGAGGCCCATAATCTGCCAGCACCCTATGTCAAAAAATTCTACACACCAGCAGTGTGTGAGGAGACCTGAAAGTGGCACATGGCAGAGTGTGGCGATGGAGACAGCAGCAATGGGAGGCCGTACAGGGACCCATGAGAGACTCTGGACCTGGCAGCAGCATGAGGAAGCGGTATATAGGGGCCTATGGCAGATTAGGGGCCTGGCAGCAGCTATAGGAGGCCCATAATCTGCCAGCACCCTATGTCAAAAAATTCTACACACCTGCAGTGTGTGAGGAGACCTGAAAGTGGCACATGGCAGAGTGTGGCGATGGAGACAGCAGCAATGGGAGGCCGTACAGGGACCCATGAGAGACTCTGGACCTGGCAGCAGCATGAGGAAGCGGTATATAGGGGCCTATGGCAGATTAGGGGCCTGGCAGCAGCTATAGGAGGCCCGTAATCTGCCAGCACCCTATGTCAAAAAATTCTACACACCAGCAGTGTGTGAGGAGACCTGAAAGTGGCACATGGCAGAGTGTGGCGATGGAGACAGCAGCAATGGGAGGCCGTACAGGGACCCATGAGAGACTCTGGACCTGGCAGCAGCATGAGGAAGCGGTATATAGGGGCCTATGGCAGATTAGGGGCCTGGCAGCAGCTATAGGAGGCCCATAATCTGCCAGCACCCTATGTCAAAAAATTCTACACACCAGCAGTGTGTGAGGAGACCTGAAAGTGGCACATGGCAGAGTGTGGCGATGGAGACAGCAGCAATGGGAGGCCGTACAGGGACCCATGAGAGACTCTGGACCTGGCAGCAGCATGAGGAAGCGGTATATAGGGGCCTATGGCAGATTAGGGGCCTGGCAGCAGCTATAGGAGGCCCGTAATCTGCCAGCACCCTATGTCAAAAAATTCTACACACCAGCAGTGTGTGAGGAGACCTGAAAGTGGCACATGGCAGAGTGTGGCGATGGAGACAGCAGCAATGGGAGGCCGTACAGGGACCCATGAGAGACTCTGGACCTGGCAGCAGCATGAGGAAGCGGTATATAGGGGCCTATGGCAGATTAGGGGCCTGGCAGCAGCAATGGGAGGCCCATAATCTGCCAGCACCCTATGTCAAAAAATTCTACACACCAGCAGTGTGTGAGGAGACCTGAAAGTGGCACATGGCAGAGTGTGGCGATGGAGACAGCAGCAATGGGAGGCCGTACAGGGACCCATGACAGACTCTGGACCTGGCAGCAGCATGAGGAGGCGGTATATAGGGGCCTATGGCAGATTAGGGGCCTGGCAGCAGCTATGGGAGGCCCGTAATCTGCCAGCACCCTATGTCAAAAAATTCTACACACCAGCAGTGTGTGAGGAGACCTGAAAGTGGCACATGGCAGAGTGTGGCGATGGAGACAGCAGCAATGGGAGGCCGTACAGGGACCCATGAGAGACTCTGGACCTGGCAGCAGCATGAGGAAGCGGTATATAGGGGCCTATGGCAGATTAGGGGCCTGGCAGCAGCTATAGGAGGCCCATAATCTGCCAGCACCCTATGTCAAAAAATTCTACACACCAGCAGTGTGTGAGGAGACCTGAAAGTGGCACATGGCAGAGTGTGGCGATGGAGACAGCAGCAATGGGAGGCCGTACAGGGACCCATGACAGACTCTGGACCTGGCAGCAGCATGAGGAAGCGGTATATAGGGGCCTATGGCAGATTAGGGGCCTGGCAGCAGCTATAGGAGGCCCGTAATCTGCCAGCACCCTATGTCAAAAAATTCTACACACCAGCAGTGTGTGAGGAGACCTGAAAGTGGCACATGGCAGAGTGTGGCGATGGAGACAGCAGCAATGGGAGGCCGTACAGGGACCCATGAGAGACTCTGGACCTGGCAGCAGCATGAGGAAGCGGTATATAGGGGCCTATGGCAGATTAGGGGCCTGGCAGCAGCAATGGGAGGCCCATAATCTGCCAGCACCCTATGTCAAAAAATTCTACACACCAGCAGTGTGTGAGGAGACCTGAAAGTGGCACATGGCAGAGTGTGGCGATGGAGACAGCAGCAATGGGAGGCCGTACAGGGACCCATGACAGACTCTGGACCTGGCAGCAGCATGAGGAGGCGGTATATAGGGGCCTATGGCAGATTAGGGGCCTGGCAGCAGCTATGGGAGGCCCGTAATCTGCCAGCACCCTATGTCAAAAAATTCTACACACCAGCAGTGTGTGAGGAGACCTGAAAGTGGCACATGGCAGAGTGTGGCGATGGAGACAGCAGCAATGGGAGGCCGTACAGGGACCCATGAGAGACTCTGGACCTGGCAGCAGCATGAGGAAGTGGTATATAGGGGCCTATGGCAGATTAGGGGCCTGGCAGCAGCTATAGGAGGCCCATAATCTGCCAGCACCCTATGTCAAAAAATTCTACACACCAGCAGTGTGTGAGGAGACCTGAAAGTGGCACATGGCAGAGTGTGGCGATGGAGACAGCAGCAATGGGAGGCCGTACAGGGACCCATGAGAGACTCTGGACCTGGCAGCAGCATGAGGAAGCGGTATATAGGGGCCTATGGCAGATTAGGGGCCTGGCAGCAGCTATAGGAGGCCCATAATCTGCCAGCACCCTATGTCAAAAAATTCTACACACCAGCAGTGTGTGAGGAGACCTCAAAGTGGCACATGGCAGAGTGTGGCGATGGAGACAGCAGCAATGGGAGGCCGTACAGGGACCCATGAGAGACTCTGGACCTGGCAGCAGCATGAGGAAGCGGTATATAGGGGCCTATGGCAGATTAGGGGCCTGGCAGCAGCAATGGGAGGCCCATAATCTGCCAGCACCCTATGTCAAAAAATTCTACACACCAGCAGTGTGTGAGGAGACCTCAAAGTGGCACATGGCAGAGTGTGGCGATGGAGACAGCAGCAATGGGAGGCCGTACAGGGACCCATGAGAGACTCTGGACCTGGCAGCAGCATGAGGAGGCGGTATATAGGGGCCTATGGCAGATTAGGGGCCTGGCAGCAGCTATGGGAGGCCCGTAATCTGCCAGCACCCTATGTCAAAAAATTCTACACACCAGCAGTGTGTGAGGAGACCTGAAAGTGGCACATGGCAGAGTGTGGCGATGGAGACAGCAGCAATGGGAGGCCGTACAGGGACCCATGAGAGACTCTGGACCTGGCAGCAGCATGAAGAAGCGGTATATAGGGGCCTATGGCAGATTAGGGGCCTGGCAGCAGCTATAGGAGGCCCATAATCTGCCAGCACCCTATGTCAAAAAATTCTACACACCAGCAGTGTGTGAGGAGACCTGAAAGTGGCACATGGCAGAGTGTGGCGATGGAGACAGCAGCAATGGGAGGCCGTACAGGGACCCATGAGAGACTCTGGACCTGGCAGCAGCATGAGGAAGCGGTATATAGGGGCCTATGGCAGATTAGGGGCCTGGCAGCAGCAATGGGAGGCCCATAATCTGCCAGCACCCTATGTCAAAAAATTCTACACACCAGCAGTGTGTGAGGAGACCTGAAAGTGGCACATGGCAGAGTGTGGCGATGGAGACAGCAGCAATGGGAGGCCGTACAGGGACCCATGAGAGACTCTGGACCTGGCAGCAGCATGAGGAAGCGGTATATAGGGGCCTATGGCAGATTAGGGGCCTGGCAGCAGCAATGGGAGGCCCATAATCTGCCAGCACCCTATGTCAAAAAATTCTACACACCAGCAGTGTGTGAGGAGACCTGAAAGTGGCACATGGCAGAGTGTGGCGATGGAGACAGCAGCAATGGGAGGCCGTACAGGGACCCATGAGAGACTCTGGACCTGGCAGCAGCATGAGGAAGCGGTATATAGGGGCCTATGGCAGATTAGGGGCCTGACAGCAGCAATGGGAGGCCCATAATCTGCCAGCACCCTATGTCAAAAAATTCTACACACCAGCAGTGTGTGAGGAGACCTCAAAGTGGCACATGGCAGAGTGTGGCGATGGAGACAGCAGCAATGGGAGGCCGTACAGGGACCCATGACAGACTCTGGACCTGGCAGCAGCATGAGGAGGCGGTATATAGGGGCCTATGGCAGATTAGGGGCCTGGCAGCAGCTATGGGAGGCCCGTAATCTGCCAGCACCCTATGTCAAAAAATTCTACACACCAGCAGTGTGTGAGGAGACCTGAAAGTGGCACATGGCAGAGTGTGGCGATGGAGACAGCAGCAATGGGAGGCCGTACAGGGACCCATGAGAGACTCTGGACCTGGCAGCAGCATGAGGAAGCGGTATATAGGGGCCTATGGCAGATTAGGGGCCTGGCAGCAGCTATAGGAGGCCCATAATCTGCCAGCACCCTATGTCAAAAAATTCTACACACCAGCAGTGTGTGAGGAGACCTGAAAGTGGCACATGGCAGAGTGTGGCGATGGAGACAGCAGCAATGGGAGGCCGTACAGGGACCCATGAGAGACTCTGGACCTGGCAGCAGCATGAGGAAGCGGTATATAGGGGCCTATGGCAGATTAGGGGCCTGGCAGCAGCTATAGGAGGCCCGTAATCTGCCAGCACCCTATGTCAAAAAATTCTACACACCAGCAGTGTGTGAGGAGACCTGAAAGTGGCACATGGCAGAGTGTGGCGATGGAGACAGCAGCAATGGGAGGCCGTACAGGGACCCATGAGAGACTCTGGACCTGGCAGCAGCATGAGGAAGCGGTATATAGGGGCCTATGGCAGATTAGGGGCCTGGCAGCAGCAATGGGAGGCCCATAATCTGCCAGCACCCTATGTCAAAAAATTCTACACACCAGCAGTGTGTGAGGAGACCTGAAAGTGGCACATGGCAGAGTGTGGCGATGGAGACAGCAGCAATGGGAGGCCGTACAGGGACCCATGACAGACTCTGGACCTGGCAGCAGCATGAGGAGGCGGTATATAGGGGCCTATGGCAGATTAGGGGCCTGGCAGCAGCTATGGGAGGCCCGTAATCTGCCAGCACCCTATGTCAAAAAATTCTACACACCAGCAGTGTGTGAGGAGACCTGAAAGTGGCACATGGCAGAGTGTGGCGATGGAGACAGCAGCAATGGGAGGCCGTACAGGGACCCATGAGAGACTCTGGACCTGGCAGCAGCATGAGAAAGTGGTATATAGGGGCCTATGGCAGATTAGGGGCCTGGCAGCAGCTATAGGAGGCCCATAATCTGCCAGCACCCTATGTCAAAAAATTCTACACACCAGCAGTGTGTGAGGAGACCTGAAAGTGGCACATGGCAGAGTGTGGCGATGGAGACAGCAGCAATGGGAGGCCGTACAGGGACCCATGAGAGACTCTGGACCTGGCAGCAGCATGAGGAAGCGGTATATAGGGGCCTATGGCAGATTAGGGGCCTGGCAGCAGCTATAGGAGGCCCATAATCTGCCAGCACCCTATGTCAAAAAATTCTACACACCAGCAGTGTGTGAGGAGACCTGAAAGTGGCACATGGCAGAGTGTGGCGATGGAGACAGCAGCAATGGGAGGCCGTACAGGGACCCATGAGAGACTCTGGACCTGGCAGCAGCATGAGGAAGCGGTATATAGGGGCCTATGGCAGATTAGGGGCCTGGCAGCAGCAATGGGAGGCCCATAATCTGCCAGCACCCTATGTCAAAAAATTCTACACACCAGCAGTGTGTGAGGAGACCTGAAAGTGGCACATGGCAGAGTGTGGCGATGGAGACAGCAGCAATGGGAGGCCGTACAGGGACCCATGAGAGACTCTGGACCTGGCAGCAGCATGAGGAAGCGGTATATAGGGGCCTATGGCAGATTAGGGGCCTGGCAGCAGCAATGGGAGGCCCATAATCTGCCAGCACCCTATGTCAAAAAATTCTACACACCAGCAGTGTGTGAGGAGACCTGAAAGTGGCACATGGCAGAGTGTGGCGATGGAGACAGCAGCAATGGGAGGCCGTACAGGGACCCATGACAGACTCTGGACCTGGCAGCAGCATGAGGAGGCGGTATATAGGGGCCTATGGCAGATTAGGGGCCTGGCAGCAGCTATGGGAGGCCCGTAATCTGCCAGCACCCTATGTCAAAAAATTCTACACACCAGCAGTGTGTGAGGAGACCTGAAAGTGGCACATGGCAGAGTGTGGCGATGGAGACAGCAGCAATGGGAGGCCGTACAGGGACCCATGAGAGACTCTGGACCTGGCAGCAGCATGAGGAAGCGGTATATAGGGGCCTATGGCAGATTAGGGGCCTGGCAGCAGCTATAGGAGGCCCATAATCTGCCAGCACCCTATGTCAAAAAATTCTACACACCAGCAGTGTGTGAGGAGACCTCAAAGTGGCACATGGCAGAGTGTGGCGATGGAGACAGCAGCAATGGGAGGCCGTACAGGGACCCATGAGAGACTCTGGACCTGGCAGCAGCATGTGGAAGCGGTATATAGGGGCCTATGGCAAATTAGGGGCCTGGCAGCAGCTATAGGAGGCCCGTAATCTGCCAGCACCCTATGTCAAAAAATTCTACACACCAGCAGTGTGTGAGGAGACCTGAAAGTGGCACATGGCAGAGTGTGGCGATGGAGACAGCAGCAATGGGAGGCCGTACAGGGACCCATGAGAGACTCTGGACCTGGCAGCAGCATGAGGAAGCGGTATATAGGGGCCTATGGCAGATTAGGGGCCTGGCAGCAGCAATGGGAGGCCCATAATCTGCCAGCACCCTATGTCAAAAAATTCTACACACCAGCAGTGTGTGAGGAGACCTGAAAGTGGCACATGGCAGAGTGTGGCGATGGAGATAGCAGCAATGGGAGGCCGTACAGGGACCCATGACAGACTCTGGACCTGGCAGCAGCATGAGGAGGCGGTATATAGGGGCCTATGGCAGATTAGGGGCCTGGCAGCAGCTATGGGAGGCCCGTAATCTGCCAGCACCCTATGTCAAAAAATTCTACACACCAGCAGTGTGTGAGGAGACCTGAAAGTGGCACATGGCAGAGTGTGGCGATGGAGACAGCAGCAATGGGAGGCCGTACAGGGACCCATGAGAGACTCTGGACCTGGCAGCAGCATGAGGAAGCGGTATATAGGGGCCTATGGCAGATTAGGGGCCTGGCAGCAGCTATAGGAGGCCCATAATCTGCCAGCACCCTATGTCAAAAAATTCTACACACCAGCAGTGTGTGAGGAGACCTGAAAGTGGCACATGGCAGAGTGTGGCGATGGAGACAGCAGCAATGGGAGGCCGTACAGGGACCCATGAGAGACTCTGGACCTGGCAGCAGCATGAGGAAGCGGTATATAGGGGCCTATGGCAGATTAGGGGCCTGGCAGCAGCTATAGGAGGCCCATAATCTGCCAGCACCCTATGTCAAAAAATTCTACACACCAGCAGTGTGTGAGGAGACCTCAAAGTGGCACATGGCAGAGTGTGGCGATGGAGACAGCAGCAATGGGAGGCCGTACAGGGACTCATGAGAGACTCTGGACCTGGCAGCAGCATGAGGAAGCGGTATATAGGGGCCTATGGCAGATTAGGGGCCTGGCAGCAGCAATGGGAGGCCCATAATCTGCCAGCACCCTATGTCAAAAAATTCTACACACCAGCAGTGTGTGAGGAGACCTGAAAGTGGCACATGGCAGAGTGTGGCGATGGAGACAGCAGCAATGGGAGGCCGTACAGGGACCCATGACAGACTTTGGACCTGGCAGCAGCATGAGGAGGCGGTATATAGGGGCCTATGGCAGATTAGGGGCCTGGCAGCAGCTATGGGAGGCCCGTAATCTGCCAGCACCCTACGTCAAAAAATTCTACACACCAGCAGTGTGTGAGGAGACCTGAAAGTGGCACATGGCAGAGTGTGGCGATGGAGACAGCAGCAATGGGAGGCCGTACAGGGACCCATGAGAGACTCTGGACCTGGCAGCAGCATGAGGAAGCGGTATATAGGGGCCTATGGCAGATTAGGGGCCTGGCAGCAGCTATAGGAGGCCCATAATCTGCCAGCACCCTATGTCAAAAAATTCTACACACCAGCAGTGTGTGAGGAGACCTGAAAGTGGCACATGGCAGAGTGTGGCGATGGAGACAGCAGCAATGGGAGGCCGTACAGGGACCCATGAGAGACTCTGGACCTGGCAGCAGCATGAGGAAGCGGTATATAGGGGCCTATGGCAGATTAGGGGCCTGGCAGCAGCTATAGGAGGCCCATAATCTGCCAGCACCCTATGTCAAAAAATTCTACACACCAGCAGTGTGTGAGGAGACCTGAAAGTGGCACATGGCAGAGTGTGGCGATGGAGACAGCAGCAATGGGAGGCCGTACAGGGACCCATGACAGACTCTGGACCTGGCAGCAGCATGAGGAGGCGGTATATAGGGGCCTATGGCAGATTAGGGGCCTGGCAGCAGCTATGGGAGGCCCGTAATCTGCCAGCACCCTATGTCAAAAAATTCTACACACCAGCAGTGTGTGAGGAGACCTGAAAGTGGCACATGGCAGAGTGTGGCGATGGAGACAGCAGCAATGGGAGGCCGTACAGGGACCCATGAGAGACTCTGGACCTGGCAGCAGCATGAGGAAGCGGTATATAGGGGCCTATGGCAGATTAGGGGCCTGGCAGCAGCTATAGGAGGCCCATAATCTGCCAGCACCCTATGTCAAAAAATTCTACACACCAGCAGTGTGTGAGGAGACCTGAAAGTGGCACATGGCAGAGTGTGGCGATGGAGACAGCAGCAATGGGAGGCCGTACAGGGACCCATGAGAGACTCTGGACCTGGCAGCAGCATGAGGAAGCGGTATATAGGGGCCTATGGCAGATTAGGGGCCTGGCAGCAGCTATAGGAGGCCCATAATCTGCCAGCACCCTATGTCAAAAAATTCTACACACCAGCA